>NC_031676.1:3764791-4104745 GCF_000149555.1 Fusarium verticillioides 7600 | reverse complement strand
GTTGATCCGATATCTCCACGCCTTCTGTCGTGAAGTCAACCTCACCACAAAAGAACTATACATTGCCATTGAGGCTTTGAACAGGTCTGGTCAGATGAGCAATGCCGAGCGAAACGAGACTTTGTTGATCTCCGACTGCCTGGGCGTAGAGGCGTATGTTCTAGTCTTCTAAACCTGTACTCTTGAGACTAATCATTATACTAGACTGGTCGATGCTCAAACACAGAAGATGCTTGAGCAGGATAACGGAACCAACTCTTGCATTTTAGGCCCGTTCTACGTCGCTGATCCTCCTCGATATGAGAATGGAGATACCATCATCCAGAAGTATCTCGGTGGAGAGGTAACATACTTCCATGGTCGAATATTGGATGCTAATACCAACCAACCCGTGGCAGGTACGTTGAAATGGTCGTTCCACATTATATCATGAAACGTACTAATAGAAAACGTAGGTGCTTCTCTGAACGTCTGGGAGTGTGCAGTCAACGGACTGTATGACCAACAGGATCCCAACCAGCCATCTGGAAACATGCGCGGCATGTTCACCTCCGATTCAGAGGGCAAATATGCTTTCTACTGTATCAAGCCAGTTCCTTACCCCGTACCTTACGACGGTCCCGCTGGGGATATTCTCAAACTCATGGATCGCCATCCTTACCGAGCTGGTCATATCCACTTCATGGTAACCAGGGCTTGTTACAACCGCCTGATTACACAGGTGTTTCCTGAAGACGACACTTATCTCGACTCCGACTCGGTGTACGCTGTTAAATCAGATCTTCTTTTGAAGTTCAAGCCTTGTAAATCTGGTTCACTGAAGGGTATTGGTGGCAAGGATGTCGATGTGAAGTGGGAAGTAAACTGGGACTTCAGGATCAAGCAACAGAAAGATTAAGGAACTTTCGATCGAGACCTTAACTATATACAATAAGACACCTTCAAAGTTAAGGAGTTAGGCAATTTATAAGAGGAGAGGCTATATACCTACTACTAGAGTCTAGGTAATAACACTGGTATAAGTAGTTTCACAGAGCATATGATTATTGCATCGCGCATCATCTAACGGCTGTAGCAGCCATTGGGGGCTCTTTATTGTCATTGGCCTAATCAGTCTTGTGCTACGGAATCTTTTAGAAACTCTTGGCGTTAAGGCTGAATGATCGACCTGCAAGTAAGACTAAGCGCCCATTCGCCACTTTTGCTACACAAGGCAGAAATGCTGCGGAGGCCTTGCTATACCATCTCTACTACCTTGATCAATTCTCTCCTGCTTGGGCAACCTCACCAAAGATGGTGGACCCGAACGAGTCATCACAGTTTTTACTCCAGCCTTTGAATTTCGACACATCGTCATCACCTGCTCCGAGCACTGGATATGACATGGCCCAAAGTGATATCTCTGATGGAAGACGGGACGAAGCCACTTCGGCCACTAGCGGATATTACGGACATGTTGAAGCTATGACAGGATGGGGCGATGAACGCCGCACAGAGGCATGTACCGAGATCACCGGCCTGTTGGTCCGGGAGATTGGAAAAGATGATAACGCTAGATCCGCCAAGAATCATCAAAGAAACATCTTCCTGGTCTGGAGCCTTGAGTTGGGTCTTTTGTTACTGGCAACCGGGCTTCGAGATTACGCTAGAAAGATGAGGGGAAGTCTTATTCAAAACTACTCTATCTTCATCCTAGATGATAGCGATTTGTGCGACATATGGTTGCATACACGAAACTGTCAGTTATTGAATAGAGTCTCTCGATCGATCTTATCCAGCAACTTCCCATCAGTGAACCAAACATCCATGGCCTTCGCCATTCCCTCAACGTAAGCCCTAGGAGCATCATCTGACATGGCTTTGACAAGTAGATCCTGCGACATTTCGTTCGTGTTATCCGCTCGTCTGGTGGCAACCACCTTTTCCTCATAACGACGAACAGCAAGATCCAAATCATCCGGATGGGCCTTGATTTCATGGAAAAGGTCCAGGGCGTCTAGCATAGCCAGGTTCGCACCCTCTCCTGCAAACCACGACATAACGTGAAGAGAATCTCCAATGAGAGTCAAGCCTGGATGGTGGTCGTAGCGTAGACCGAGGGGCATGCGATACTGAGCACGCGGAGTCATGTTCGTATCGACGTTGCGAATGACATCCTGAAGGCGAGGATCCCAGGTGGAGAAGAAGTTATTGATCAAATAGTCAGTCATTCTCTTGGCCTCATTCCAGTCAAAGGAGGGATCCTTTGAGTGCCAGTCCTCTTCGACTCTTAGACAGGGGTAGACTCTCACGCTATCATCCCCATTGCGCTGGATGAAAATGCCACTGCCTTCGGAGAGGAAGAATGAAGTGCCTCGGCCGATGAACCCTCCAAGTTCTGGGAACCTCTTGTCCACGTTGGAGATACGGCAGTCGATGACCGTCAGCCCTGTGTACTCAGGCGTCCAGCTCGTCAGAAACGGTCGTACCTTAGACCAGGTTCCATCAGCCCCCACAAGGAGGTCAGTCACAACAAGATCAGGTTGATTCTCAAAAACCAACTTGACCCTGCCATCCTCTAGTGGAACAATCTCAGAGAGTCGATGATCCCACTTGATATTCTCCGGGTCAAGCGACTCAATAAGAATCTTGCGAAGCTTCGCTCGGTCTATCTCTGGACGCCCCTCTGCATCAGCGGTTGCTTTGTGGAATAACCAAGCAACTGCCTTTTTATCGCCAAAGCGATAATCCTGGTCGTGATAGCGCGCGTACTTCTTGAACTGCTCCTCAAGACCAGCTTCGAACAAGGCTGCTTGACCAGACTCCGGATGAAGGTCGAGAGAGCCGCCTTGAAAGCGAGAGCTAGTGGACTTTTCTCGCTCGAAAATTGTGAAGGGGATCGAGTGGTGTTGCAAGAGAGCTGCGAGGCTCAGGCCAGATGGTCCCGCTCCAACAATGGCGATATGCTTGGACATGATGAAAAGGTTATAATGATTCGATCTGAAGTAGAGCTTATTGATCAATTTGGTATGAGAGATGTCCCATGCAGTAGAATTGCAGTCAAAGAGACTTATATAGACTTGACTTTGGGTATACTATCCCGACTATACGGCCAAACTTACAGGTATGAATATCACACGATGCTCTGCCACGCGAAACTCCACCGAATCAATCATCAATTGAACCGCAGTTCCCAGTTCGGTGATTTCTACGATGTGTAAAAAGAAACCCGGCATCCGATGATGTCGGCCTTTTCGGCTTTGTTTTTCTCAACACCTCGGCCATTTTTATTCTCGGCGAATTGTATCGAACTTTTGACTCAGATTCTGAGAAATTGAGTGAGTTACTTAAAAGCGAGCATTACAGAGAAACATCGCTTTGAATCACATGGAGACTAGTCATCAGACTCGTTCACAATGCAGAAACTCACACCCCATGTTGTTATTGTCCCAGCTTCTTTTGCTCCACCATCACTATACTCCAAACTTGTTCAGAGTCTCACACTGTATGAATTACAGACAACTGTCATCGATCTCCCATCTGTGGGATTTCGTGACGCACTGCCGGCTGCTTCCATGGAAGAAGATGCTCGGCATATCAGGACAGTCACAGCAAAGCTAGCTGATCAAGGTCATGAGATCATCCTGGTTATGCACTCTTATGGCGGCATATGCGGTACAGAGAGTACGGCTGATGTCTCTAAGGCAGAGAGACAAGTTTCTGGGAAGCCGGGTGGTATAGTCCATCTCGTTTATATTAGCTCCCCTGTACCTGAGATTGGAGGGTCAGTCAAGACCATGATGGGCGATAACATGCCCCATTTCATGAAAGTTGAGGTACGTAAAAGACTTCAAGGTCTTAATTCAATGCTTAACTTTTTAAACAGGGACACTACCTCACATCCGATCCTGAAGGCTGCGCGAGCATCAACTTCTCAGACCTTCCAACAGCCGAAGCGTTGACGTATGCGAAGCAAATGACGGCACATTCAGCGCTGAGCTTTTCTGGACCACTACAGAACGCAGGATACTTGAATATTCCTGTTGCATATATAGTTTGTGAGAAGGATGTTTCTGTCCCGCCTCATGTCCAGGGATCTGCCGTTGATATGATTTCTAAAAAGAGCGGTCGAAAGGTTGTCACTTTTTCTTGTGATTCTGGACACTTTCCAACTGTCAGTATCCCAGGCAAAGTAGCTTCTTTTATCAACAAGGTTGCTACCAAAAGCCTTCTAGAGTAGTTTTTATGTAGTCTATGAATTAATTGACTCCCGGCACTTTCCAAACAACAACCCTATGGTGTTACCAGTGAATAACAATGCTTATCCTTTGGTGCTGCTGTAGATCATTATGCATCTGGACCAAGATGCCAGGTGCATCATAGCACCAGTAAGCGATTATACATTCCCACGACCATGTCAGGTTCTGTCATGAATCTTTGCATTTGCATGGGCACTCGTGTGTATGAGGTCACGTTGCTTTTCCAAAACGACCGTTAGCTCGGCGTTTTCGCGATGAACAATGACTTCCGATCATCTCAAGCTTTCCGACGTCGGATCGGCTAGGGGATTTGAAGTTCAATCTGCGCTGAACCTCTAGTTGTTCGGTCTGAATATGCCGTATAGATACTAGGAGTATGCCGAGAGAATACTCCGAGATAAGCCGAGCTCCCACTAATCTTGTCATACATCCGCGAGTCAACCTCTGACATGCTGCAATGCTACTTAAGTTAAATTCTGTTCAGAATATCTTGACTACCTACTAGCCCAAAAGTGAATCTAGTAGGCAAACTACACAATGACTGACAACACTCGCGACCTGCGCTCACTCAGTACCCTCGCGGGCAAAACCGTGATCATAACAGGCGGCGCAAATGGTATAGGAGCCGAGACTGTGAAGCTGTTCAACTCATATGGAGCGAATACAGTCATTGCCGATCTTGAGCGCACTCGTGCTGCGGCCGAATCGGTTATTCGATCCTTGCAGCATCCCTCCGCTGCGCTATTCATCAGTGTCAACATCCTTGTCTGGGATGAAATGAAGGCCCTTTTCTCTCAATGCATACAGCATTTCAGCAAGATCGATATTGTTATAGCCAATGCTGGCATAATGGAAAACCAGAGTCTGTTTGATATCGAAAACGTTGACGAGCAGGGGGGAATACGCGAATCAATCGAAGGGTTTCGCGTAATTGATGTTAATCTTAAAGGAACCATTAATAGTGTGTACTTTTTCCCACTGTTGATTCCATTCCCTTTTCTCTCTCCGTGGCTGACTCATTACTATCTTAAAGCGTTGCGGCTCGCGCTGCATCACATGCGACGCAACCAACCCGTCTCACCAGATGGTCTAAGAGGATCTGTAGTTCTCGTCACTTCAACATCAGGGTACTTTGGAGCTACCGGCGTCGGTGCATATATAACATCTAAGCATGGACTCACGGGCCTCCTTCGAGCATCACAGCAAGTTGCTCGAGGCCTTGGCATCAGCGTCAATGCTGTTGCTCCGTTCTTCACGCCAACACCAACCTTTAAAGAGTTGGCTGAGAAATGGAAAGACTCAGGCCTCAAATCTAATAATCCAGAGGACGTCGCTGAGACTATCGCCCTTGCCTCTGCGCAGAATGAGACTGGAAAATGTTACATGGTAAGCCAAGCTTTCTTCACTCCTGCATGCATCGCTGTACTCTAACTGCACTCTAGGTGGTTGGGCGGAAGACGGTAGAAGTAGAAGATGGCAGAAGCGCACTTATTGAACAATGGCTTGGACGAGAAGCTGCAGGCTTGTTGGGATCTGCTAGCAAGCTCTTTGAGGACAAAGGCTATCCCCTGCCCAAAGGGCACGAGAAACCTTCAACTTAATGCTTTAGTCCACCCCATAACAAGCATAAATAACTTTAATACTTAAAGCAACTTTATTTAATTTATGTTTATATCTATAAACTATTATCTACCAGGAACATTTGTAACATGTTTCGTTTTCCTCGTAAACTTGTCCCTGAGTTTCGGATTCAGGGTAACTACCAAGTCGTTTTCTGCGGGGAGCTGAGCTTGGCATAAGCCCCCTCAGCATGGTAACGTCAGCTTGCAGACTCAGCTGTTATCCAATCGGAAGGCAAGATGGCCGAGCGGTCTAAGGCGCTGTGTTCAGGTTCGATTAGAACTAGTGACGATTCGCAGTCTCGAAAGGGGCCTGGGTTCGAATCCCAGTCTTGTCAGATTCTTTTTTTGCACGTCAGATGCGATCAAATACCGTTACGAGCGTATATTCCCGACATGATCCAGACGCTGGGGCAGCCATGATTCCCCACTGCGGTTCTTTGACTTATAATCGCAATGGAAGTCTTGTGGGATCATGCACATTTTGGACGATGATGTTCGCTTTATAATCACGGTGGGATGGATGTACGCGGTCATGGCTTGTAGCTGTGGCTTGTATACGAGTATACGCAAACGGATACAGGGATGCAGGGATACAAGGCATAACGTGGCTGTTGAGCCATTGTTAATTCAATTAGCATTTTGTTATGCCATAAGAACTATTGATAGTCTTGAAAGCAGTTAAGATTGCAATCTGTCTAATCTCAATAGCCAATATTCTCGCCAGCGTGGAATGTCGAATAAGACATGCACGTGCATATGACGATTAAAAACGCGCAACAAAGGAACAACCATAATTATTGAGTTAAGCGCACACGTGCTTCAAAACAAGAATATTATGGGGACATGAGCTTGGCGCCAATTAATCTCATTCCAATAAGCTTAGCAAGCCCCCCCCTTGTAGCCCTTGCAACGCGCGGCGCTTTCGGATTTAGCAGTCATACATTGGACAGGGGACTTTATCTTAGTGCCAAACCTTGTTTTTCTAGGTCCCAAGGCACTTGGTGCTTCATCTTTGTGTGAGAGATGCTGATGCCAAGAACCCCCTCCCCTCCCCTCGTAGAGAGAGTGGTCATCCAGCCACAATTCCATGACGAAACTTGCCAAGTCCGGCTGCTACTTAAGAATCTCAGTGGTCACTTTATGTTTCTTCCCTCAAATCATCCCATCTCTCACCATGATCTTCTCTAGTATATCTCTCCTCTCGTTGTTATCGGGCGCACTGGCCAGTGCCGTCCCCCAAGGAGCGAATACCTGGAAAACTTTACCCTCCATACCCATTGCTCCCCGGCAAGAACATGGCGTCGTAGCACTCGACGAAAAGACCCTTGCGATCGTCGGTGGAATCGTTCCCAATCGCGAGGCCAACGGTTTTGAGACGACTGCTCTTATGCAATTCTTCAACACGCGCTCGAATTCATGGCGCCGATACGTCACTGAGGCGCCCGTTAGAGTCAATCATCCCAATGTCGCTGCAGTCAATGGCAAGATCTATCTTCTCGGCGGACTTTCAGATATCGACAATGGCGCGTGGCGAGCATTTTCAGACTCATGGGTCTACAATCCCGACGTCGACGAGTGGACGGAGCTCGATCCTGTACCTGAGAGTGAAGAGCGAGGAAGTGCAGCGGTTGGTGTTTACGGAAATATTATCTACATGGCTGGAGGTATGCGCACCTTGGAGCCAACTGGACCAGGCGGAGAACAAGACACCGTCGATTTCGTCTCTGCCTTCAACACCAAGACTTCACAATGGATCGATCTTCCCTCAGCAGCAAAGAAGCTCCCCGAAGGCCGCGATCACGCAACAGCCTCCATCGTCGGAACCAAATTCTACGTTCTCGGAGGCCGTCTCCGCGGCCAGCGCAACGTAAAAGACACAGTCTTCGTCCTCGACCTAGAAGACCTGGAAGCTGGCTGGACGACCAGCGAAGGCAGAATGCCCACGCCCCGCGGCGGTGTCGTTTCCGGCACAATCGGCACCAAAGTCTATGTTTTAGGCGGCGAGGGCAACATTGCGCCCGAGTCGGAGGGCATGTTTAACCAGATTGAGGTCTTTGATACAAAGACCGGGAAGTGGGAGGAGCTCGGGACCATGAAGTTGCCAAGACATGGAGGTGCGGCTGTTGCGATTAAGGGTGGTATTTACCTTCCAGGTGGAGGCATTGCGGAGGGAGGTTCTCCGGTTGATACCCTGGATGTCTACTGGCCGTAGCCAGACATTCGCTGTTTTTTTATAGGTGTATTTTTAGCGTTTAATGATTAATGACTCTTGACTGAATTCCTCTTACTGATTTCGGGTTCCGGGTGACGCTTCCTGGACATCAATGTTCACGTAAGCCGCGAGGCTAAGCAGAGTTCTCGATCCGTCAAGTAAGCTTATCCTTCTTATAGTGCTTACAGAATTTCAATCATCTGCAGCGAGCATGATATGCATAAACTGGGTTTCGGATGGGGAAAATCAATTGGCATTCCTTCTAATCAGATGAAGTTACATAAGCTGATACTTGATAAATATCGCATTAAAGCAAATCGTGGTAAAAGGGTTCTCCACCCTAGATGATCAAATATCTAGAACGGCCGACCTGAATATCTTGTCTGAAGATCAGGGCATTTCGCAGTCGTGCCATCGGCCGTACATTTAGAATACTCAGGATGAGAGACGACCTCCTTGAATCCTAAATCCTCATATGTCTTATCCAGGGAAGCAGGATTCATACAAGTAGGCTTGTCACCAGCGTGCTTCCAAATCCTTGATATCGACCTTAAGTATTTCCGAATTTCGCCGTTGTGCTGTGCAGGTCTGGCCCTAACAATGGTATCACTAATAAGCATAATCAGTATGGCAAAGTGGCATGTAATGTAATGTAATTCTATTGCTATGCTGCTTATCTACGCGCATCTCGCATCACGATATGCATTTTCTCACATGGATGGAATTCATTTACCGATATCCACGGCCCAGGCACATCTAAACAGGTCATCCCTATCATTGCTTGCGCCATCTAGTCTCAAAGTGTTCTGAACATGGCAATAGCCAGTCGCATTGGGAACGTGGCTGAGAGTTTGGAACTGCTGAACCAGAATGGCCAAATGCTAGTGGATATCTTCACAACAGCAACTTGTATATGTCATTTATAGATTCCAATCGGCAAGGAAATGGCTTTGCAGATCTACTAGGAGGATAGGATACACATGTCAGCCCGTTAAAGTGGTAGACCCGTGCAGATAACCTTATTCGGTATATTCTAGGGCAGCCTTGTAACAAGCCTTATAATAACGATGGTAGAAATGTTAAATTTGGTGGGGCAACGCTATAATAGGCCTGTATGTGTCTGAAGCTACAGGATCAGAGTGTTTGAGACATAAAAGAACGGCGACTAGCTCCTAATAGTATAGCAACTCATGTTTCCTTAGATCCCCAGGTAGCGATGGTATAAGAATGTTTTAGTCTGTGTAAAATAGATAGTTTGCGTAAAATAGATTGCTCGATGTTGATACGTATTTAATTGTCAAAGTCAACTTCGGCCGCCACTATCAAACAGCTGCCCAAGCATTACCTAGAGCCTGCTGCAGCACCAAGATGCATAATAGTGAGTGAAAGGGATAGGGCTACAATTGGTTCCCTTGTGATAACAATTGCCGAAATTCCCTCCAGTAGTATAAACGACCGATGGGTTGTTGTTGTCGCATCGAAGACCATACCCAGAAGGCCAGCCACCATCAACGTCACAAATATCTCCTTCGTTACGCGAGTAAGAGATCATGCCGCAGTCGTTGGCGTAGATGGTTGCGTGCAGGTCACCGCAACTGGGGCCGCCTCTGGGATCGCCCAGTGTACATGTCTGCCAGGTGCCTACTGCAACTTCGCCATCTCTGCAGCCCGTTCTGAGGGCTGAGGAAAAGGTGGCCAGACAAAGAGGGAGGAGAAGGGTTTTTGAGACGTGCATTGGATAGATTGTGGTTCTGTTGACCTGTCAGCATACGGAGTCTTGTCAAAGGATGCGCCAAAGGTTGAGTCGGTCGAGAGCTTACAGGAGACTGTCTTGATTCGGAGTTGCTGAGGGAGCGAGAGTTTGAGCTTAGAATAGTGGCAGAAAGGGAGTCTTATATAGTGAGGGTCCTACGGTTATACATGGAGACACTGTCCCTGTACAATCACGAGTTCAGCCTATTACTCAACGTGACTAAAGTTCCAGAAATCGCTTTCCCAAATTTATCAATATAACAGGAGATGCTGACAATATTGCTCCATCGGGCGGCCTGCATTTTACCGGATTCTCTCGCCGAGCTGCTTGGTCGAGGATTGGCTCTGCCTAGATGTTCAAGAGTACATTTGCATCAGCCACAACTTGGTTCGTGGTGTTACATAGGAACTTACCATCATTGATTGGCTATTGAATTTCCAAGGTAATCTTGGATGCATCGAAATTGGCTTGTGGCGTCTGTGAAGCCCGCTTACTGACATGGTCATTTCCCCAGCTTTGCTCAGCAACACGACCCTCAGGAAGCAAGAAAACACTGAATCTTGATATAGAGTGTAAAAATAAACTCAGTAAGGAGTCCTTCTAGTTAATGCTATATTTACTTAAACATTTTTATCACCTAGGGTAATAGTCTTGAGTTTTGATTCAATCCCCTAGACAATATATTCATCCTGATAGGATAATACAATGATGCCCGGAAATTGAAAGTAAGATATATCCGTTTTTTTTAAGTGGATAAATTTGTAGATCTAACTGAGGAGCCCATGTAAACGATGACAATAGGATAAGCATGTACTTGTTGTATATAGCTCTGGATATAGTCTTTACAGCCTCCAGCCTCATTTCCACGTTTCAATCTCTATCCATACTAAAGGATGTACTACCAAGCACAGTACTTGTCTTTGACTGAAAGATGAACATTTTCCTCTTCTAGATAAAAGCCCGATTAGGGTGTTTAAGCTTATGCTTAGGTCGCCGCTTACTGTTCAGGGCCAATAATTTGCCCCTTGCTTACTGATTGACTCCGAGCATGTAACTGTGCAAGTCGGGTTTAGTCCAATGAATGAAGGTTTTCACTTTCTGCGGTGTCTTGGTTTCGGGTAGAAGTCAACTATTATTATCTAGATTACTGAGCGAAACATCGCTAAGTGTAAAAAGAGACATTAACTCGAGGAGATTTAAACAAGAGCTAGTATACCAAAGTCTATACAAGAGCTTTATTATTCCTAGCTCCATCACTATTGCTGGCACGATCCGATCACATGCTTAGATTAATAGCTTGACCTCATCTCCCTATCAACGCTCAAACACCCGCCAACCCCAACCTGTCCTGTCGTAACCCCCAGAACTAGCTAGATCTCTTAAACAAACAGTATTAACAGATTTATACAAGGTTAAAACGCTCCCAGTCAAGATGTATCCTTTGTAGATTCTCCGTAGGAAGCCCCATAAATCCGTCAATAAACACGGGCCCAAGCACCTGATAGTCCTCCCCGATCTTCCGCAGAGCCATTGGAACTGAGATACCTTTGATTAGGGTGATAGTGTCTCCTTGCCTCGTTGAAATTGGACCTGATCCAATCAAGCCATTGTTTGAAACAAGCAAGCCTCGCCTTCCCGCTATTCGATTGCAAGTATCAATCAAAAGCTTGCTGCAGCCTTCATCCTGGCAGATAGCCTCCAATGCCTTTGTTGCAGCGGCTGCAGTATCTCTTGGCATACTGTCCACTTCGATACCCAGCTGTGTTATTATCTCAAACATCCGTCTGAAAGTATCTTCTTGTTCTGGGGTAACCTCAGAGCGAGGTATAGACCGACCAGCCAGTGTAAGCATGATCGTCCATGGTATAGATTCATGCAGCCTGGAAACGATTGTATCCTTTCTAATATGCAAAACCCATTCGGCCATAAGCTGCACATTGCGAACAAGCCTGCCATTCGTCGCCATTTCATTGCTCGTGAGTTCGCCACCCTCCCCTTTTTCTAGCGTTAGACAGTAACGTGACATTCCCAGACATGCGGCTTTTACTGATAGGGTATTTCTAGAAACCGAATGATCCAAGTCTTGGTCAGTCAACGAACGCTTTTCAACACCATGATAGATATAGGAGTCGGGAAGCCAACTCTTGTTAGTGTTATTTTGGCTCCAGTCAGGAACCCAGCTGGGAGCATCCGGAAGGCGAGGGCCGCAATCAACGAGCAAATTAATTAGAGTGGGATTCCATTCCATCAAACTCACAAGGGCATCGCGATACACGTGGCCAAGTGGTTTCTGATAATCAGGGGTAGGCGGGTGTGCGCCGAGCAGCCGAAGTACGCTATCGATCGCATATACTCGGTCGTGTGGCCACTTCGAATTGCGGTCTCTGATAGCCTGTGCAATGGCAACAAGATAATTCCGAGGTTGGAGACCAGGGTGGCAGATCAGACTATACATTCGAGCCTTAGAGCCCTGTATGCAATCGAAAGAGGATTTCGTCAGGTTATCGGTGAAATATAAAATAGGGATTTGCACGAAGGCCAAGATTAAGAGAAACAAGTAAGAACCGACAACCATAGACAACGTGATGAAAAAGATGGCGAAAGCCATTACGACGTGATAAATCCCCAGGCTCAACCGAACAAAGCGTTTGAACCCAAAAATCTTGACTGTCTCTAGAGCCTGGACGCAGTCATGGACTGAATAGCTGTTGTCCTGCACAGTACTGGGCCTGTAGCTACCTTGCCTGGAGTGACGGGGAATAGTCTGCCAGACATCAAACAGAGCTTGCCATCTTTTGAACGAGTCTGAGCGGGATACACCATCGTGTACTCGTCGCTGAATCTCACTGACTACACCGTTGACTGGATCAGTCAATGCCTGCGTTGCTGAATCCCCTATGAATGTAAGGGCTTGATGCATGACCAGCCAGGGAATATGCTGTCGTCCATAAACAAGAACAGGGTTTGAGGCAAGCGTCATTTCCTGAAATGTCCAGGCGCGAGAAAGCCAAGTTTGGTCCAGAAGTGCACTAATTACATCCTGACTGACAAATGGAAGGCTAGACAATTGTTCTGCCACGATCAGTTTCAAATTGATATTACACGCATCCTCAAAGAAGATGCATCGTAAGAGTTGAACTCACCAATTCGATCCGCATATTTTAATCTTGCGTATGGCATGGCATGAATGTACCAAAGGAATGTACCTCTTTGATATCGCTCGGCAATAAGGGGTTCAATGCATAAGTTTCGAAATGCAAGGGGCAAGGTATATCGAGCAATTTCAATACAACGTCTGAAAAGAGAAAGAGAACGCCGAGTATTGCCGCGAGAGCTTTGCGGAACTTCCGCAGGGAATGAGCGAAATTGCGAGATAAGGCGGATGTACTTGGCAGCCTGATTGGTTTTCGTATTACTGCCACCCAGCCAAACGTAAACGGTTTTGGCCAATGTGAAGATACTGCCCATCAACATAATTTGCTGCTCCCTCTCGCTGTTATCCTCCTGGTTGATGCAAATTGCATCAACCCATATTGTCAATGGCCGGCAGGATTGTCGAAGCGACGTCAATGCCTCATAGCAGGATTGTGTGATGTCAAGATCACAACCGTTGCAGCTAATTTTGTGCGAAGAGCCTTGGCCCCAAACATACGAAAGCGCAGTAAATTCGGGTGCAGTATGTAAATCAACTGTACGTAATGCGCCAGTGAGCCGACTACTGTCAGCTGGGTCTATTTGGTGGATATCAAGCACTCGTATGCACTGAGAACCGGGAGGTAGAGGGAGATTATCGTAAACTTGTCTTGCTGTAAAGGGGCCTAGATTAGGCTGGCCGTTAGAGTTATTACGAGGCATTGGAAATATTGGGAAATTGGTGAAGGAAGAAATTGAATGCGAGAGAAAGGCTCAAGCTGAAAGATTAAGAAAGGGTTGAAAAGCATGCTAAGAAAGTCAGCCGCATCAGGCTGACAGGCTGCGCCTAGCTCACTGGATGAGATGGACCAATTATTGCGACCTTCTGCGTACTTAGCTGCAATAGTCTGAGACAAACATTTTCAGCCTCCTGAGAAGCCTGGCGCCTGTGTCTGGGACTCCCTACAACTCTCCACTAAGCGCTTGTTTGCCCCAAAATAGCATAAATCCGCTCCCAAGCGCATCCTCGCTACCCGTAACTGCATTCCTCTCTGAGGCTGATTTATTGGTTTTTCCTATCCAGTCCCTTATTTAAGATCCCCTAAATTCTCCACCTCTCTTTTACTACCAGCTTATATTAAAGTAATAGTAACATAGCTTTAGGGAGAGAACTAAATTTGGATTGCATCTCCTAGAATTTCGTTATCTAATCTACTTTGCCTGAATCCGGTAAACAGATCAGGCCTTGGCACCTTATTTAGCCAGATCAAAATTACACGCCTCATACTCCCACTGCGTCTCAAAGCCTAGCTTTTCATAGAACCCCCGTATAGCAACAGCATCAATGAAAATTCCCTGCATACCTCTCTCCTTCAGATTCTGCATCGCTTTAACAACGAGTGCTAGCCCAACACCTTTCCCTCTCATGGCCTCATCCACTCCAACCGCAGCAATAAGACCGGTCTTGTCCCCAGAAGGAAGGAGCGGAAGAAATGCGAAAGTATCGCCGGCTGAAGATCTGAAAGAGCACATGAGGGTCCAGCCGATTTGCTTGTTGGTGTCGGGGTCAATGGCGACCATGACTTGGTGATGTTGGCCACGTCCTGCGAGGGCTTTGTAAATACCGCCCCAGGTCTGGATGAGTTGGTTAAATAAATTCAACGAGGAAAAAGCACTACTACTTACAAATAGCTCGTTTTGTTTGGTCATGCATTCTTCGTACAGTTCTGGCGACCATGGAGTGAACTTGATATTCGTCTTTGAGACTCGCTCCATTATCTCAGACGGTGCAATTTCGGCCTGGATGTCCTTGTAAAGGTCTCTTACGGTATCAGTAGTTTCGTATGAGCCTATTTAGTTAGTGAATGACCGCAGTTACTTTGGATGGATGACTGACCTCTATGAGAGAAGAACTCTTTTGCATCGGGTGAGATACTGGTTGGTACTCGGTACCAGAACCTAGGGAAAATGGACCCCATGGCTAAGGAGTTTAACTCCTGACCTGCATCCTTTGCTGCATTCTTCAATCCAGCCTTTGCTTTCTCTAGAAGCGCGTTGCCGAGTCCTTTATGGCGGTATTCGGCTAAGACTCCGATGGCTGCGATATGTCCCGAGCTCCCGCTTTTAGAATAGTACGACAGGCAGAATCCATGCTCATGAATCCAGTGCTGACCCTTCATGCCAAAAAGAAGACCTGTGAACCGACCTTGCTCTATAGGCCAGTCCGGGAAGATGGTGTGCCACAGCCTCCATGCTTGTTGGATGTCTTCTTCTGAGCTAGTGAGCTCGCGGATGGTATACTGAGAGACGCTGACTGGGCCGTCATCTTTATTCTTCTGTTCTGCCATACTTACTCCAAAACTCGGAGAGTGGATTTTATGACGCGTTTTGAGTCGTAATGTGGTGTTTGTAGGTTGTTGGTTAGGGACATCAGTGAAGGATGATAAACGCCTCAAAACACGTGAGCTGACTGAAAGGTGCGGAGATATGCAAGGCTCCGAGGATCTATGCCAAGGAAGGAAGCTGCAGTTGAATCCTTCAAGATTTCACTAAGTTCTGTCTGCTGATTTGACATATATATAGTATAGTTTCACTAGTACGACAAAAGCATAAACTCTATAAATCATCTAGGATATATCCTCCGATCCTCCCATTTCCCCTCACCTCACCTCCCCCTCAACAAGCTAGAATACTCATACTCTTTCTAACTCTACTAGTTAGTCAGATCTACTCACTCCCGGCTGCACGGCGCGGTCCTCTACTCATCTTAGCCTCATCCTTAGCTTTCTCAATCACATCCTCCCAATTTGGCGGTTTGCTTCGAAGGTCCTGTCCAGCAGCCTCCGCATCAAAACCAAACTGCAACAGCGCATCTTCGCTGCACCACTCGCCCGTAGCCATAAGTCCGACTGGGATTTTACCCTCCGTATCTCTATCAGCAACTTCGCCAGCGTCTTTTCTACCTTCGGGAACAACGTAACCAGCTGGGACAGTTATGGCGGGAAGACCGCAGAAGTTAGCAAGCCAGACGTATTCCATGCTTTGGAGGGTATAATTTCCGTCGTTAACACCATAGGATAACTCAGATTTTCCTCCACGGATAGGTGCACCGGCGCAAGCGGTAGTGGGGGTTATAATAAGCATGCCGGGGTATGTCTTCCAAAGATACGAAAGATGCTGCATCAACATTCCTCTCAACTTCTGAGCCAGCAGATAATCCGTCGAAGGCGTAGTCCTTCCCAGCGCAAGCAGAATCTTGTTAGCAGGAGTTAGCCCCTTCGTGTCGTAAAGTAATGTCGAAGCGTCAGTCAGAACAGTAAGTGCATGCGCCATCTGACCCTCGGCAGGAAAGGGAATTTCAATCGGGACAAGCGTATATCCATGCTTAGCAGCCAAAGACTCAACAAGCCCACGAACCAACGACTGAACACTCGGCGTAGCGCGTGAGATCCATGCATCGAAAATTCCGAGGACTTTCGTAACAGGCGGTGAAGGCTGCAGAGCCAAAGGAGGAAATTGCGTTGAAGGATGAGGTTCGGCGATGGCTTCGTACGCAGCAGCCAACGATTGCATATCAACAGCCAAAGGTCCTTGAACAGCACATGTCGGTGAGTGATTCGCACCAGGCCAAGAAGCAAGTCTGTTATGCGTAGGCTTCAACCCAAACACCGAGCAAAACGACCCAGGAATGCGGATACTGCCCCCGCCATCACTGCCCAGCGCGAGAGGAATAAGTCCAGAACTGACGGCGTACGCAGGACCAGATGAACTTCCGCCGGTGTAATAGCCTGAATTGAAAGGGTTACGCGGCGTTCCTTGATTGGGGTTGTTGCCGGTCGTATCTGATAAGCGTCAGTCGATCAGAGGAATAAGAATAAGAATACGGGGGCTTACCTAGTCCGAACTCGTGCATGGCGAGTTTGCCGATGATTACAACGCCTGCTTCTTCGAGTTTTCGTACGATCCAGCTCGTAGTTGATTCTCCGTCCTTGGGGGTTTCGGTGTAATCTCGTGGAGAGCCGAGAGTTGTTGAGTAGCCGTCTAAATCGTAGTCGTCTTTGATAGCAGAAGGTACGCCATCAAGGGGACCCAGAGGTTGCTTGTTTTTATAACGTTCCGTTGAAGCTTCAGCGGCTCTCATAATACGCTCAATGTTGAGCTCTCTCCAGCCTTGAGCGTGCCGTCCAGGTGTCGGGCCTTCGATTTCAACGAGAGGCAGAATCGCCTTGGCAACATCAACCGGGGTAAGCTCCCCAGAGAGATAGAGAGCTCGATAATCAGCTGCCGAGTAGAATTTCGACGGATTTAATGTCTGAGAATTATTCGCCTGCTGCAAAGCCGAAATCTGAACCCTCTCACCGCGTTCTTTAGCCTCGGCTTCAGAGAGCGCGATCGGCACGACAGTTGGATCGTAGCGAGGCTCGAAATGCTCAAGATAAGTCCGGATGTTCCGGAGCGAAGCGAAACCCGCATTAGCCCAAGCGGTCTCACGAATAAATCGAATCCATTCCATCCTACACCATCAGCAACTCAAAAATTCTCATGTCATTAATAATAAACTTACAAAAAAGCAGCAGCAACGAGAAAAGGTCCTCTCAAGACTGGGTTCCTATTCCGTTCAATAGCATACGGCACATGAGGCCTGCGATAAGCAAAAAACGTCAGCACATGATTCGTCCATCACACAATGTCATGCTTACCCCTCCTGAGGCTCAGGATAGTTAAAGAACCGCCTCTCATTATTGAAATTGCTCATATTGAAGAATGATGACGATGAGAAGCTGGGAAGGTTTGAGGTTGATGCAGAAATTCGGGGAATTTAAACTCTCGGATAAGGCGGCCGCCGCGGAGACCAGTTTAGCGGTGTTAGTCATGGATCTACTGTACGTACTTCGGAGTCTCGGGACGCGTGATCTGGTCTGATCTGCATGGGAGAATACGAGCGACGAATTACAGGCCGAGAATCGAGGGGCCAGTTGTATCAGAGGCTTAAAGCAGGATTTACTATTGAAACGTAGGCTTAATATAGGCATCCATCCACCAGCGTATATCCCATCCAACCACTTAATTATTGAAAACCTTGTCGTTGATGGCAACGACCAGAGCTGCGTAATCCTGATTATCCAAGTAATCAATGTAAACAACGTTGGGGAACGATTTATCGCTGACTTCAGGCAAAAGTCGCGTGAAGAGCTCTTTGTTGCAGGTATAAGCCAGCTTCTTAATCGGCTTCAAAGACCTCGGTGCAACCTTGACAAAAGTGACGACATCGCCATCCCACTGGGGAGCCTGTTGAGTCAGCGTCCAAGAAAGCAGGAAAAGTCGCTTATCCTTGGCGGACATGTGACCTTTCATCTTCTCAAGCTGGTCGTTGACCATCACGACGGCGTCGTCTTTGTTGGAGTACTCGTTGCGAACGTTCATCGCTTCGTACTTGTAGAACCCCTTGTGCGCATAGTCGCCGATGTCGAGATCCCACTGCTCCATGACGCAGACAACAGCTGCCTTTCCGTTACCGATAAAATCGTCAAGCTTGAGCTGAGTCAGGTTTTTGGCCTTGTTCTTGTCCTCGACGATGAACAGATGGTTCAGCTTGAGGAGCTCTTTCATGAGATTGTGCCATTCCTGCTTGGTGAACTCTCGCCATTCGTCGGTGTCGGTTTGAAGAGAGTGCGAAAAGTTCAGGATGATGAGTTCGCCGTTCTTCTTTGTGAACTCGTTGACGCCAGAAATGATGTCGGAAATCGATTCGCCTCGACCACCAACCTTGCCGGTGTAATGGCCGGTCCACAGATGGCCACCCGAGTACTGAGGTCGAAGATCGAAATATCGAGCACCATGCGCAAGCTGTCCCAGAACAGAGACAGACTGACACAGAACATACGGGTCAATGACACCGCCAGGGACATCGCAGTGAGATACAGTCGACATGCCCGAGTCGTGGGTACCTAACATGCAGATCTGCGACAAAGGGCGATGACCCAAGGTATTCCTGTTCTTCTGCATCCAATCCGTAGGCGGGTTCGAAGAGTGAAAGTTACCCTCCTTTCCAGAGAGCACAAACGTGACGCACTCATCATGCTCCCATCCCAATTCGATCTTTGAGCCGCGAGGGTTGTTCAACGCCTCGAGGCCGTCGAGCTGAATCCAGATGTTTGCGGGCTTATCGCGAACGTGGATTGAAAATGTCGCTTTGGTGCCCTCCAAGCTGTATGTGACCGATCCACTAGTATCCCCACGCTTCTTGAGCACGCCATGGTCAAACTCGACGTAAGTGCTGGGAACTTTGCCTAAGATATGGTTAGATCTCAATTTATGTCTCAAGTCCGGTCGCTTTACCTGCATCGATCCACTCCGGGAAGCTCCAGGCCTCCATCTGGTAGCTGTTCTGCTGAGTCCGCTTCCATTTGTACGGCGTACCGTTGACAAGATTGACATAGCCACCCTCACCCATATTGTCCGTGTATTTCGATGGCAGTAGATGGTTTGAAGATGTCTAGGGATGATCAAAGCGGAGTAATCTGACTATTTGTATGTCCTCAACATTTTCTGGGTCTAGACTAGACCCTTGTTGTTTCAGCTCACTAGTGCCCAGCTGAAAACCTCTTGGCATTTCACGTCCATTGGAGATCTTGGGGACTCAGCCACCAGCAAGTTACGCTTCAATGCTTTGCGCTATTTCACGGGAGAGATCTTGGGGCGCCATTGGCGTCATCAAGAGACGTGGGGAAGAGGAAACTGCCACGGAAAATATCCCCCGAGGGACGGCGTTTTTGGCTCGCTTCCTACCATCATCACGTGCTGACTTTAAAGGTGTGTTTATGAAGACAGCACTTGAGAAAGAACATGAGTAAAATAAATCACTCATCAGCGATGTAAACACACTGACAATCAACCAGTAACTCGCCAGTCCGTCTGCTTATCGTTTATTACATCAATTGCCTCCTGGTGAGTCTTTTGATCCAACAAGCTCTTCTAACCAAGCTGTGCTTCTGAAGACCACTGTTCTAGTAGTGTGCGACAATGTTTACAAAGTCTTCAAGTACAATATTATTTACATCCAGATAAAAAGGCGTTCCTTATGGTAACTGTTTGTTACCAACCCCTTTCGTGTTGTGCCACGGCTGACGAAGCTGCGCATAGAACACATCAAATTTCCCAAGTGGATCCTCGTACCGGCGTCCGTAAAGACTATTGAATGTAGCGTCGATTAGCTTAAAGTTCTACCAATAATAGCCAGATTCGATCCAAGAACTATTGAGTCTAGATCGGAAGATCGGCACTATCTACTTTTAAAACCAAGCCCATCCCCACGCCGAGACAAGCCCTTCTCTGTTCTGTCTCACCCAAGCTGTCTGTCTCTCGTTAACATTCGCTCAGCTGTCATAATGCGTGTCTTATCTTTTGCGCTGGCCCTTTTCGCGGCCGATATGGTCGTTGAAGCTGGAGTTTGCAAGCCTGCTCGTGAGTATCTGAATGCAAGACGACTCTGCAATTCTGACAGATTGCTTTAGGTACAACCACGACTGCAACTTCGGTTGCCGAATCGTCTACTACCACCGCTTCTGCTACCTCTGAGACCTCTGTCATCGAGTCGCTGACATCTGCGACTGAGACCTTGAGTACCGACTCAAGCGAGATCTTGACGACTTCTACCGCCGAGGCTGAAACTACGTCGGCCGAGGCCGTTTCTACCACTACCACTGAAGCTGCTACCACCACCGAGGCTGCTTCAACGACCACCGAGGAAGCTTCCACTACAACCACCGCCGGCCCATCATTCACACCCGGTTCTCTCGTCGGCACCGGACCCGTCGCCGGCCTCACCCTCCAGGGCGTCGACTCACGTTTCATTCCCCTATCCTTCGCAACATCCGGCTCGACCCAAACCCTGATCTTCACCCTCGCCGCCAACGGCCAGCTCGCAACAGGCACCAACAACAACTACCTATGCCTGAACTACAAGCCTTCTGGTGTTCTTGGGCCGCTTGTCCTGTGCCCCTTTGATAACTTCCAGAATGCTCCCTTGCAGTGCACACGAGCGGTTAGCGGCACGCTTTCTTGCACTGCGCCGAACGGATCATGCAGCTCGAGTGGAGCTTGTACGCGACCTAACGTTGGTGTCGCATTCTCTCAGTTCTATGTGGACGGGTCTCAGAACGGCTATTTTGGTCCCGCCGACTTCAATGGGGCGGGTTACTCTGCTATTGATGTGATCCTCCCCGAATGAACATAAGACCGAGGCTTTAGAGGTATATTGATTGAACTCAAGAGCCTTGTCGTCAAAATCTCTGGTTTTAGCTGGAACAATAAAATGATATCATTATTCTCCTGTATATATGAACAGAACACCTTGCATTCCCTGACGCAGCATGGTCTACCTCCCTGCTCTCCGAAACACTGAAATTCGTGATAAAAGGAAATAAAAGAAACTAAATCCAAAGCCCCTCGCTTTGGGATGAGTATCCAAAGTTTCAGAGACTTCACCGTCTTACGCTCTTGGTGAATTTCCGAGGATTAAAAGCCCACTACAGCAGTCCCCAACGATCGTAACGTAAGTCTACAACAACGCCATGCAGTCTTTTCAGCAGTCTTTCTTTTCGGCTATAGTGGCTGGGATAATGACATGAATTTCGAGCTCTCATCCCGTGTTCGCCGGTAAATTTCTGAAGGGGTAACAGATATGCGGTCTTTTCATACAGAAAGAGTACCAAGCGTGCACAACGGTTCAGTCCTTAGACTGCTGCCTTTTCTGAATGTCATCGCAAATCTGATTGACATATTCTTCTACACCTAGTTAGTTCTCATGACTTGGTTAGGCGACGCAAAATACTCACCCGCAGCTGGCCATCTCCTGCTTATCCTCCTCATTTCTGGTATTACGGGGATAATCCTTTCATCATAAAAACCAGGTCTGCATATTTGGAGTGTAACTAATACACTATGCAATATGCATACCAATCTTACTAATGAGAACTGTTTTTGGTTCTCCTCTTCAGTGGAATTCCTGGCAAAGCTAAGTTTTGCATCCATAGTAGCCCTTGCAGAATACCGGTGTATGAAAGCTCGCTGTATGCCAAGTAGTCTCTGTTGGTATGACCTCTCAGCTACAGGTATTACTCGCTCAATACCTTGAATTGGGCTATCGGCAAAACATGAGTCATACATCTCCAACATGTGGGCAAAGACGCAGCTACCAGAATTAGTACATGCTTGGATATTGGTAAAATCATGGGTTTAGGCCTTACCTCGTGGGCAGTCCCAAAAGCTCAGCTAGATCTAGTTGTTTGGGATCGTCGCCGAAGGGAGGAATAGAATTGTCAATTTCGACCATTAATTCACAATGTGGGCCTGTAGTTCGAGGGACGCGTTTCGAGTCGTGAACGTGCTGTAGGATATGTCCGCATTGAAACGCAATTGTACCAAGGTCCAAAACGCGCTGAGAAGCAACGTCGGGTCTCGGGGTTCCGTTTGGAGTTTTCAACACTGTAAAGTTATGTTTGATAGCCCTTACCATATCGTGATGAGGTGGGCAAGCGAGAGGGATCCAGTCGTGCTTTCTATGAAGCGCCTGCAAGGCAACCAAGCTGTCATAATGTTAGTTCTTTGACATGAAATCGCGTATATAGTATGCATCTTACCTATCAATGAGCATGAGAGATAATCTCCACTCCAACGATGTCAGGAGGCTCGATAGGTCAACTTCCAGCCTCGCCGCCATCGTGAAGGCTGAGTTAAGAGTCACATGTGCATGTTCTAGCATCCCGTGTCCACATTCGTATAACGCGATAAGACCCTGAGTCTGCACAAGCTCAGCATGGTTTGGAAAATGAAGTTGCATAAGTGCAAACAAGGCCTTGACAGCCACATAGAGTCGCTTGGTTTGTGAGCATGCCTTGTGATCGCAAGGTGGTGTAGCGACGAGGAGAACGGCAAGATGTAAAATGGGCCAAGATGAATCTCCAGGGTGAGAATGACGAGGACTGCCAGTCGTGCGAAGACTTTCCACAAGAGGTAACGACTCAAAGACGGGATCTTGAAGTAGCTCCTGTATTGTGCAACCACGATCGCAAAAGACTCTCCTAACTTTATCTCCTAGCCCCGCTTTCGCAACGGGGTCATTAGAATCATATGCCAACATGGCCTTTATTAGTTGAGCTTGGCCGGGTTCCGTCAAGTCCCAGCCGCAGGGGCCCAAAAAGAGGAAACAGTCCGTGGGCGACGGCTGTGAATTATCTATCCCAACAGCCGAAGTCAATGGCTCTGTCGGATACCTATACTCGCACGAGGCTGGGTTCCTGGCTACTGTTAGCATTTTATATGACCGTAGCAGCGCGTATAGCTTACGACGCGCATCGCGAACAGTTTGGAAGCACTCGATCGCAAGTTTGCTTGCGATTGATGCAACGCGTGCATGATAGCGAGGCCTTTCCGTCGCCTCGAAATCGCGATGCCATGATTGAGTTGCTCATCACGTCGGGTTTTGAGTCGGTGGCCAGAATGTGTAAAACTGATGGTTCGAGGGCGTTTTTTTTTTTTTTTTTTTTTTTTTTTTTTTTTTTTTTTTTTTTTTTTTTTAAAACAGAGTTAACATGATAGATAGATGCACCGGGCCCGGTGAGTGCATCTAATACACTTATGTCATCAGCGGCCGCTATCCGCACAGCCGGCTGTGCGGATATGAAAACGATACTTATCGGCACATCCCCTCAATAAACTCGGAAGAGCAGCACATGATGAAGTATATGGATACAGCTATCAACAGAGGTATGTTTAATTGAAGTTTCAAGCTTGGGACACAAGTTCAAATCCTTTGTAATACTGTACTACATAACATTACATATATACTGGTTCCTGAATCGCGTTATACTCAGCCCTGACATAGGCACGTAATCCAGCTTTTCGAGCAATTGGACTTATGAAGGGTCCTAGAAGTGGTCAACTTATGCTTGTCTCGCGGCTAGATAATACTGACTGATCCCTGCCCACCTCTTGGCAGCATACCTGATATACGGCATGACCGCAGCGATTTCTTCAACAGTCGAGACATCCTCCGGATCATTTGCTATGATGCACAGACTATTCATGCCAGGCATAAGAGATATGAGTGACTCTAAATGTAGCTCGTCCTGCTCATCGTCAGAATAGGAGCATAAGACACTTTTGAGCAATCTCCATGTCGATTCGCGAGAACTCTGGAAGGCTAGCCATTGATCAGGTTCAAGTAGCTTCCACGGTTGACATGTTGTAGAAATGTGAGCGTGATGTAGAATTAAACAGCTGTGAGTGTTAGTTCATACACGAACGTTATGGAACAAGACGGTAGCAAACTTGGATAATAAAACGGAGTGGTGCATATCTGTCGTTCTATCCTTCAGGACATCTTCCACCATCCGAACAGTTTGCCTGTAGACGGCATCACACTCATGTCTAGAAGACCGAGGGCTCCGCTTTAAGTCATGCATATGCTGCAGGACGAATGCAGATATCGATACGCTCCGGTGCATGGACAGGGCACTCTGAATAGTTTCACCCGGTCTTGGGGCCCCTTCGGGTGTTCTAAGCTTCGGAAGGTATTCTTCCACGGCTCTTACCATAGCATGTCCCGGATGGCAAATGAGAGGAAGCCAACCCTCATCTCTATGAGGAAGCCGACCTTCATCTCTATGATGTGTTGACAAGACAAACATGCTATCAGATCGTCAGCCAGTCCCTCTCTACTTACGGGAGAAGAATGGACTTACCAGTCCAGCAACATAAGACATAACCTCAACTCCAAAGCAAGCGAGAGACCCGTGAATTGAAATTGAGACAGCCCAATTCGTGATGCCATACATATAGCTGAATTGAGGTTGAGATGCGATTGATCGAATAATCCGTGACCGTACTCACAGACAGCAACAAGAGCCTGTATACGTATAACCCCATTACGACGGAACAATTGTGACTGTAGAAGGGGCAACATAGCGAGGATAGTCACATACAGCCTCTTTGTCTTCAAGTACTCCATCGAGAAGATCCTGGAGGGTACAGCCGCGTTCCCGCAGGAGAATGTCGACAGTTGTCTTCAGCCTCTCCTTGGACACTTCTTCGGCGTACGTGCGATACCGGTAAGCAAGGATGGCCTGCATCAATTCAGTTTGGCCATGTTCTGTCAAGTCCCAGCCACAAGGGCCCAGTTAGGAGAAGGGTCTGATCGACATCGGCGGCTCAGATTCATCGTGATACAATGGTTGATAAGAAGTCGTCGAGCCCTGGACCCTGATGAGATGAGTTGAGGGCCTTGTCTCGAAAGACCCGCATAACTCGTATTTGCAGTAAGCAGGGTTTCTGTAATGTCAGTGGTGCTGGCCAACGAGGCTACGCGTTGCACGACTTACTTCGCGCATCGCGAACAGTACAGGAGGCCTCGGTTGCACGTTGTCTTGCAGTTGAGACATCGCGAACAAGGCTCTAAAGCTCTTCGATAATTATTAGACTTTGATGGCATTTTGAGATACAATGGGACAGAGAGCGTCTCCTGATGTATGGGAGTGCTTCTTCCTGACGTGTCTTGTGTCTATTCGCGACGGACTCAGGTGAACTTAATTTAGCCCAGGTCTCGAATTCTGTATTCTGATTGACTGCATGGCGTGTGGCCTCCAGTAGGTGGAACTAAGTATCAACAAAATCCACAACTGCCAACAAAAAGTTGTTGCTACGGAGTACAGATGAAACAAATAAGACATCTTAACTAAAAAAGATTAGAACTGTAAGGTTAAGTGCTTGATTAGGAACAAAAAAAGAAACTCTGATGAGACTGGGACTCGAACCCAGGAGGATTGCTCCACCAGGAATTGGTGTTAAGGTTAACCTTAACCTGGCGCCATAACCAACTCGGCCATCTCACCGATGTCATTGGATGGAACTCAATTGAGTTTCGCTAACCTATACAGAGTACAAAATGACAAAACACTGTATTATATCGGGATCTATCTATTGTATCACTTCTGAGAATTACTCATGTCAATAAAGGTTCAGTTTACATCAGTTGAATTATTTTGCCTGTCTAGGTATACGGCCGTTATAGATATTAAGTTCAAGCTGCGACCTATTGTCCCTTTGCTAAAAATGTGAGGGCACCCAGTGCAAATCCGTCCAACCCAGTCTTGAGCGTCGGTTGAATCACCGGAGCAAACTTTGAAGAATGATTCGCAGCAATACTCTGCGCTACAGTCCCCTCCTTCTCGGCCTTATCCCAAACTTCTCCATCAACACACCCATACGTGAAGAAACAATACGGCTTGTTAACAGCGGTAGCCAAGATCGAAAAGTCCTCACTGAAAGCCAGTTTCGGCATGTTCCTATCATATTTTCCTGTTTCTTCGCCAAAGTGCGCCGCAAACGTCTCTTCAACTCTTTTAGTAACGGCTTCGTCGTTAATCGTCAGAGGGAAAGCTCGGGTTTGCTCAAACTCTGGACTTTTGAGAACGTTGGCGCACGAGCACTCTGCTTCGATGACTGTTTTTATACGTTTCAAAAGATGCTCGCGAGTAGCGATGGTAGTAGATCGAGTGTCGACGCCAAGAACGGCCGAGTCGGCAATAACATTCTCAGCATCGCCGGCATGAACACTCGTGACGGTCACCACGCTTGACTCCGCTGGGTCGACCTCTCGACTGACGAGTGTCTGCAGCTTCAGAATAGCGTTCGCTGAAATGGCTATGGGATCAATGGCTGTATGGGGCATACTCGCATGTGAACCTTTGCCGTGGATGGTAACTTTGTAGTTATCCGCGCTCGTGGCAACAAGTCCTCTTCGTGTACCGATCGTACCCGCACGTAAAGGTCTCACATGTGCTCCCAGAACAAAATCTGGAACAGGAACATTGTGTCTGGTGTAAAGACCGTCATCAATCATAGCTTGGGCGCCAGTACCGCGCTCCTCAGCTGGCTGAAACGCCAGCACCAAAGTTCCAGCCCAGGATTCCCGGGACGAGAAAAGAGTCGCCGCAGCACCGAGTAACGTCACGATGTGCATATCGTGACCGCAAGCATGCATAACAGGCTTCTCAACTCCGCTCGCAGCATGAATCATGCGCTTGGTGCTTGCATACTCTAGGCCTGTAGTCTCCTCGACCGGCAACGCATCAATGTCTGCACGAAGTAAGACAGTAGGGCCATCTCCATTGCGGAAAACCGCAGCTAAGCCATGACCGCCAATACGAGGCTTTATGACGAGATCATCCGGGCCAATATCTTTGAGTCTTTTGGCTATAGTCGCAGCTGTTTCGGCTTCTTGGTTGGAGAGCTCGGGGTTGCGATGGAGATGCCTGTACAGCTCCTCCAACGGTTGAAGGTCAGGCCTGTGCTGATCTACCAAGTCTGATAAGATCGATTTTGACATTTTGTGATAGAAGACGTGGCAGGAGTGAGGAGGAGAGGAATGAAGGAGTCATATAGTGTGGAGGAGTTGTGGATTATTCATGCTAATTCCTCCGGACGGTCACCCGAGTCATGTCATCTTTGCTTACAGCATCGTTGCTGGGCGTTCTTAGGCTAAGTTCCTAGCACTTTGCATAAAATCATCATAAAATTGGGAGACTTTAAAATAGCGTTAGGATTGGTTCAGATCAGACTGCTCAACTAAGAATGAAGAACCGGTTTGGGATTTAATTCGCCATAGTTGACTCTTCTCCCATGAAGAAGTTGACCGGCAACCTTCCGAAGCTCTCGGGGATGATTTCCGAGAATGTAAGACCTATCTAAAAATGGGCATCTAGGCGAACGATAGGCGAATCGCCCGAGTTACAGTAGGAAATATTAGAAAGATACGCCACAACTTTATGAGTGCTAACCAGTAAAGGTGAACACATAAGGCTCAGGACACAAGAACACAATTGAGTTAAATCAAGTTTGCAACTGAAGCTAAGTATGTATGTTCTGCATTTAATCAAAGTTTAGGGTCACATTAGCAACAAATATCGATCGCCGACCGCCTGTCTCTCTCTATTCTGTCTGTTTCTGAACCCTTTTCCTTATAGTGCCGCATACTCAAACACAGGCTCATTAGGCTGACAAGTTGTGTTGAGCTTGGGCATCTCTCCATCAACAAAATAGTTTTTGACAATCTCTTGCGTACAGTTCGATGGGTGCGCCATCAGTCCGTGCTATAAGCCTAATTAGTAAAGATTCCACTTAACACCCGTATGCAGGGATACTTACGCCGACACCTTCGTGAACCACGACTCGACTTCCTCGGAACTGAGCGGACACGCCCCAGGCACTGCTCAAAGGCGTTACAGGATCAAATCGCCCATTTACGATAAGAAGCGGATTCTTAGTCTTGACATTCCTCAGCTTGTTGATGTCAATCTGCTCCGTCGCAGAAAACTTCCACTGCGCACAGAACAATCTCGCAACTGTTCCTAGTTCAGAGAAAGATCCCTCAGCGCGATGAGCTTGGAAGATCGAGAATAAATCGTCCTGGTCCTCAACTCGGAACGAAGAGTCGCTGCATGCAATGCCGTTGGTGACGAATTCAGCGGCGATGTTCCACTCGCTTTCCAGCGGGCTTTCATTCCTCATTTGGAACATCGCTGTGACGTTATTGTTGAAAAGGCCTTCGATGCGATTGATGATGCTGGGGTAATTTACGGGGCTGTAGAGTTCTCCAAAGATGAGGTTTTTGTAAGTGATGACGAGCAGGTTTATATCATCGCTGGGCAGATCTTGCTCGTCGATGTCGCCGCCAGGGAGAGTTCCGTTGAGATAGCCTTCAAGCATCTCTCTAAACTCTGTGAGGAGGCTCTCGCCCGTTGTGCTGTTTCCATGATAGTCTGCGAGAGAGCAGAGGTCCTTTCCAGATTCAACACACTCGTCCAGAAGATTGGAAAGTGATCGCTCGGCATCTCTCATGCTGTAGATCCACGTTGTAGCCGCATAGTCATCGGCTTTCAAGTTGGCATCGATCAACATGCGGCCAATACGCTCAGGGAACATGGAAGCAGTAACCTGGCCTAGGATAGTGCCGTAAGAGACACCCCAGTAGTTAAGCATAGGTCCTTGACCCAAAGCATCAACAATAGATATCATATCCCTCGCGACAAAAGGCGTTCCAACGAAACGCCCTGTATCTTGTCGGCTCTCATAGCAATTCTCCGCCAAGGTACCAGCAAGTTCCCAAGTCTGATTTCTGACAATTTCCCAAGTCTCAGCTTGTGGAATCGTGTTGAACTCTCTACGGCGAAGGCCCTTTGCACTTGTAAGGTTTGTGCTTGTGCCAGGACCCGTTCCATTGCAGATGAAAGGGATTGTGCGACCTGTTCCTCTGAGTAATTGTTAGTGTTACATAACATCAAGAATAGGAAGAGGCTGAGCTTACCGGGTGTCGAATCCAATGACATCATACTGTCCGCCAAGAACTCTGTGATGCATGTCAGCGTTGAAAATACAAATCCACTAAGGCAACTTACTCGGCAAGTTCCTTTCCCGACCAGACGATGGCCTCGACACCTGAACCACCGGGGCCGCCGGGGTTGTACAGAACGCTACCTAGATAGGGCTCTTTGGTAGCTTTGGCTTTGATCAGGTCGAGTTTGATGGTTTCGCCGTTGCTTGCAGACGTGTAGTCCAGAGGAACGGAGAGTCTGGCGCAGTCATAATCCCTTTGCTGTCTGTTTGTCGAATTGTCTCCAAAGTCCAAGTCACATTCTGACCAGTCGATCTTGAAGCTGTTTGAGTTCTTGAGGTCATCTCTTGGTTTCAAAGAAGCGAAAACATCTTTTGGTACAGATGAGGCCTGTGCTGCCTGGAGAAGAAGATGGCCCAGAAAAACAGTTTGAAACTTCATGATGAAGAAGTTGATACGAGAATGCGGTATAGAGCATTCCAAAAGTTCGGGATATTTTCGTTCTATTTAAGCATAAATCTGTAGGACTTTCATCCTGCTTGTCCGTCATCACGGCACTGCCCTGTTTGTTGATCCAATGAAGGCTATGTTTCTCGGCAAAAGCCAAGGATTAGTCGTACGCAGAGACGGAACAGCCCAGACTCCACTGCCCAACCAGATCCCCATCTCCAAGACGCGTTAATCCGTGGCTCAACAGCTGAGCCTCACTAGCGGTATATTTCGCCTGATATGGTAAGTGAACTCAGACGTTGGCCTTTGGGAGCAAGAAAACATGAGACCTAAGTTTAGGGTGATAAAATAAACTAGACAAAAGGTATCCTAAGCTCATCCTAAATTTGTACTAAGTTACCTAAATCTTTGTGCACTCAGGCTCAAGGTCCCGAGTCTTATTTCATTCCCTTGGCTGGCTAGGAGAATGTGATCTTCCTTTGGGGCCAACGTCTTGGCGCCCAGCTTTATTTCTCAGCTTGTGAAGATCGACGTTGGCTCTAGGCTAGACGATACGTCATGACGAGGCTCGCCAAGTGAAGGATTTTGAATTGGGACTGGAGGATGGAGGCGCAGGATCAAACATGATGGATGTGAATGCGTTGAAACCAAGACATATACAGTGAAGTATTGGCATATGATACATGGTGTATTTAAACTTTTAATAGTGGCTCACCAGACAGCGGAGAATTTCCGGGTTTCCGTATTTGGACAGCTTTGATCTTGTAAGGCGCACGGATTCAGCATTGTACCAGATATGCCTGGTGGTATGCTGTCTGAGCTATGTTTACGAGAGTGCTGGTTACATCGGGCGCCATACTAGATGTATCAGGACCTGACTAAGATTTCTGGACATTTGCCAGATCTCAAACTTATGATCATCTTTAGGTCACATTACTAGGGCAATTGACAAAGGATTACTTGGGTACAGAGAGCCTACATACTATGCCCTACTCCGGAGTATCTGCAGAGTCTGTTTCCCCGGTCGAGCCCTGGATTGTCTCAACTCGCAATAGCAATGTTGCGCGGATTGCGCTAGATACGTTTTCTGTTACTCGTGAATTGGCTTTCAAGGGGCTTATGTACATTGCCGCTGTTTCTCTTAATTCTGTTTACAATTTCTGCTTGTCCTCTACTCTGAGATATCCGAGACACAAGATTCTGCTCGGGGCCCTGTGCAGGAACCCCAAGAATTCGTCTTGTCAAAATTCAGTGTAGATATTGGTGACCAGCTTCTTCGTATTTCCAACAAATATTACTCGGGAGATACTGGCCGTTTCTTCAAGTGGGAAATTTCTAATTTTACGAACAATGGAAGGTACTTCGATAGAGGCATGGTCGATTTTGATCGGCACAGGAGAGTCGCTCTACTAGCTCGGCCTGCCCTTGGGTGCACATCATGCCTCTCTGACTCACAACAATTCAATTTTGGCTTTATATAAAAGGACTTTCTTGACTAACAGACTCCTCCACAGGTCTGCTCTTGCGTCGCTTGAAAGTAGATCGCGGCTTTCTCTCGATGCGATTCGATTTTGACGCCAACACTCTGGAGATACGAACTAATCTTAGCACACTGGCACTTGATGAAGTTTTCAAAAGTGAAGCTCGGGAAATTCGTTTAAATGTACATCTAACGGGATACGGGATCAGTTACGATAGGTCTTGGCGGCTATGGAAGTATAATAAGGTTTTCTGGCTATCGCCAGAATTCGGAGCCTGTCGGTTGTATCGAGGTTTCCGATCAACGATGATTATTGGAACAGTGACAGGTCGTGTTTTATTCCTTAGCTTTGATGTAAAGAATCCACTATATAGTCGAGGCGTAACAGAAACCGATCAAGATATGCTATTCCGGCGTTGAAGTCGGCGAAAGTTATGTTTAAGCCCAGTATTCTGAAGAAGAAGATTCCATCTGCTATCACTCTCCACCCCTCTGTACCTCTCATCTTCTTTTGCACCCTCTCCGAGCCATTCTGTGTGAACCCCAGGATCAACCCACGTCGAACTTGGGCCCTGGAGAGCTTCTCCAGTCCAGCCCAGCTGATTTGCGAATTCTCTAAAATCCTGCATCGTGCCGCATATACCGTTTTCCATCTCTTTCGTTGACTCGACGGGGTCCGGTTGCGGGCCAAAGAATGCGACTTCTCGCTCTTGCTGAGCTTGAACGAATTCGATCGCCACGCTCAGACGTACTTGGACCGTTGATTCGGAAATAACCTTGTCTACGGCATGCTTGATAGAGTCGAAAGATAGTGGCTGACTCAATCCGCGCTCTTCGCCTGTAATGTAAGAAGCGCTGGCATTTTCCCAACATCGACCATTCGAACATCATATTCCTCGGCTAAGAGAATGATAGTCATCGCTCTGAAGAGCGGCTGCATGATGTAAAACCGTTGATCCCTAAATGTTTGTTCGTAACAGTGTGTCGGTTCAACAGGACAGGCCTGGACAAACTCTTGGATAGATACCACCTTGCTGCAAATTCTAGCATTGAGGTCGTTGATCAGGTTGACTAGTGATGTTGTTGATCCATCAAGAGGGGGGGGACAAGGGATAAAGAACTTTGCCACAAATTGTCCATACTCGATATCGCTTTGGTATAGCCGATATCATTTGTGATAGAGCCAGTTCTGTAAGACTTTGCAAAGAAAGAAATGCATTCGCGTCTGACATGGAAAGATAGGCGTCTGACGCGGAATGATGTATATCGGTACACTCTTGTTACAGCAATCCTCGGCCTGGTAAACACTCAGGTCCTCTATATTCTCGTAATTACAGCTATGGCAAGTATTGGGAGGATAAGAACATGGTGTGAATGGCCGAAACACTGAACTCTCATAGATGACTGCGCGATGAGTTGCTTCCATCTGACCGCGAGCCTCGAGTAAAATATCATCCCGCAGTAGAGGAGCTCTTCGCTGAAGAGATTCATATACCCGCGGGCACATTATGGACGTCCTGTCTAGGAGGGATTTTGATAGTCGGGTGGCGGTGTTGATCTCTAAGATTGAGGGTAAGCGAAATATGTTGGTTGAGAAATGAGATGATGCTGGGCTGGATAAAGACAGCTATTTATATGTCTATGATACTGAGTTTAAATATCTGAGTTTTTTCTCGGCGTGGTGGAATAATAAACCATATTCTGATTAAGCTCAAGGCTGCAAAAATATAACCCGACCATGACTGACTCAATTGATTCATGTTCAAAACTTATAACATCTCAACGAATTATATCAAGTTGATACACTGAAGAATCCTAATTAACCTCAAGTGTCAGAAGGCAATATGCACATAGTCTTAACAAAAGGCAAATCTCCCACATTAACTTCCTGTGCCCAACGTCGATGCAATGTCTAGGTTCTCTCTGCAGGAATAAGGTCACAGTTGCAAGTCTCAACTGCAAATAACACTTCTAGCCCACAACTTAGACATCAATACTACAATAACTGACTAATGGCTATAGCATAAAGCTAATATGATATGAATCTAAATGATCACTCCTTGCCGGCCTCGGAAGCGTATAAAAGTGAGGAGGTCCAGGGTAAGACAACGCCATGATGGGCGATAAGACTTCATCGGAGAATTTTTGTGTGGCTTGCTAAGTTAGTGTGCGAGATGCCTCAATAGTACTCCGTACATACTTATACAATAGGCTGGGACACTCCACAGCTATTTCTGACTACAGGAAATTGCTGCCCTTGACGCCAGACACAACTCATGCCATTCAGGCTGTGTGTGTTGTATCGATGCTACCCCGACAAGCTAGAGCCACTAGATGCCCCTCTGAATGTCACCCAAGACGGCACCTTAAAATGGATCCCACCCAACACAGGGCTGAAAACGCAAGTACCGCGTATTTTGCCCACGATATCCCTCTCACCTAGCCAAACCTGATGTCCAAGACGCCATTTGATTCACGGATTAAAAGGCTTGTTACCCCTGCCCAGATCCTAAGCTTTACTCCAAATTCGCAGTCCAAACTCCAACGGGATTTTAACCCACTCGCCTCGCAGGGATATTATTAGGCCATGCTACGACGACGGGAGCATGGGGGCCAAAATGTACCATGATTTGCGGATTAGATGCGGTCAGCTTACAGATCGTAGCCTGAAATACCATTTTGAAACCAGGCTTAGCGAAAAGGATCGTCGTTATAAAGGCACCAAGTCGCGCCCCAATTTAATCCTGTCTGACTGATCCGCTCCCTTTCCCTGTCTCTTGGTTCTTCCTTTTCATTTCTTGTTTCGTTAGCGGTTTTTGATCGCCTGGAGTTGCGCAATGAGTCAACAGCAGCATCTTGCGGACAGTGAAGGCCTCCAGGTCAATACGGACGCTGAACAAGCTGCCAAAGCTCCAGAAGTAGCTCCTGGTTACGACAACGGCAATTACTACATCCCTCCCGGCTATCATCATCCTCAACAAGCGTCATCGGATGGGGTAAGGATTCCTTTTGGGCTCGGAGTCTGGACCTTCGCTGCGCTTGTCGCTCTATGTACAGCCATCGTCGTTGGCGCAGGTGTAGGTGGAGGATTGGGCGCTGCTTTGGCAAATAAATCGTACGTCTAAACTTTGAATGTGCTCAATTATGCTTATTGACATGTTAATAGTAGTGACTGCTCAGCGGACTCAGCATCTGGTACCGCTCCCGCCGCGACAGCAGAACCAACCGCGACCTCATGCCCAACGCCCGACAACAGCACATCAGTCAACGACACAGCTCCCTATGTACCGAGAGCTGCTGATACAGTCAGCCTGCTAGAGTTAGAATGCCCCGATTCCAAGAAAGACGAGACACGGTACAAGACCAACAAAGGCTACGAGTTCAAGTGGTGGTGCGGCGTCAATGCAGCACAAGGCACCCCGGCCGAGGGAGGAGGTATTGTCGCCGACTATGCGCCTATTTATGCCTATACGATTGAAGACTGTATGGAAGCTTGCGGCAACATGATCGACAAGGACGCCGAAACCGGCAACGGAGTGAAATGCGCCAGCATCGTCTTTTCGAAGCGCATGAAGGATGAATTAGACGGTTTGAACGCGAACTGCTGGTTGAAGAATAATTCCAAGGCGCAGGTAAGTTTTCTGATCCCGCTTCATAACGATTCGATGCTAATCTGATGATAGGGGAGCAATTGGGGTTTCAAGGACGATTGGTACGCATACGCGGAGCTAGACAACTGAACAAGTCGAAGTGGGGCGTATGAGACTGGCAGGAATACCTAATGATGAGTTGAATGTAGTTTAATTCTAGAAATGATACCAAAGTCTGCCTCTGTCAGGGCTGAAGCTATTCCCAACTCACGCACGACCTGACGCCCGCATCTGGCGGAACCACGAAAAGCCAACGTGAATTAAGGGGAAATGAGCCCCAGCCTTACCGTTACATCGAATCCCCGAAACAGAAAAACCCTGCGCCTTTTTGGGCTGATCCTCAAGCTGTGCCAAGTTTTTGACAGGTGTTGGCGACAGGGATTGTAAGCACAGCCCTCGCGCCAAGAACAGAAGGATCAGTGATGATGGATGTTCGGCAGTTGTTGATTCAGTTGCAATTTGTCAGCACAAACGCACTTTGTGTCAAGTCCTTTCGTTGACAGCTTCACGATGAAAGTAGAGCATGTTGACTTATTGTGCTATAGTCTTAACTTTACCAGTGATAAGGTTACTGAGGCTGAACGGGAGCATCCACTTTTCGAGCTGCCCCCACTCCCCGGGACACGGAGTTATCGCGTGGCATCGGACCGACGCCTAATGTTTCCCTGAACTCAACTGAACACGTTATCTGATTGCTGTTGATTAAATCTATACAATGAAGAGGTTCTCCTGAACTATGTCAGTGTTGGCTGCAATTCCGATGAGGCAAAGACCCAATATTATATATAGAATGATAAACACAACCTGCATGTCTTTTGATCTAAAGTACATAAGCCCAGCCTAAACGACCTGGCGATCTAGGTACTTAAACACCGGTCCTACTCTGTATCCCTATCAGTCTTCTCATGTTGACCAATGCCCATAGTTCTGTGTGAGCTTTGCTTTCCCAGAAACAAAACTAGATCAACTCAGGGACATCAGGAATAGCAAAGCCCTGGCCATCCATCCACATACCCTCAAAGTATCCCGAGGCCTTTCAAGCAAGAACAAAGAGTCCTTTAGCAACATACCTGCGAAAGTTTGGCTGCTCGGGCTCGCATACTTCCACCATTTCCTCCTCACCTGGACCAGAAATGACACGCTGGTCCCAATGATCCACCAGCTTGGGCAAGTCTGTCACACGCACAAGGACCACCTTCACATCACCCTTGGGCTTGGGTTTCAGATACTTCGTTGCATCATCAGAAGAATGCTTCTGCAAGAGAGAACTGACGGCACTCGAGGGCTTGTGAGCCTCAACCACGGCCCATCTGAGAAAGCTGCGCAAGAGAGTAGTCTCCCACATGGCGATATAGCGAAGAACTTCCGCCTCACAGATGAAGTATTTGGCCTTTGGGTGGTCAGCCGGCAAGAGGTCTCTAAGCTCCTTTTGAAGCTAACCCTTGTGGCCAGCAAGTATGTGTCTGTCGCTGCAGAAATCATCCGCGCGGTGGACAATAAGCTGTGGAAACGACCATGAAGTTTGTCAGAACTTGTGTTTCGTAGGGGGCATGGTTGAGGCCCATGTTGTATCAATAATTTATGAGCATTCTTTGTCTGACCGGGACCAACCACGAGAATAGCATGTCGCAGTCAAAGAACCCTTTGTCCTCGGGATGATAAACCTACGTCATGTGATCTCTGCCAGTAAGTCTAACGAGGCACAGGTCTGGACTACAGACATTACATCTAGCCAATCATCTAAGCGTCTCATAAAGCGGGCCAGGTTTAGGATGAATATAGGCCATTGACCCTAAGCCCCAGCCAAGATAGTCTAACTTCAGACTAGGTTGAAGTAATGGCATGAAAGGATTCTGTCTTGTCACTTGGACTATCTCGTGCTAAGTTCTCGGCCGGAATAAGCTCTCAGCCACATTCACATCCTTAGTCAAGCCCTGACTGAAGCTCAACCTTCCACAACTTCTTATCCAAATACTCCATCTGCTCAGTTCGATACGTGTCATTCTCAACATGAACCACAGAAGAATCATCAATATGAAAGACCATGTTCTTCCCCTCATCCCACTCGTACTCAGGCCACTGAACATCCCCCATACCTTCAAAATTGGGGTTCATCTTGCTCGTAAAGCTAATCCACATTCTTGACATCTTAACAGCCACCTCGTCAAATGACCCAGGCCTCGGCTCCGTTACGTTCAACTGAGCCAATCTTTCATAATTGCGGAAGGCAAATGGAATATCAACCGAATGCCCAGCTCCTTGGACTGCTGGGCGATCACCTGATACAACGTCGAAATGATAACTGTACGCAGTGGCATTGCTCTTTGCCCATTTCCTGTTCCAGGCTCGTTTGGGTGCATGCATAGCTCTATCACCGCCAAAGGCTACCGCGCGCTTCCACTGCGATCCATACGAAGCCAATGGACCTGATGGGCGTCCCTCGAAAGTAGCTGGCAGACCGACGCGTGGAATATCAGGGTATAGGGCCGAGATGGCTTCGATGGTAGCTTTGCTTGCGCCCTCTTTTCGTAGATATGCTTCCCACTCCTGTGTCGTGTTGATGCCACGCTGGGCAAAAAAGTCTCCGTCGTCTGATGCGACTCCGTTGATGATGGGAACTGGAACGAACTTATTATGTCGAATTAGCTCTGAGCGACTATCCCGAATGAAGTCGCCGTCGATAATATCGAGCCAAACGGGGAACGAGACATTGCCGACGATCTGAGCGAGTTCCAGTGACGGCACCTTTCGCAGACACTGCAGAGAATCCTTCGCAGAATCACAGTTGGTCCTCCTGAGGAGCGTCTTGTATCCCTTCTCAAAGGTTGATGCGTCCTTGTACTCTACCTCTCCAAAGGCCGTGGGGAAGCCAGTACCACTTTCGAGAATAGCTGCTCTGAACAGCCGATCGTCTCTACCACCAAAGGCAGTCAATTGAGACGCAACACTTCGTGCTCCTCCGCTCTGGCCCCAGATTGTAACCTTTTGGGGATCACCCCCAAACGCGGCGATATTCTCTTGGACCCATTGAAGAGCAAGTCTCTGGTCGCGGAAGCCATTGTTCCCAACACCTGCGGCCTTGACAGCGGAACTCCAAAGAAAGCCCCATGCTCCGAGACGGTAGTTGATTGAGACGCCGATGATGGGCGAACCCAATTTTACAGACTCGTCGATGATGTAGCTGAGGTTCGAAGAGGGATCACCGCTGTAGCCTCCGACAAGGCCGCCGCCATGGATCCAGACAAGGACAGGAAGTTTCTCCTTCATAGCTGCAGACGGGCGAACGACATTCAGATGCAAACAATCGTCGGTGCCACCGGAAAGAGGTCCCGAAGGATACCCGTACTGATAACACTTGGACTGATACTCGGTCGCATTGCGCACTCCGTCCCAGGTCGAGTTCAAGGGCTGAGGATGCCGAAAGCGCAGATCGTTCAACGGCGCCTGAGCATATCTCATACCAAGGAACAAGTCCTGGTTGTACGCAGTGTTATGAATGCCATAGTAGGACCCATTCTTGAGTTCAACAACAGGACTGTTTCGTGTTACCGAAGCAGCGCCCACAGCAACCGCCAAAGCCAGAATAAGAGAAGAGCCCAACATCGTTGCCAAGTCTGCAGATCCCTCTCACGAGGCCCAAACGAGGTATATATACTCTCCACGTCGAAGCACTTACACCACACTTACCATAAAAGCGGCCACCGGCACCGAGTACGGCCCTCGGCGCCGCGACCGAATATGGGGTCTCCCCCACACTCCGGACTCTGGGGTTGCGGGGAAGATCCCTGAATAGCTTCAGATTTCTGCAGCTCTAGCATGCTTTGGGACGAACTACCCGGCTGTACTTCGGTACTCAAGGGTAAATGACGGTTTTGTGCCTTGGTTCGAGGGATCGGTGGGCCAGATGATGCGTTTGACAGGTACTAAGATGGCTTGAGGTGGTATTGAGACGGGGACACATTCGCCGATGGATATCTCGTGGCATGGAAGATGGAGAGTTCGGCGAAGGTCTGTCCGGTTCATGCGGGAACAGTAAAAGACTGCTATGGTATAGACGAGGGCCAGCGAGGAGCACGAACGACGTGAAGTTGAACCATCTGATGAGAGATACAAGTGAAGTCTGATGGATATCCTATACAGAGACCAGCTTACCTTTCTATAAACTCCAAAACACACCAACAGCACCTCGCTGAACAAAACACAAACAACCGCCAAACCCATCCAATTGTCCCTCATCTCCTCTCCCTCAGGCCCTTCGTCCTCAGCGTAAACTTGGCATCCCCCTCCCCAAAAGGCAACGAGACCCCATCATCCAAACTCTCCCGCCCCTCATCTTTATTATGCCCATTGCTCTTAATAATCGCATCCCGTAATACATCACCGTTCTGATTGACCTCACTATCCGTGCTGCCCCTCCGACTCTCTGTGACGCTACCCGAGTCGCCGTCGAACTGCGCCGACATGGTGGACATGCGTCCTTTTATCCTTCCGGCCCACAAACCGCGGACACCGCCCTTTTTGCGCTCTGGTACCTGGTCGCTGCCGGCGCTGCAGACGTAGAGCAAGTATTTGAGGTTTGGAAGGGTGTGTCGGATGTCGACGACGCGAAGACCTTGGGATGAACAGAGGGCTTCGATGTCTTTGTTAAGGAGAAACCATGCGTACTCGAAGCGCCATTGACCTGCTGTTGAACCACCTCTTGGGAGATACAGTGGGAATTCTCGACGCGAGACTGTCCGGTCGGATAATTGGGAGATATCGTCGCGTGCATATGATCTGGAGCCGAACCAATCCAGAGGGTATGGTAATGGATGCGCTAGGTAGAACTGTAGGTGCTTCGTGAGCAGAGCGACTATCCCTAGACCAGCGGACAAGAGGTCTTCGGAGATATTTCTCGCAGTAGCCGCATCGTATATCGAGTTCGGTAGTGGCATGTTGCATATCTGGAACGAAAGCGGCGGCGCATTAGGAATCGGGGTAATCGGGAATATGTCCGAGAGGTCGGCGCAAATACGTCTTCGTTGCCCCCGAATCTGCTGCTGTGTCTGCTCAAGAAGCTCCTCGGATGCCGTCAACTTCTCTCTACTGCTCTCCATATCCTTCTCCGCTCCATTCTGAAGCTCTCTACCCTTGGCAATAGCTTCGCGCCGACTCCGTATGGACTCCTGCAAATCATCGCGCTTCTTTTGCGCCTGTTTATTCGACCGTCTTTGCGCTGCAACATATTTATCCGCCATGGCGACAACTTCCATCGCCATTTGCGAATTATCAGGCGGGCTTTCGTCTAATATACGGTTTATCTCTTCCATCAATCTCTGTTGTGTCTCTATCGCGTCTTCGATTGAACTCTCGAGGTTGGCTAGCTTCATGAGCGCATTGTATGACGATGTGGCTACTTGCGGCGCTTGCTTCGGCTCGGATATCTTGTTGGGAAAGTCGAACGAGTATACGCCGTCTTCGAGGTGGAATATTAATGCGTTGGGAGGGAAGTTTCGGTCCATTAGAGTGCCTATGAAATTGAGACGGCGCAGGTCGATTGTTTCTTCGAGCAGAAAGATCCATGATTCGGCTTTTGGTCGGCGCGCCCAGATTCGTAGAATCATGGAATGACATCGTGAAATAGCCGATGCGCAATTTTCGAGACTGAAAAATCTGAAGTTGAAGCTCTGCGAACAGTCAGATCCCGCTACGTGCTGCAATGGACAGCTTTCCTACCGTAGCTCGCTCCCGCACCTCGCTGATGTAGACAGGCTCAGCATCCGCGTCCACATGCAGCGAATAAAACACATCCCCCACGGCCTCCTCATACAGCGTTTCCAAATTTTTCTGCCGCACCCCAAGGTTGGCATGCGCCAAGCTCAAACTCGTCCTACGCTTCTGCACCGGCCTGAGCGCATCCGGCCTAGCACTACCCTTCCTCAAGCTCTCAGACGATCGCGATGGATGCAATTGACTCGATTCTTTGACCACTTGTAACTTGCTCGTAGCTAGATCGGCATCGTCTGCTGTTCTAAGACTCGTAGGCGCGAAGGATAAATTGCGAAGCCAGATGCCGCGAAGGTGACGAAGCTTGCGATTCTGCGGGAGGAGACGGGGACGACGGGGTTCGGAGAGGGTCGACATTTTGCAAGTGGCATGCTGCGTTTAGCAGCTTGAAGTATCAGCATTTATGACATTTGTGGAAGCTTTGAGGATAAATGTGAGGATGTGCGTGAAACGTCATCAGTTCCAAGGTGGGAGCTTGGAGCTTAGCTGGAATTGAGAGTCGCGATAGTTGCATACCCGCTTTAGTGACATCACGACCGACTTAACCTGGACTTGACGGCAATTGTTCTTTGGCTGGCGACAGCTCTTCTCCTAGTAAAATGCATTGTGATTCGCTTACAAAGAGTCATCCTTGGTAATTCGCCCTCCCATTATGGTAGCAATCGTACCTAATTTCTGGCCGATGCACCCCGTATTTGCGAAAAAGTGAGACACCATGCTGAGAAAAGGAAGGAAGGAAGGAAGGAAGGGAAGAAAACTTGGGATCTCTATCCCAAGTGACAAAAAGACCCAGGCAAAATGCGTGTGATTTAGTGCCGACTTAGCCTGTCTTAGATTAGATAATTTTGGTACCTTGGTATAGCAGAAGTTTTCTTGCTCACTACCTTAGGTGGTGGTCATCACCATTACGCCTTGAGCTTCAAATTTTCCAAATCCGCTGTCCCCAACAGATTGATCAAAGGCAAAAACAGCTTCTCCCCATTCTTTTCTGTAGCATGAATCTTCTTGAGATCGTCCCAAGTCTTCCAATACCAGCCCTCGCACTTCTGTGGTTCGAGGATCTACGGCAGTCTTGTCAGTGTATTACCCTGTACAGCTTGCAAGACAAACCGACCTTAGGTTCGTCATTCTCATTAACCATCTGGCAAGACACAAAAATTGTGATGTAGTGCTTCTTCTCTGTTTCAAATACATCGTTCGTAGTGGCGATGTGCTTAAGAGCCTTCACCTTGAGACCTGTTTCCTCAAGGGTTTCTCGCTCTGCGCACGTGAGAAAGCTCTCGCCGTACTCGAGATGGCCACCTGGTAATTGAAGGGTGCCTTTATGCTTTTAGCTTCTACTCAAATTCATGTTGCAGAATACTCACCAGCTCCGTGACTCCCTATCCGCTTTCCAGTGAGAAACTTGCCTTCGCGGTTATAGATGAGGGCGGCGACGCCGACGCGGGGGTGAGGAGCTTCTGTAGACATTACGATACGGGTCCAGGTATATAAAACAAAAGAGATGTCGGTAGTGCGTTCGCGATATTGTTTATCGAAGAAATGGCAAGGGTATGGCTTCAGTTTTGTGCTGATTAGAAGAACGCCCAGCCAGGCGCAGTCACCCAGCTAAGCTGATGACTCATCGTGAAAGCGCACCTCGTGTGGGTGAGATGTGCTACAATGGCGGGCAGTGATGATACAACTGGAAAATTAAAGCATCATCGAAGGGAATGGGATGAATTGTACTGCATAGCCTTGCGCAAAAGAATGTCATTGTATTGTGCGCATCCTCGAAGTGTACCCATGCACCAGTGCCTCATTGTGTGAACCAACGACTCTTGGTGGACAACATTTGGGAATAGCACGAGACCACGTCGCGACGATTGTTTCTATCGTAAAAGTGTATTAGATATAACCTAGCAAACCGCCTTTTGAACGCCCAAATAGTTCGTACGCTATGAAACCGAGATCTAATCATGTTTGCTCGCTAACAATTCCTCATCAATTCATATCCACATCCCATAAAACCCAACCATCCACCATAATCTTAACATGCAAAAGAGATACGCAAACGCGCGCGCCTAGCCAGAATGAGTTCCAAGATATACAAAGTGGAAACATTTCGTGCTGTCCATATACTGTGACAATTCCTTTCCTGCTGCCAATGTCGCCCAGCCGCTTGAGAATGCCAACAACCCCTCAATATTGCTGTGTGCCTCGGTTGCATGAGGTTCCAGTTACCCCCTTCGAACCAGCGATCCCAGGCAGAAAAAGAACATCTACGCCGCTCTCGCGGGTCCTGCGAAAAACGTCTCGCCAAGCTCCTCAGACAGTCACGGGAAAGGCTGTGACGGCGCAAACAATCCATACAGCGCATCCTGCGAGATATCCTTCTCCTGATCATTCAAGAAATCCAGCAAACCCGGTGAGTGACCAAACGCCGGATCAAAGTGATCCATATGCGGGATATAATCCGATGCAGTAGCAGAAACGTAAGCACCCGTTGGCGTAGAAGTATTGGTGTTATTAGGCGCAATAGCAGATGCAGCGGGTGCCATGGCGAGAGGGAAAAAGAAGCTCTCATCGAGACCAGCAGGTTGAGGCTGTTCTGTACCAGTGGTACCACTCTCCTTGATACTGGTCTGGAACTCACGAACCATGTCCTGCAGAACGCTGAGGGGCTTCTTGAGACCAAAGTTGCATCCCACTTGGAGTTCGCTGAGACATGTCCAGAAGAAGGAGATGGGCTCTGTGAATTGACCGCGCTCGTGGCGCTCTTGACGGAGGATGACGATGACCGCGGAGTAGACTGCATATGAGAGGAGGAAGGGCGCGCGACGGAGTGTGAAGGATTCGCGGTATCGACGGACGAGCTTCTGGATCATGAGAGCGCTTTGAATGCATGCTTCTTCACCGCGACGCTTGGCGGTCTCGTCGGTGTGGCGGCGAAGGTGACCTTCTTCGAGGAATGCGCGGTGTAGCAGAATGGTGAGAGCGTGGAATGTCGTACTGAAGCATCCTGGTTAGTATTATTATCTTCACATATTCAGCAGGGTAGACTCACTGTGGGGTGATTTGATGGGGTGGAGGCGTGATGGTGAGAGTATCGTCGGGGTCAAAGCATAAGTGGCTGGGAAGACTGGTCTGCCATTTCTCAAGCTCCCTCTCGATAGACTCCTTCTTATTGAGAAGATACTCGGTTGTGTACTTGACACACTGAATGCCATAAAGGTCATTAATTCTTGTGGAGATTTGCAATATCCTCACAAGACTACTAAAGGTAGACACAGCGTGGGCAGGCTGTCGTCCATATGGCGGGGGAGCCGAAGCCGGCGACTTGGGGTCGATATAAGGTTCCCATTCTTCAAGCTCTTCAAAGGTATCGAGGAGCTGCAGGGGAACTCGAGCTTGTGCAGATGCAAACATGCAAGGACGGCCAAGATACAACGCTTGAGTAGCATCGGTAGTGAAGGCAGCCCAGTAAAGACGCTTTCGCATCTCTTGCTCCAAGTCCGTTCGTAGTACACGCTGCTCGTTGACACCGCCTGTGCTCTCGTAATCCGGACCTAGCATGAGATGGCATCCCAGATCAATTATCATGCGATGTGCAGTTCCTGACAGACTCCAGCCTGCACTGGGTTTGCCTTGTGATACAAGCGATACGCTTGTAAGCAGCAGAGCAAGGGCCGAAGGAATACTGGGCTTGTCGAGTTCGTCTACCAACAGCTCTCGGAACCGGTCGTAGAAGCGTCTTCCAACACTTTGAGGATCATCGGGATCGGCGCGGAGGGACGGACGGTCGCTGTATAGGGAAGTCGAGTAGAAAATGGCGTTGAGTAGAAGCTTATTCGCGAAAGGACCACCGCCACTAGCAAGACTGTCCATAATCGCGGGTCGATAAGAAATAAGGTATGCGTAATGTTGTCGATTAAAGTGTAGATCGAGGAGATGCTTAGCAAGTTCTGGGTCTACACCATCCAAGTCCATCAAGTCTCGTGGGTTACGAAACATGCGCGCTTCTCGCTGTCGTTGAAGCGCAGCGTTGCTTATGAGTCGAGCTTTCGAAGCCGATATAGCATCGTCACCTTTTCGGGTCATTTTATTGATATTCTCTCGGTGCTGTGCGCGTGATGTCGGGTTCATGATACTGGCTAGACCGTGAACCGCAGAGACATAGCCGTTCTCGTGGAACACACCAGCTACTCGAGCTTCGCTTGGTGATAGACCGGTGCCGTCACCATTGCCGTCGTTGCTTATAGGACGAGGGACCAATTTCACAGGCGCGAGCTCTGTAGAATCGAGCTGTGTCTGTGTCGTTCGCGAGAGGATCGTATTGAAGCTATCGAGTCGAGGTTTCGTCTCATCCGTCGGGCCAACGCTGCTCCTCGGCGGCGAAGAAAGAAAACTAGCGCCCATTTCCTGCGCAGCAGTAGAAGCAGTCGGTGTAGGAAGTGGACTCGCGATAGCGGCAGTCGAAGCAAGACGGCTTAGCCCATGGGTAGTATAATCCTGCGAGGCGCGGGACGGGTGGTCCGTATCCATTAGCTCGGCCGTCCACGCAGACTGCATCTCGGACGTAAGGATGCCGGCGGCCTTCATGTGATCGAGCATAGCGGCGACTGTCGCCTCGAGGCTCTGCACGCGCGCGCGCGACGGTCGAGGTTCTCGGCGGGCATCGTGAGGGTATACGCAGGGGAGGCTGTTGGTGCTGCACTCCACGCACTGCGGGCGCGTGCCGTCGCAGCGGACTTTCTTCTGGCGACATGGCGTGCAGGTCTTGCAGAGAGCGCCGCCGGACGAAGGGCGCGAAGAACTCTTGGAGTCCTTGCCCGCTTGACGCTTGACGATCTTGTTTGGACCCGTCATTGTCATTGTTGGCGGATTTCAGGGGAGATGGCGCAAAAAAAAAAGGAATTATCATGAAAAAAAAAGAGAGAGAGACTGAGCGAAATGTTAGGTTCGTTCTCGGCTCAGGTGAGCGGCATCGGTGGCCGGGCGTTCGGTGAGTCGAGGGTGTTCCCGCGGGGAGCATCGGGCGATATTTCAAGGTCAACCCACTGCTTGTTAGCGCCGGACCACTAGAAGCAGGGCCCTGAAGCCGCTAGCCACAATCTTCCCCAGGTCCAGCCCGGATCCACCCGATCAAGTCCTCGGATGCGGTTAATATCGTGATTGTGAGTGGTCAGCGATTGTATGGGTGTCATCCTCGGAAATGCAAAGTTCGAGTATCTCGAGTTAATCTATTCATCTCGAGATCTTGAGAGAGAAATGATACCCTGCATTGAGAGCAGATTCGGCGGGTTTAGCTCGGGACCTCGGTATTGAACTTAAACTTGACCACCAGCATCCAAATGTGACAGCAAGATCCTCCACGATTCACTGGAACCCCGCGTTTGTCTATTCCGAAAAGAGCTGTAGATGCATGAGCTCGGAGACATGGCGTTTGAACGGTCGGACGGATGATTCACATGCTCCTTGCTAGCAACAACCACGTAAATGGGCTGATATCACCATCATCAGAAAGACTCTCAGTCCAACAGAGCTTATTCCTTGTTTCTTTCCTGCACGAGAAGCGGTCCAGTCTGCACCGACCAAGCCGCTCCGTCAAGACGATCAGCAGCAAGATGGTCACGTCTTCGGCAATTGAGAGTGTGAACTAAACAGTATTTCCGCTGATCAAGCTAACATGTGAAGCATGGGGAATGCCTAGGTTCCTTGCTCAATGGCCAGTGAGTTAGGAGGTGGGAGCTTGCCATGTAATCATGCAGTTGGTGACCAAACAGTTGTTGAGCTTCCTTTCATCCCTGAGCTATCAGCGCAGTTTCGAGCAACCACTTCCAGCTTCCCCAGATTTCACAATGACTCACAAACCTAAATGGCACTCCTGATGATGTACGAATTTTCTGATGGTAAGAAACGCCTGGAAACACAAAGTTTCGCACATTTTTCGGGAATGTAACAATAGAGCCGCATGAGGGCGAATACCGAACCCCGTGATAACGTAGCTAGAGTCTGCCTTACACTAGTAGCTTGATGTGACAGAGCTCCAAAGTAGCTTTCCGGAAGTGGTAATGAAAGCCAGGAGCTACAAGCTATGGCTTATCGACTGGATGTTGCTTCGGCAGTGAACATGCTCGAAAAGGCTTGCATCATGTCGCCTTTGGGTTCTCCAAGACAGTCCTTCTGGCCTCTAACACTGCGCAACTGTTGACGATGTCTTCGCTATTTCAGCATGGATTCCATCTTCTATTCTATCGATTGTTGATTCCACTGTCTCTTAATAGTTACAGCATAACACACTCACTGACAGCTGGCTGAATCTCCTGTACGCTGACCACCGGCCCCTTCACCAGAGCCTCCAGCCCCGGGTTCAGAATGACTTCTGCCTCCTCCGCTGTCTCCCTTGCCTCCATCGCAAACAGTCTTTCTCTTATTGACATAGCCTGCCCCATAAAATCCGCCCCGATAGAATCCTTTTCATAACCAACCAAGTACTCCGCCATCTCATCGTTTCTATAACCATCCGCAGTTGCTGCCCATACCATTGTAAGAAAGTCCGGCACGAAGTTGGCACCGTACGGTCGAGCACTTTCACACTGCTCTACTAAAGCAATACACTCATCAACGCAGTCGTGTGAATTCCCCACTAGCGTCAAGTCTGTATCCCAGATTCGCAGAGTATATCCAATCACGGCAGTCATGGCGAGTAGGATTCCATATGCTACTCTGTACGAACTACAGACTCGTATTGTCATGGCTGGTGCGTTGGGTGCCGCTGTTGATATGGTTGCTAGGGCGAGGAGTTGTCGGACCTTGGGCATCTCGAACTGCATGACGTCGTAAATGGATCTTAGTTGACGAAGGTTCTTCTTCGGCGAGCGCATCAGGATAGATAGCTCTCCCATGGTTCCAGATTCTAGGCTCAGGAAGCTTCCCTGGTGGTATTTGACAGGTCGTGGAGTGCCGATCTTATGGCACGCTTCCCAGAACCAGGGGCCTAGCTCAAACTGAGGGTTCAAGAAGCTCGCCATAACCTAAACGACCGTCAGCTTTAAGAAACATTCAGGGGAGGGGGTTGGAGTACGGCGAGTTGGCTAAGTCCCACCATGTAGTCGCCCAAGTCATCGAGCTGTTTTTTCATAACAGCTTCGCGAAATAACACTGATATGACCTCTCGATGCTGTTCGATTGATTTACGGTCTACCCAGTACTGAAGAGTGTCAATTATAGCGATACAATAGAGTTGTGTAGAAATTTACTTACATGGCAAACAAACATGATTGAAACAACCTGCATCTTCATCATGATCTTCTCCTTCGGATCAAGAATAGCACTTCTGGTCGCTGTCAAAGCCTCTCCATATCTGGTCAACGCATCAACTCTTGATTCCTGACACCGATGTGCTTTATACAGAGAAACCATTGCGTTTACACAAGCGTCGAGTGCTGGACTACAACCGATTTGTGCTACGATTTCTGGGATAAGTTTGCCGCCAAAAGCTCGAATATCAAACCTGGCATCTTCAGTCTGAAGGATGTGAACCAACGAAGATGAGAGCTGGGTCTGTTCATTACTGGGGCGTCGTTTAACAAGGCTCTGGTCGTCGTTTTGGAATGAGTGAAATTTCCATCGTTTGACGCCGTTTCCAACACATGGTACACCCACTCGTTTACATCTTCCGCAAGTCGGTTTAACTTGGTCGCACTGTTGCTGTTAACACTGGAGTTTACTATGAGACATATTGTCATGCTTACTTTCTTCTTCTGCCTACGACATCCGTCGCATCCGCGGCTCGATGGTGTTCCTGGCATGATGGCGCTAAAGTATAGAAGGTTAATCCGCGCAACAAGGCGAGGACATTAAAGTTGCTAATAAATCATGACATCTCGAATCAACCTAATCAGAGGTATCCACAGTGGCCGAGTTTCGGTGATGAGCGGTGCTGGGTGACGTTAAGTTCGGCTGCGCCTTGGGAGGCCATGCAGCTTTGTATGGCAGGGATCGTCGGCTGACCGCCCGTCAAAACAGGGATTGAGGATCACTGCGTCAGGGCTCTGAGATAAACATTTAATAGTGGCAAAGGATATCTTGTAAGTATGGGAAGGACTTGTTAATAAAGCCTTTTGTTGCTTTCTGTTTTTATGAGTGATTTATCGAACCGAATATCTAATGCTTGTTGGTTCACGCAAATCCTAGATACAGTGGGATTACGCTAGCATTACGATTGACAATCTCTCTGCATTGCCAGTAAGAAGAGCGATTCATCAGTTATCGTTGTTTTTTCAGCTTTTCTGGGACAAATACACGCGTACGTGGTTTATATTTGGTCACGGATCTCCACCGTGACGACCAGTAAGCACCCAGTATCTTTTTCTCCGAAATTACGGAGTACATGTGCCCAGAACCTTTTTCGTAATCCTCCTAGACAGGGGGTGTGAGACTATGAGACTGGTCAGCACGGGGAAAACGACAGGTGAGATGCGTAAGCTCGTCTCGGAAGTTTCCAGAGGCCTTGATGTTGATCGTTCAAGGTATTTCCACGATTCTCTCAAATGAAGCTACGAGATCGCGTTTCTCATGATGGACGATGCACACTTTATGAGCTGAGCATGAGACAGAGTGAGGGTGTTGGGATTGGTTCACAACATCGACCTTCGTCCGCACTCCCGTAAGAGTGTAGCTGTATTTCCTTTATATATGTACAAGAAATGGGCCAGAAACTCTCAAGAACCTTCCTTATTTCTTCTTCTCCTTCTCCCGCTTCGTCTTACATGTTGCGCACTCCTCAGAGCTAGGCTTCTCTATATGCTCAACCGTCGGCATGCATTTACGGATCTCACGAAGAGCACAGGGATTTTCCACAACAGGTTCATACGAAGCTTGAAGACCGCATTTGCAAAGATGTACGACACGCGTTTTTGTGCACATTGTGACGGAGTTAAAATGGCAGGGTTCTTAGTTGGGGATTCGTCAGGTAGGTTTATGCGTGCACAGGAAAACTATTGCTTCTTGGCAGCGGAGTTGGGGTTGGAGCTGTGGCTTTATAGATGTGTTGGTAACAGGTTCACTTTTATAGAAAAGACATCAAAATGATTATATCACGACACGTTGACTGTTATAGTGTGATCTCAGAAGTGACTGTTGATATATGAATCTCTGAGGAGTGTATCGTCAGTAATCAGACAGGGACTACCTGGTGGCCTTCTTCTGCTCCTCCTTTTCTAGCCTCTTCCTTTCACATTCCTTGCACTCCTTGGAAGAATACCAAAAGTTCACTGTTTCGTTCTTCCAGCCCTTGCATTTTGATGTGCCCGCTAGATCACACCGGCGATCTTGATTATCTCGTTTTGCTTCGTCCCCACACTTGCACCAGTAGTAGAAGGTTTTGTATACGCACATGTTGAGTTCAGAGTTGATTTCTAAAGTCTTTAGCATAAGAGATAGTGTTGTTGTAGAAGGGTAGATGTCTGAGCTCAGCCGTTTTATAGATGTTCTGGTCATGCATTCATGTGAAGAGTAAAACGTTCACAGTGATTCAAGCATAAAGCGTTGAATCTTTATATATTTAGGTGTAACTCTCCAGCTGTTAATCCATGAGTGGAATTTCATCTTTCTGCAGGTTTCCAAATAGAAATGGCGCGGGAGTTCAGTGATTCAAGCTATAGACTATCTGAAGGTTTTTACTGGCCTCTTCTCTTCTGTTTATTCTTAGCTTCGTCCGCCTCCTTTGTCCGCCTCTTCCTTTCACATTCCTTGCAATCTCTATTAGAGTTTCGTATATGTCGCTCTTCATCTGTCCAGCCCTTGCAATTCGCCAAGGTGCATGGATGACCGACATATTCTCGCCCTGCTTTCTCGCGACACTTACACCAGTACTGAAAGATCTTCTCTACGCACATATTGACTTTCGAGTGTACCATTTCTAACTTCCGGGGGTTATTAATGGGGGCAAATGTTACAGTGGGGAGTTCACGTTTTTAAAAAGCCATTTTATAGCCGTGCCGGTCATTAATTAAGCCAGTGAGCAACTGCGAAGAGTCATTCCAACATGCGAAGTCCACTCTTTGTGGCTGGAAGATTTCACGCGTCACCACAGAAATGGAGAGGGATCAGTGTTAGGTCATGTGTCTTTCAGTTGTCTAGATAGCTGAATGCAACATGATCAAGCTACAGGGTTTCAATTATTCAAAGTGTTGACTATTCTGCGGTCTTCTTGGCTCGCTATTCCTTCTGTTGTTTGGCCTCTTCTTCCTTCCTCTTCTCCTCGCACTTCTCACATCTTTTTTCCGAATCCCACTCTTAAATTTCCTGATCGCCAGTGCCTTTGCATTCTGTCGTGCCCTTTGCTAAACATGATAAGAATTTGGGACCATCTAGTTCTGCTTCTTTGCCACACTTGCACCAGTTGCTGAACACTTAGATTTGTGCACATATTGAGATCGTAGTGGGAAGTATTTCGTGGTGTCTTGGCATTGAAATCTTCTGTTGAGAATTAAACGTAAGCTGCTGGGAAGATGTTAAATCGTATTGTATTAGGTGATTGCACAGTTCAATTATACGTTGGGATAATTATATTCTCGGGGCCCAGATCGAGCGGAGATGAATTTGTCTGAGAACTCTGACCCACAAAGACATGCCTACTCACAACGATTCCGGGATAGTAACCGCCGGAATGGCCTATTATATTCGTTATTCACACCATTCTGACACTGGACAGTCGTCATCGACGGACTGCGCCGGTATTGTGTCTGAGTATTGACGGGCGTGTGAGTGAATAACATGACAAGTTCTTTGAGTGATTATGAGCCCTTAAGCACGGATGCCAAGTACAGAAAAACCTAGATCCCCAATCAGATGTCGTCCAGAGATGTTGAAGTTGCCATAATCTTCTTTAGTTATTTCCTAGCTGTTCTCAGGGTTGTTGGTGTCTTCAACATCAACATACTGCGGCTTCAGTATCTCACGGAGGAGGGAGTAACGCACATCTTTTTTTGGCAATCCCAAGAAGGCACGGAAACATAAGACCCCGACTCTAAGGCATGAAACAATGTAAATAAATTAAGGAAAACGTAGAGTTGATCTATAATTAACTTGTCACAATACAGCATCTAACATAGAGTAGAGATGGGGCTGATTTAGCCTGCTAAGTCTGCCCGTATCCGCGATGCCCAGCCTTAAATATCTGCTTGTAATAACCATATCACAACTTCACTAGTTTTTTCGTGCTAGCCCCGGCCGGTATCCTGCAGAATTGCTACACTGGTCATTAAAGCTGTGACAGTCCAGTGATATCCCATTGAACCCGTGGCTGCCCTGCCCAGAAATTGGAATCCTCCCGACCTTTGGGCAGACACCGATGCAGATGCTGTATTGTCTTCGTGTATCATCGCAACAACTTCAGCACTTCGAGAGCGGGCCGAGCTTGACTTGCTTGTACGGCCTAGCGATACAAGCTCCCATACCATGCTGTAAGCGCCTCTCTGAGCTTCTGACGAGACGCGCCACTCGAAGGACTCTGTTCTGCGACTTCCACCATGTTCAACCCTCATCGAGAAGGTGTATCGGGGATTAGACCGCGAGCGATGGTAGGTCATAATGACTTGGTCGGAGGGAGTGTTGTAGCTGGGTATTCCGGGGAGTTGAAAGGTGAACCCGTCGCTGGATCTTATTCCAGACGATATTGGATCTCCAGCAACACTGGACCCTGGGAAGAGATATGTCGGTCCTTGCCAGCCGCGAGGCATACAGACTGCATACAGAGTATGAGAACCGGGCTCAGAGATGAAGAGAGCCATTGTAGAGGGTGATGGTGTCCAGGTCAGTTGCATGATTTGGGGGAAGCCTATGTCAACGATTTGGTCTGAGATCTGGTAGGAGCCTCTAGAACTTGAAGAGCTGCTGGGGTATACGTCCTCAAGGTTTGCAACAAATGCCGGAAATATCATAATGAAGGTTATAAAAGTGGCCTAAAGTGAAAGGCGTGTCAAGTCTGGATTTTTTGCGTTGAGTTCCTGTGCAAGAAGAGTGATACCACGAAGCTGAGTCTCCTTAGGTTACTGCCATACGTCCGAGACTGAAGAAATGAGTTTATATACCAAATTGATTCATGTCAAACGGTCGTTTGGCATACGGAGAGTCTCATTCCCCTTGACCCCCAATCTACCAAAGCAAACTCTTCCATTATCCAACATTGAAATATCGCTGCCTCCGACAGAATCAACCCGTTTCAGTACAAATGGACCGCTCTTCCTATTAGAGTCTACATATGGATGGCGATTGGTCAACCGATATCTTATAAGGCTGATACCTCTCCTCATGACAAGAATGATCTTCGAGAATATTTTCCTTAGAGGGAAGAATTTCGCGGTACCCCTGCCTCGATTTCTCTTACACATTCCTGCCAAGACCCCTTAGAACCGGGGCGCTGGGTCGGAGGATCTCATGTAAGCAGATCATCAGCTAAAACAGCCTTTCCATGCGATGTCTGTACCTGGCAGCTGAAGGCCAAACAGCCAATTGTGTACTGCGGTCGGTAGATCAGAAGGGTTGTGGCTGTGCGACAGCGCTGCATACAGTACTAAATGGGAATTAGCGTTGTACCGATCGGAAAAAGCCCTGGCGGATGTGGCGTGGAACTAAGCTGATGCCATCGAAGGCGGGCGATCTGGTTGGTTGGAGGCGGTGCAGGAATGGCGCTGGACTCGCCGACTTTTGTCTCAGGGACGAACTTGTGTCAGTGGTCGAATGATGAGGCTGAAAATTGAAGAGGACCTGTTGTGAGGGCTGTGTTGGGTTTGCTCGGCTGCCGAAGCATTGGGGTCTAGATTAGGACTATGGGCGGATGGGCCACTATTCTGCCTCGTCGCTGTATTCCACCATTCTGGGAAGATAACGGGAAGAAACATCCTCGTGATGATATTATTATGATGATGAATAATGTTCACTGGCTAACGCGAAAGGACTTATCTGATTGTAAGTGGCGGTAAGATAATCCTTGGCCGTCAACATTGTTCAAGTCTTGTTACGTTGCTTGACAAATGTGAGGATGTTACCATTCTTTTCATCAGGTTTTGTTGCTCAGCTATTCTAGAAGCTTCATATTCAAATGTTGATGTCAAACTGGGAGCGATATCGTCGAAGTAAGACGTGGGACGCAAGCTGAGCTCTCTTCTGATTTAAGCTCTCAGCCACAAGGCAGGATGCAAGCATCAGCTGTCAGGTCTATCACTTGAGATAGAGCAACAGGCAACATGGCCTTAGATCAACGAATATCCAAACGCATAAGGCATGTCGATCGCCATGTCCTCCATCTCGTATGCCCATTCATTATACCTGTACTCCAGCTCCATCTTCACTTCTTCAGGTCGAGCGCACTGGTATCGTGTACCCCCGACTGTGCACTCAAACCCTTCCCACCCAAGCATCCTCGCGATGAACTTGCCTAGAAGCAGAAAGATCCACAACGAGTGGGTTTGGGTTCTGTAGCCAGCCCAGGTCTGGACACAATGAACCAGCAAGTTGTCAGAGGCAAAGTCGCGGAACTCTGCCATCTGAAGCCACTGCACGATCTCGCAAGGGTGGGGAGCTATGAGATTGTTCATCATGTCGAGGAGCCTCGTACGCGTTGCGCCGTCTTCGAGGACGGGCTCCTTGATGGAGGAGAGGAAAGCGAATGTTTCAGCATCGAAGGTCGTCATGGTGAAAGCTGGCAGAACGAAGGAAGCGTGCTTTGTGGGAAATCTGCAGCCGCTCGGATGTATCCAAAAGACGGTTGAAGGGCGTGTTTGCGGCTGTAGTTTCTATTTCTTCTGATAGCTCTTGTTCTGTGGTGCAAGTCTTGGTAGACTGGCTGAAGCGCTTCACGATGGGAAGTCAGTAGGTTGAGACCTTGTAATCACCACACAGAACCCAGGCTTTGGATTGATGATGTAGAGATTTAGAATTCAGGTTGGTGGGAAGAGTCGAGAGGCAGAGAACGGGCGTATCAAGCGTTTTTGTCAGCTGACGGGCAGTGAATCACTGTCAGCTATGGGCCACGATGCAATGGCAACAACCAAGCTCAATCACTGTCAACTGGTGCCGAACGCGTGTCTACGTTATGTTTGCCCACGTGCCGGTGTAACTTTTTGTTTGGGCCCCGTATTGACTGTTTGACCAATACAGACGTATTCTGTTTGGTGTGCTTTGAGCTGGATCATCTTTACGGAAGAGCAGCAGGCAGCCACTTATTTATACATCTTAAAAATCAGTCATTAAGATATCTAGCTTTTCAGATAAAATTAAGATTCTACGAAATAATGAGGGCGTCATTTACCTTTGTGCCTTGAAGGCTGAAGGTTCTTTTGAAACTCTAACCTTATCACAGTATTCTCTTTGGAGCTTAGTAGTTGGATTATTAAGGGACAAGAACTGGCTTGGGAACCGGCTGCAGATAGTTTCTTCATTTATCATACGCCAACCTGGGGAGATGAATTGTTTGAATGCATAAGCGGTGCAAGGGTAGTCTAAGTTAGAGTGTGTAGTGAATGGGTTATCAGAGGTCACGCGTGTTTGATCATTCCATTTCTAGACATGTAATGCAGGATTTCTGTGTCTTCTCATGAGGCCTAACTAATCTGGGTTAGAGCGTGGGCGCCTAAAGGTCATAGTATCTCAAATGTAAAGAAAATCTAGCTGCAAGTCCGATATCCATTACTGCAGCCTACTAAACTTAAATCACATATAACTATGTAGAGTTGTTGCTAGCTCTCAGGGAGCAAGAATATCGGACCTTAATGTAATGTGTCAAAATAACCCAGTAAAGGGTATCCTAAACTCATCTTAAATTTATATTAAATTACCTCAGACTTTTTATTATTTACAGTAAGCGTCCCAAACTTTCTTTCCTCCTACACGCTAGCCTTGGTACTCACCTCCATGTAGAACCTAACCTTCTATACCTGAAATAAATATCCCCATTTCGCTATCAAAATTGCTGACAGAAAGAAATGAACAAAGAGTTTCTTCATTAAAGTTGACGATTCGTGCCTTATATACTCTAGACTATATCCTTTTTGCATGGCTGGCTTCCTCCAGCTTTCAGGTATACAGATGGTTATTACTCCGGCTTGTGGCTGACGTGGATAGGGTATCTCATAAGATGTTGTTAGGAATTACAAAGTATCATAGACATAATCCAGATGGATTCCGTTTGAGGGAGACACAACAAAAGGTTCAAGTCCAACAGAGTTGATGTTTTCACTGAGTATTGGCTTTTCAGACATGCTGTCGCGTTATGGTATCCAAAATGAGCTAGCCATGACGAACGTTGAATAGCTCAAGACAAGCTATCGGTTAAGAGATCTGTTTATTAATGTTCACAAGGAAGCACGCAGTTTCCCACTTGTTTCTATACTGGTAGCATCTGTGTTACTCAAGGCTGCATGGAAGCACTTTACAAGCAACTTTTTCCCCGCTTGCGACCGTCAGCCCATCTAACATGGCCATTTGATAACACAAGGGTAATTGGTTTGATCAGTGGCTATCGCCTCTCCTTGGACACATGCACTGCCTGCAAGCGGGTTCTCCTTCATGACTGAAACGGTAAACTTATAATGGCAAATTATCACGGGCTAAGAACTGCGATTAAACAACAAAGAGTAATATTACGATTAAACAGGTTCTTGTACTCTAAGAAGGCGTAAAAGCGTTGCCCTAAACATAAATCTGACATAACCAGCTCCAAACCACCAAAATTACCTGGTCCCACATAGAGAAATGAAAATATTAAAGCAATGATGTAAAGCCAGAGTGTTCAAGACTCTTCGTCTCTCAGGCATAGTAGTCCCCGCTCCCAGAGTTTTCATATCCAGAGTTGTCATAAACGCCAATGTTGTACTGAGGCTTTCCGTGATCAGCGCAGGGCTTGGTGATAGATTCAGTGACAGTCTGGGTCTTGTACATGGTGTATGCAGGCTCGTTGTGGTACTTGGTGACAGTAGGCTTCCAACCGTATGTGGTGACAGCTTTAGTGACAGTCTTGGTGATTGGGGCCTTGTACATGGGCTCTGTGACAGTGGTAGCCTTGGTAACAGTCTTAGTGACCGGGGGGCTGTAGACTGTAGCCGTGACTTTGACGGTCTTAGCGGTGGGAGGATCAGCGACTGACGTAACGACCTTGGTGACAGTCCTGGTGGCTGGCGCTTTGTAGATCGGTACAGTGACTTTGACGGTCTCGATGGCCGGAGGGTCGTGAATTGACTTTGTGACCGTGCATGTTGATGTAGCGGTTACAGTAGCAACCTTCTCGCAGTCACATCCATATCCATATCCATATCCATAGCTGCCAGGGCTAGCAAAGGCGATTGGAATGGAAGCAAGAAGAAGGGCTGGTGTAGAGAACTTCATGTTGTGAGATGTTAGGAGTCTCGTGGTAAGGGGAGTCTAAATGAGTGTGGCTAAAGGAGTGTAGATCGAATGAGGGCTGGATTGTTATTCATTCCAGAGCGTCGGCATATCGAGATCTTTATAGTGATTTTTGCTCTGTTGAGTTCTCACAATAATCTTGGTTGCCGTATATGGCAATATCAAGGGAGAGCTTTGGTAGGTGGGCTTGCAACGGTCTTCTGAGTCAAAAATGCGCTAAACACGGCACAAATCAATAGTTCCACTTGGTAGCAACTTTACGGATGTACTTACCATCAGATCCGAGACACATAAGGGGTAATCGCGGCACAAGTCGATAGTGGTCTCTGGTTGCGCTGCATCATAAGGCTGCGCTTCACTCACATTTAAATCTCCGCGCTCTCCCTGAAGTTTGTTTCGGCTCCCGCGACCTCAGTAGTCAACTCCTGACAGTCAACCCCTTCACTTTGGTTTCCTTGTAGGCCAAGAAGAAATAGGGAGTCTTTTTATGGACCACACGCTACACGATTTGCAAGAGCCACTAGGGAATAGGTTTAGCCGCAACCCTGGTTTGATGTGACAGCAGTTGTTCCCCCCTTTCCTTGTCTGAGTTTCATTCACGAAATACTGCGTCGTGAAGCAGTTATTATTCATAACTTTCGAGGAGTATACTTAAATATCCACAACTCCAGATTTTATCACAGATATGAGTTCCGAACATCTCAGGTCGCGGTCACGTTCAGCCCTAAGGTTCGTAATGATACAGTGACATATCTCAGAAGCATCCTGACTAGCTCGCTACAAACAAAAGTGTGAAACAACCTGTCCCTTTCCACTATATAAGCAACTCGTGGGATGGCTTGTGTACGCCGCCTTTGCTGTGACCCTCTGACACGCCCTGCTGCAGCCCTTGAGCGGGCAATCACTTTTCTGCACAATAATGTCCCCCCTAACCCCAGAGCCACTGCACACCATCAAATTGAGGCCCTTGAAGGTAATATTGTCATCATCATCCATCCGCCAACCTTCTCTCAGCGTCTTGTCTAGCTTTTTTCTTGAACCAATGACGTAGCCAACAGAGGTTTGACCTAGAGGAAATATTGTGAGCCGAGTGCAGTGTCCCATGAAAGTCTTCTCACATTCTTTAGCTGCTTTTGCACTGTTTACAATCACCTGTTGCTTGGGATTTCCTGGTGAATAGAGGAAGAGCTCTTCGTCTTGTAGATAGAAGGTGGCCGCATCCTCAGCATTGAACTGATTACAGCAAGCGTCTTGTTTGGGCGAACCTATGTACAGGGTATTGTTGGCGGCTTTCAGCTTTTCTGTCCCGTTGTAGACTATCTGGAAGGTTGAGGTCCTTCTGATGTGCTTGTGTTGTTTTGAAAGTGAACTTGCTGCAGCGTAGCCGGCGAGGATAGCCGTGACGATAATAGAGCGCATGTTCCTTTTTTGCGCAGCAAAGACGAGATAAAGTGCAATTAGCTAGAAACTGGACGTAGTTGACGATGGATCTAGCAACGTATTTATCGGCATAAGCTTCATGTTGAGGGATGAAGTGATGCTGAACGACAGGCAGGTTACGATAGAGAACAAAAGGGGCGACGATTTATTGAAAAATTCTGATCAAGCGGCATAGCGTTCCAACCTGCCTGCATATTGCCAATATTATCGTCTATGCATTGCTGGGAATGAAATCAAGGGTGAAAATCACGTGGATGTGCAGTATTTCACTAGACATTACTGCATAGGTGAAAGAACGAAACCGCAATATGCTGTAATTGGTAGAGGTTCAGCATGAGGATGAACTATTAGTTACGATTATCTCACGTGCCACAACATTCAATCATAGGCACTTACGTCATTACGAGATGTTTTGTTTTCGGGCCATGTCTTAGTGCATATATCTGATAGGAACGTTGATGACGGAATTCTTGGTCTTGACAACAGTTCGACATCTCAACACTCAGTTAGAAATTGTCTTACTAATCGGTCCTAATATCTTGTGTCTCTACGGTTCCAAGATAAGAGACCTTGGAAGAAGCAAGTGGGTATTCATCAAAACCCAGTGCAAACCTACCACTTTGAGATATGCCATGGTTGATTCCGCGTTCCACATCTAGAACATCAGTACTCTTTGCCAAACCACCCAGTCTAAGTTCATGTATTTAGTCTATCGTGACCTGCTTCATCGATCAGATCGGATCCAGAAACCATCGATCGGGTTTGATTTCGATGACAATTACGTAGAGTGTTCAGGCATCCTTCCTCGTGGCTACAGCCACCGACATACCAAGGAAGTTACGTCATTTACACATTTCATGATAAGGCAGATGGTGATTGAAATAGCTTTGAGAATTCAATATATAATATATCATGGGGCTTCCTCCCATCTCAGCGCTACAACAATTCGCACCATTCAAACACTTGCACCACTCACCATATCAACACCTAAACACATATCTCCTTCTCACCAAATTCAACTTCCTTATTCAAAATGAAGTCTGTTATCGGTCTTGCCCTTCTTTCCGTTGCCTTTGCGGCTCCCTATGATGGCTCCAACGCTGCCGCTCTTGAGAAACGTCAGTTCAACCCAGCTGATCTCGATGCCTTCTTCGATTCGCTCAGCTCTCTCCTCGGCCAGTTGCCCATCCCTACTCAGTCCATGACGGATATCCTGACTTTCTCGACTTCTGTCTCTGGTACGCCCACTGAGGTCACCGCTGTCACAACCACGTCTGATGCCTTCGATGGAGGCCTTCCTTTTGACAAGCGCCAGGCTCCTGGCGATCTTGAGGCGATCATCTCTTCTCTCAGCGCTCTCATATCTCCTGCCACAACCACCACGGAACCCATTGGTTGCGCCACTGATGTTGTTGGTGTCCCTACCACTGTCAACGGCGTTCCTACTGAGGTCTCAAGCGTTGCTGCCGTTCCTACTACTCCTGCTGTCGCTCCCTCTGCGCCAAATCCTGGTGCCCCTGCCCCCGCTGTTCCTGGCGGTGTTTAAGCTCTTTTCAGTCTCTTTGACCGATGTCCAAAGTCTCATGGTGAGTTTCTCCCACCAACTAGTATCTTCATGCGTGCTAACCAATCTTGGAGGGCAATGAAGTCATTCCATGACCAGCAGGGTAACCTCGTTGACTCTGCAGTCGGGCTATTCAGAGACATGTGTTATTTGCAGTTGAGACTTGTGGCAGAGAGCTTAAATCAGCACAGACAGTCCAGTGCTATTTATAGGAGATGGTTAATGGTGTAGGGGAGCTTAGAAATTTGCGTTGATGGATATAGATAGCTTAATCTTTGTAACTCAACATCGCACTAGTTTTACTTAGGAGCAATTTATGCTAATTGTGATATAACATCTTTAAAATGAGCAAACATGAGTGCACTTCCATAGAATACTCTCTAAAGTTGGCTTATTCTCTTCCATGCCTCGCTCCTTGTGCGGAACCGCGGTAGGTCGTTACACAATACGAGCTCGGGATTATTCCCAGCTCTGCTACTTCAGTATACAGGCTAGTCCTCTAAAGAAAGGAGGCATGATATTGATGCTACGCTTCGAGACATTTTTCTGGGCGCCCTGTCGATCATCTGTAATACTCCATTCTTCAAGCAATTTCTTCATGTGCCGTTCTCCCTTCAAGCCACTGTCGAATACGTTGAATCCCATTCTGCCTTTCGATTGAATATCCATCCATCTCCTGTGCCGTGTCCCTCAAAAGGGCGAGGCCAATGAGACAGCGAGCATGTCTACCAATGCCATGCTATTCACCACTACAAACAATGTTTTCATCCCGATCACGATACCGTGTTACGGCTAGGGGTATTATTGGGCTCGGGAAGCAACACTTATTGAGAGGGATATCAGTAATGCATTCCTATTGTTCGAAGACTCGTAATACAAAAACGGCAATGGGATATAAGACGATGCATCCATACGCCGACTTCTGCCCATCACTTCCCTACAGCCTCTCACCAACTCTCTACAACCGCCATCTCAGCCAAACATGTTTCCCGGAGCTTTGCTTCTGCTTCTTTTCAGCAACGATATAGCGTATGCCCAGCGCTCAAATCAATTTTCACGCTGCGCCATCAACGAACCTACTCCGGAACAAAGGGCCAGCGTCAAGGCGCTAGAGGACATTGAAAAGATGACAAGGATCGAAACATCTAGACATATCTGTGTCGATACCTACATCCACGTTGTAACCTCAAACGCATCGGAAGCAATTTCTCAACGACAGGTAGCTGCCCAGTTCAAGGTTCTGAACACAGCATTCGCACCTCACAATATTTCATTCGATCTGAAAAACGTAACCTGCACTACCAACTCAAAATGGGCTGGCGGCGACGATGAAGTCGGGATGAAGAGAGAGCTGCGTCAGGGCGACTACAGCACTCTCAATCTTTACTTCGTCGATACTGCGAGGCTTGGTAGCACATCCGCTCTTGGTTACTGTACCTTTCCGTCAAACACCACAACTGGATCCGACGTATTCATACGTGACGGCTGTGTAATCGAGGCGCAGAGTGTTCCCGGTGGCGATGCCGCACCGTATAACTTAGGCGGCACTGCGATCCATGAAGTCGGGCATTGGTTCAGTCTTTTTCACACGTTTGAGAATGGATGTGAAGCCCCAGGGGATTCAGTCGCTGATACGCCGGCGCAGGGAGAGCCGACAAGTGGTTGTCCTAAACGAAAGGACACTTGTCCCGATATCCCTGGTTACGATCCAGTTCATAACTACATGGATTACTCGTATGAGTAAGTAATTTATAAGACATCCAACTGGTTCGCCACTGACTATATGCCGCAGCATCTGTTATGAAGAGTTTACCCCCGGCCAAAGACGCCGGATGCACAACTCTTGGGCTACTTATCGTCAGCGACATGCGACAGGTTATTCTGGTTGACGAGGTTTTGATTGATGGTGGACTTCCATTAGATATTATACATGTTTAGATACTTGAAAACGATCCATTTTTGACTCATTTTCCTCTCATGCTCCCCCGGCCTTTGGATCGTGATAGTTGTTTTGCTTAAACACTTCGTCGAGACTCGCGTTTTGAGCATTTCTCTCCTTAATTTGACCTCTGCGTCTCGGCTGCAAACGCACTGAGTTTAGACTTCTGGCATTGTAATTATTTACCGGCAGCTTAGTGTCTATCTTGACTACTCTGGATGTGCGACGGTGTGTCGCCATCAATTCATGAACTACCTCTTACATATCGCAGATTAGAGTGGCTTGTGGCCGACGTTGGAGCTTGTCAGTATTGCAGCGGAAGGATAAGACAGTAAAGTCAGATGTAGAAGCGAGGTCACCATCATAACAACATTCAGAAAGCGATCCTCTAATGTCAGCTGTTGAGTAAGGACTGTAACTTGGTTAGCAATACTTACCAATGATAAATTGTTCTGTATTTTACGGTGTAAGAGTCTACGAATCCTCAGCATGTCACAGAACATGGATGATATACCTTCAGAGTAGTATGGGATCAGATGTCAGGACCAGATGCGACCAGTGTATGCTCAGTCATGGACTAGATTCTCTGTGCCGGAATAAGCTCTCAGCCACAAGTCTCAACTGGAAATAACACTTCTCAAATGTACAGCTTGTGTGAGCCACGATGGAAGTCAGGAAATGTATATGAGAAGATGAATCTTGTATTAAAAGTCGCACACTAATGAATCGAAGCAACACCTGAAGATAAAATCGTACAGGACCTCTAGTTCCAGCAAGTATCATATGATAAGATCTAATTGTCAAGGCGTCTCAGGCATGTCCTCAAAGGCTGCGAATCCAAGCCTTCTCCTGCCCCCAGACGCCCCATTGGATACCCGAAGGGACTGCGGAAAGCTCAACTTAAACAAGGTTGCTGATAGCAACGCAAGGAAGAGCGGCGTTGACGAGACCAGCAGCGGCCTGTTGATTGTTAGCGTGTATCATATACTGTTTTATATGGGTTACTAACGGTTCCGGGGCTGTCCTGGCAGCAAGCAGCATTGGCCTGGCACTCCTTGTTGAGGAGGTTGTTGGCAATGGCGATGACATTGACGTCGACCTTGGAGCACTGGCTGAAGAGGCTGAGACCGTTGGCAATGCCGGCGCCGTCGCCAACGGAGTTGCCAGCAGGTTTGTTGGAAGTCTTGTTACAGCAGTAAACGCTCTGGCCGTTGGCACAAGAGTTGGCAGCCTGCTGAACGGTAAGGCCGGAGATAGAGGGACCGTTGCCGGCGGCGGCGACGGAGGCGGCCAGGAAAGCGATGACAGTGTAGGCATACATTTTGAAGGATGTAGTGTTGGAAGTGTTGGTTGAAGTGTTGGTTGAAGTGTTGGAGTTGTAGTGAATGATTGTGATTGTGATGATGAGATGAATAGATATTTGCGAGAACAACGAGACTCTTATATACCTGAAATCATGACAAGTCTCAGGAGCCTGTGATGGATCGAGACAGTAATTTAAAATCCCATCATGGTTCTACATCGCCCTTCACTCACCGCTTCACGAATCCATCCCTGAATATGACTATTGCATGCTGGAATGTCTTTCCTCGGTCTTTGTTGTGTCAAACAGTTGCATAACTAGTAGCTTCACCAGCATCTGGGTCTGTCTTAAGGAATGGTTCTCTGTTGTTGACAAGGCTACCGACATTTAGTCTCTAGAAGAATACTACTGCTCAACCCACCAACTATGAGTGCACTTATCAATCCATTCGCTGCACCTCTATCGCAAACGCAACCGGTTCTACAGTGCTTCGTTAGTCATGCCTCTATGCTTACTACCTTCCATCTTAGCCGGCAATATTCATGTTGAGACTTTGGGCTTTGAAGACTAGTGCATCGGTGAAACATTCGGTCAATACTCTCTGGGCATTCCGTCAGATATTCCGAAGCAACAGGGATGCAGAGCAGTGCTACTTGTGGCTCAAACAGCGTGTATCTCGCAGTCGGCATTCCCAGTCTATTCTCCCTACAAGTGCCGCTTGAGCTATACCCCAATCTACGATACAAATATGAGTAAGCCGTTAAGAAGGGCATTAAGACTCTGCCGTGTCTCAAGGAGCCGTGTCTCACTGAGCCGTGTCTCAAGATGAGTTGTCCATGCAGATATCGCTTCCTAAGCAATTTAGGGCTTAGTGCTGCTTGGGCCAGCGTATGTCGCTCTTGTACTTGTATGTGTCAGTGTGGCTTGCGATCTGCATGTAGCTTGATTCAGAATAGCAATAACCTTGTCCATCTGCAATTCTTTTGATCAGTCATTTCTCCATCTCATTGGGATGAATCTTGGCAGCCGATAGCCAAGCGATCACCTGATTTAGGGCAACTTAGTCAGTAAATTCACAGATCTTATTAATCATGTGTCATGCTTAGGTAATATTCACGGATGAACTAAACAGCATTTCGTGTTTACAATCAATATACAATTCTGTGGCAATTGCTCTATGTAGGTCATAGATACACAAGGGAACCGGAGCACTATCGAAACCAACGCGTTCATACCATAAGCCATTAACCATTAGCCATAACTAGACACTTGGGACAGGCTGAGACCATGTCATAAACATCATTGCAGTCCAAAAATCAGTCATATCGTACATAACAAAGAAACCTTACTTTCTGTAGCCGGCAATGCTCAATCTGAATTCTGCTTGGCAAACAATCGCCGCAACCGCTTTCCCTGTCTTCGCCGTCGCGTCTCATATTGTAGAGTTCGTTTGGCAGCTGTAGGCGTGGTTAATGTCGTCCTTGATCGTCAAATAGTGGAAGTTACATACCCCAATCCTTTGCCACCAGCTTCGTCATGGGATCAACCCACGTGTAGGTCACAGCCCGTTCGGGATATCGCGAAGCAATACCGAGTGACTCTCCGGGATGTAGATACATGTGTCGTTCGCGAGCTTTGATACTGATTTGACGAGGCTTGTCATCGTCTTCGTGATCAAAGCACAACCATCCGTCCTCGTCCCAGACTGGTATCTGATTGTTTATTCGGTAGTGCCAAGCTTGGAGGCCTTGAATTGTGCGTCGAGGAGTATTGCCAAACTGGTTAGCAAACTCTCTCACAACACCTGACCAGCTCAGCTTCTTGTCATGTCTGGCGTAGATGATGAAGTCTCCCTGTTCTATTGTATACTTTTGATTAAACCGATAGTTGGAGTCAACGTCAATCGATGAATCATGCCAGGAACTGGCAGCGGATGGACCAAGACGAGGTGTGAACTGCTTGTCTGCGGCGCTGTATGGAAGCCTTTCATAGACGGTGCGTTGAGCATTACTGAGACTGAAGGGGAGAATACCGAGGCCAGTCACTACCCTCTGCTGTGAGTAACTGTACTCCGTGAACGAGTTGGCGCTTGGACAACTCCACGAAGACCATGGCAGTCGAGGGGTAGGAGGAGGAGGCTTTCGATCACCATGGGCAATCAACTCAGAGGGACTTGGAAGTATGAAGCCTCGAGAATGATCACTTATGCGCCCGCTCGGTCGTGCGGTAGCTTCAACTCCGCGATCAAAGGCCTCAAAGCTCGGTAGCCGCATTGAGGAACGGTTGGGAGGTGGAGTGACGAGGCAAGGTACGCTTTCAAGACTGGGTGCATCTTGGGAGTCGATATCACCGTCTGTTGGAACCGTTAGTTGAAGAGAGCTTTGCGCGTTGAACTGCTTTACAGGATGCACCTTCAATCTCGACATCGGGACTTCCTATGTCTGAGGTCGGTGGAGTATGTTGTTGAACACAAGGGCGAGAAGGGCCGGTTACAGCATGCCTGTATACCCTCAGGTCATGCTCCGGGAAATTGGACCTCATACTCATCATGGTCGTCATGTAATCGATCACCTGATCGCGATCGTACACAAGGACTAAGATCGCAATGATATGAGACGAGGGAAATGAGCTTTGAAATAGTCGGAGAATAAAAGATGATCGAAAACAATATTGACAGGGCTATATCAACAAAGGGATTGTTCGGGTTTTATTGGGTTTGAAATGAGGCGCAAATGTTTCTATGTATACTTGTATGAAACTGTTTTACGTCCCGAATCTAATGCGAGGAGTAGAGTGTCACCCCCTTGATTTGTTGAGCATCAGGTAATATATCGAAAGGCTCGCTTAGGCTCGTTCAATCATGGCGATGGGGTTGCGAATTCATTGTGTTCGTCGATGCAGCCTGTTCAGACGAAAGACAAGCGTCATACGCGGTCCAGAACTTCGGAGCAGTTTCAAGGACGGCCAAACACAAGCTTAAGGGAGCCGAGCCCGGCGGGATGGACACGCAAGGGGTGTGGGATGGGATATACGGAGGGGCACTGGTGTGATTTTCAGGGTATGCCAGATGATTGGTATCTCTAAATATGTGTTCGATTCAGGCTGTAAGCACTATGTAACAGTGCTGTTGCTTTTTTTTCCAGTGGCCAACAAATAGAAAGTCTGTACTCTATGTACATTTACTGCCACCAGTAAGCAGGGTCAGATGACATACTTCTCTCTGCCTTGGTCGTGTTTTCTCACCACTGTCTCCCGTTGTGGTCACAATACCCAGCCAACCAAGAATCCCTAACGATGCACGCTCAGCCACGCTAGAAAGGTCTCACTCCACGTCGACCCACGATCCAGTTCCGCGGCCAGGGTTTAAATGGGGGGTCCTATGAAACATTGGTAGATTGCTCTTTAGTCTGCAGGGATGCGAAGAGCACGGGGTTCGTTCCCCAAGACATCAGGGCGTGCCATAGAAGTGAGTCAAGATCGACGCTGTTGATTGCCGCAAACTGAATCAATAGTGACACGAACCAGGTCCAAGAGCATACCCCAGATTCCGTCTGGAGGCCATACTGTAGACAGGGGTTCTCGGTGGTGGGGTGGAGAAATGCAGTAGAAACCGACTTTAGTAAGGATCTACAGGGACTTTCTCGTTTTGCGCCGATATACATCGGAGCATCAGTTCCATATCGTAGACAAGAAATGAAACACGGGACAGCAGGTTTGCCTCTTGACAATGCGTTGTTGGTACGGCTGGGAAGTGGTACACCTGTATCATGTCTGTGATTATTGGGAGAGGGAAGCGATGAAAGAGACGGAATTAAAATCAAATATCTGCCTTGAGATAAGGATGGATATCAGCTGGCTAGATTTCCAGACGGAAATAGGCCCTGAATAGAATCTTTAGCCACTAATGGTTCTTTGTTCTACGGTAACTGAGGCTCAACTAATGATGGCTATCAGAGCAGCCATCTCGCGTATCGTAGATGCAGCACTTTGCCGTCAATGCGTCCTGGCCTGCATGATCCTGCCGCAACGGCATATGCATCCAACCTGAGCCGAAAGAATGGTTGGCAAATGATCAAGCCAGGCCAAGACCCTGAATTAGCTTGATCGACATGCCAAAGGGACAACCCAGCTGAAAAAGAACTGCTGTATTGACAATGGCTACGTGTTGATGGATTCCAGGATCTCGATCGCGGCCAGAAGGGAATTCCCGCCATAACATGGATTGAGGCCGTTGGCAATACTCTTCGGGCCTTTTGAGTGGCAGCCTTCTTGTGTCTCAGGCTGAGCCGTTGCTTGTGATGTAAATTCTCTGTCATGATGCTTTGAATTCACACTGCATGATAAGGCAATGTTGGAAGCAAGATCCCCTGTATTCTTCATTCTTAAGAGCCCACATCCTCTGTGATATCTGAGTTCTTTGCTATAGTCTTCAAACCGCTTGACTGCCTATATCAAAGATTTTCAATATTCGAGTCTTTCACACCAAATCAGTTCGCTAGCTTGACTTTGCGCCCGGCATGGACAATACCATTAACATGGAGGGCCAGTATTTTTTACCACTCGACACAGCCTTTGCCTTTGCCTCGTCACCTGATGCTCCTGTCACCCCTACCTCGTCACCTAGATCAGACTGGATGGAATCTGTGCCCTTGGATTACAACGACCTCTACAACAACGCATACTACTGGACAAATACGACATGTCCCGTCTCTTCATTCATGTCAGACAGTACCTGTTCTGGAACCGGAGGCTTGCCATACAACCATCTTATACATCAACAGTACGCCGACATGGACTATCACCACTTGTCGTATACAGGCAAGGTCGATGTCAGTCCTGTCGGTCCGATCAGTCCATTCCCGTTGCCCGGTACACCTGGAAGCAGCGACAATTACTTCAATGTCGGTGCGATACCATGCCCGCAGGCTCTGTCCCGTTCTGGGAGCATTGCGTCAATGCCCTCATTGTCATGTTCTAGCGACAGCCCGCTCTCAGTGGCTTCCGAGAGACGGGTCTCAGATGTCTCAAACTGCACTGACCAGGACCCCTGCCCACCCAGTGCTTGCCCACTGCGGGACTCCAGATCGATCTGTAAGACGAAATCACCGCCAGAGAGGCACAGCCTCGCAGACGAGACAGCAGTGTCTCTTCAGCGGAAGGTTCCGAAGTCAACGAAGCAAGAAACCGAGAATTGCGTTTTCCGAGTTATCAAGAAGGCAACGGGCGCGTGTGATTTCCCAGGATGCAACAAAGCCTTTCGACGCGTTGAGCACCTCAAGCGCCATAAGCAAACGTATGTTCAATTCCAAACTCGACACCCATGAGACGCATATCTGACAAATCACAGGCATCACAGTGAAGGAGAGAACAACTTTGTCTGCGAGTTTTGCGGAAAGGATCAATTCAATCGCTATGATAATCTTCAGACTCACCGAAGGCTGCATGCGCGCCATAACAAGCGGTATCGCAGCATCAAGTTTGTCCCTGCAGCGGTCGCTATCATTGAAGAAGAGGACCGGACCAGGAAACGACGAGTAACATACAGGTCTAAGGGGATTACAGGGATGACAGTCCAAGATTGGCGGGTTCAGGGTTGAGCATACGGAACGGATATCGACGCGGCCATCTTTCAAGATTCAAAACACTTACTGTTTCATGTTGGGAAATCAATCTCACAGGTTTGAGAGAGGAGGCGCAAACTACAGGAAAGAGCAGCGCTGAATTGTATATTGTATATTATAATCCCAGATGACGAGTCAGTTGGAAGTTCGTTTTATTCTTGTATTAAGCATTATCATCACTGTTATTTCTTCAATTTCAAGTTCAAATTATATGACATAGCACCGAAACCATCTGCCTGTATTTGCGGTGTCTCGCTGTTTTCAGCTGCACCATACAAATCATCTGGAGGACATCTCCGAGCCCTTTTGGGTGTCAGTCAAAATAGGACTCTTGCATATGTAAGGGATGCTTGATTGGCTCCAAGGATACTTGCTAGGCGAGGGTAGTGCCTGTCAAGGTAGCAAGCCTAATGTTAGTAGCTACGCTAGCCGCGGAACGATGCCGCGAGACGCTGCCCCTGTTCTGTCTGCGCAGATCACCTTAGCTTGATCGATGTTCCATTAGCCCGTCCAAACAAAGCCTGATGCATAGCCTATCAATACTTCAACCCGCCTGGTCAATTCTCCACGGAGCTGACAGCTGAAGCTCACATCACGCGCCTCGCATTGAGTGCGCTATGACATGACGCGAAGTTGACGCCAGCCTCTGATAAGCAAATAAAAAGGACACTATTCGATTCCAAGCACCCACCACTTACCGGTTCCTGTACACTAGGATCGGGGCTACTTAGCTTGCACTACTGTGGGTGTGACTGTGGCGCATCTTGGCTGAGCTAGGGGAGGAAGGAAAACTCAGGACCTTGACCCTAAGTGATGAAAATACTTCAGTCAACTTAGCCTAAGTTTAGGTTTGTCTTTGCCAAGTTTATCTTGGCACCCTATATCAAGGCTCGGTGTTTTCTTGCCCCCTGAGGCTGAGACAGTCAATGGAGGAGCAGGGATGTCGAGTCAGTGACCACTGATCTACGTGAAGAGTTAGCACTCGGCGGATATCTCTCGGAAAAAAACACAGGGGCGGAAGATAGCGTCCGATCAAGTGTCAAGTGTCAATGGGATCTCTGACGGCCCCTCCCTAGTGGCAGTCAAAACTTCCGTTAGTGATAGCTAGGTGCCTACTTTAGCAACGGTTTAAACGTAGTTCTGCATTTATACGGCTCTATTGCCTCGATGCACCTCTCTATCACAAACGTCTTCTCTACATGAGTGAATGAACCAACAAGGTCTTTGCTGCTGGGGCCTCAGATCTCTGCCAGATTGCAGATCACTCACTGACCTGCCCCTTGGATTCCCCCTGTATTCTCCACGCGCACTAACCTCACGCGCGCCACACATGGCAAGAATAAGCAGGGGGGTTGCATTATCACGGACCAGACATGTTAACATGCCGCCCGCCTCGATCTCCTGTACCAATCACTCCCATAACATACCTTGATTACAATTGCGCCCAGTTGTTGATATTACCCAAACATTCCGTCACCATCCGCACCTTGGATCGCGACTTACTAGCCTGGTAATTCCCCCGGGGTTGTCAGGCACTCGCACCTAATTTTGTTTTTATTGTAATATATTCCATTTAGAGGTTACAGCGCCAGTACGACTAGCATACCACCTCCCCCCTCCCTCCCTCCCCCTACCTGCTTAAAAACTTACACTTCGATCGACAATCAAGCTTTCACACTTCTGTCAAAGCACCCGGCATCCATGCCTGTCAGCTTATCCGGCCTTCACTCCGTCATGTCGTTTGATTCCTTCAGCATGTATCAGCTTGATACGCCAAATATGCTAGGTGGCCAGAATGCCCAATCTTCACATGACAACTTTCAATTAAGTCCATTCGATACCTGCCAAGTCCCTGGCATGATTCAGTATCAAATGGATATGCAGCAAGATCTACAGGAAGATGAGGAACCAAAATCAAATCCGAGGCCCAAGCTCGGCTACAAGCGAGCCTCATCAGCATGCAGTAAGCAAGGTTCCCCTCCTCTGGCTTTTGGCCTGTACGCTCATCCATCTAACCTTTCCCCAGAGCAATGCAGGCATCGCAAGATAAGGTGTATCGCCTCTTCTTCCGACGCCCAAGCTCGTTGCGTCAGCTGCGTTCGTTTGAAGAAAGAGTGCAGCTCTTACCTCACGGGCCGGTCATCTGCTGATGGCTCTGATCTCATTCGAGTAGCCAGGTTCTCTCCTTCTACCGATGGAGGCTCAGACGCATATGATCTAGCACAGACTTCTGCCAGCATGGAGCAATATCTAGACATTCAAAAGCCACCGTTGGATTCCTCCAAAACGAGGGCTACAGCTTCAGTAGCCCCCATAGGCAATGGCATCTCGTGGGCAGATGACTTTGCATCTGGAATGAGAGGTTTGTTCAACTTTGATGATACAGCTCTTCGAGTCGGTCTTTGCTAACACCACTCTTCTCTGGTATCTACAGTAGAAGGCCAGGTTAATCTCAACATGAGAAGCCAAAGTCTTCCAGAATGGGATGCTGCAGTCATGGGGCATGTTTCAAATGCAAACGCAGTCGACTTCGACTCGGACCACAGGGGGCAGCTCTCAGAAGTCCCTGCTATCTCACACTTCCCACCACCAATGGATATGTCAATTCCATCAACTTCATCAATCCCACAGCACGCAAACCCTCTATCTCAAGCAGATCTCAACTTTTCGTGGGGCTCAAACTCCTATGCACTGCCAATACGGTCCCTGTCCGGGATGCCTGAGACCGTGAATAACGGCAACATGGTCCACGTAGGCGGGGATGCTGTCTTTGATTTTCAGTCGAGCCCTTCCCCCGGCACCAACCAACCATTTCCTTTGCAGATCACCCTGGCAGCACAGGGTCGCAGTCAGTCGTTGCCTTATAACGGTTATACCTTTGATTCATTCTGGGAATGATGATTGGGGACGCCCAGACGACGAGCTAGACTCTCTAGTATAAGTACCAGTATTATAGGAAGGTAAAAGACTGTATGACATGGCGTTTATTATAGCGTTTGGAACGATAATGAGTTATTGGTAATGGAAAGACTGTATGGACTTCATTGTGATAGTTTAGAAAGGTTCAGTCGACGGATCGTCACATCAGCTTAGTGTGTTTAACTTTGAGTGTATTTTTAACTTCACTCTGTCCTTTTTTGATCCTTGTACAACCTTGGCTCTCTCTACTATACGTGATTATCACAGACATTCTAATTTTTACATGTTCTTGATATATAGATTTGCTCTGTTCTAGTATATTGTAGCCATAATATTCTATGTATGGTGGGACACTGACATATCATTCTTGTCCCAGGAGCTAATCTCCTGATCTACGCTAACTAATGAGTATTACCAGGTAACCGGCACCTCTCGACTCCTGTATCTGTGGGTCCAGCCGTAAACATGACACAGGCTCTCGGATCTTTACTAACTATTCCGAGGGAGGAAAGCGTCTTGGTACTGGTAGAGGCTGCAGTCTCTGAGACATTGAGCGGCCAGCTATCTTCTGAAACATGTCTTACTCTACGAGCACGGGATGTCACTTTAGTTGAGCCAACGCATAAGTCGCTCGGGCTTTATGTGCCGCGTCGATCTTTGTGGCTGCGTCAAATACCAAGCAATGATCGATCACCTGGGATTCCGCCTTTGAATTTCCTCTCCTGGTATGAGGCGGAATGTTAGCAGACTCCCCAAACGCCACCAACAGTTTTGAGGCTTCATCGGCAGATTGATCGGGTATCTATATCACCCCGGTAGTTGACACGGCTACATTTCTGCGCCTCTCCGTTCACCCGAAGAGCATCTCATCACACCAACAGGTTTGAATCGTTCTGCACAATGAAATCATCACGATCTCCAGACGATTCGGGTCCCTCAAACCATCGAAAACCACCGTCTCTATCGGAGATTCTCCAACCTCATCTACTTCTCAACCATCGTGAATCACGATCTCCATCAGCATCTGCATCCCATGGTCCATCACCCACCAAGCAAGAGAGAGCTTCTCTTCCCCAACCTATTCACCCCGATTTCAACCTACCCCGTTGCCTTCCTGATTCCTCAACAGGGTTATCTGATCTTCACGCACGCGCCCTCATTTTCAATCCAGCTGCTCAAGCTCGACAGAAAGATGTTTTGGACCAATACCCTGGGAACCAGACCTACAGAGAAATGCTGGGTCAGGTAAGCCAGACATCATGTCGCCGCTTTCTGCGATAGTATTAATTCTAATTAGATCATGTCACGTTCCCATGCTATCTCCGATTTCGCCGAGGCAAACCGGAGAATTGCCTTGAAACAGTACCTCAAACCGGTGAACCTAGCTAAGCTACCTAAAGAGGAGGATATCAACGAAATGCTGAGAAATCAGGAGATAGTGAAGCAATTACTGCAGCAAGTCAACTCACTGCAATCCTCTCTAAGGACTCAATCAGGTCCTGGACCTCCTCAACAATACATGGTCGGTTTGTCTGCGACGAGACCGATGATTGCCTCGACAGAGGTTGCAAAGCCAGAACTCGTAAGTCGATGTTCTATGGACCCAGGACATGTCTAACGGTCAATAGCCCGTCGGTCTTCTAGCGAGATGTGGCAATTGCACTAGATTTACTGCTCGCTTATCAGAACAGCGGCAGACTTTATGCCGAGGTTGCTATTCTCTCCAGACAAGACAGGGAGCTGCACAAAGCTTCAGACGTGATCGGACTGTCTGAAGCCTGAAACGTTTGACACTGAAGTTAACATCGTTACGGTTTCACTTTCCAGAGGTTAATCATCATGTATAAGTACTGGGCGTTTTTGAAGGAGAAGTTGATCAACTCCTTGGATATCATCAGAGATTCACCTGGAGATCTTTTTGAACAACGGCATCTTTCGAAGATATCTGTCTGTCTCTGAATGATCTTGTGATCAGCTTGTCAAGTCTTTCTCGATGCCATATATGACTTATTCATGACTGAAATCCTGTGGGCTTAGACTGGCAAGTTTGGCGTGCCTTGGGAGGTTCCCATGAAGGCATCGGTACACGGCTGGTTCTGACATAGTAACAGCATCAAAAGGTTAAACCTGAACGATTGAAAAATGGACTAACTATCCTACTTGGCATTGATTCAGACTTGTATCTTCAACGCTTATGGCTTGATTGATGACAATGCAATACCAAATGTTTGTTCTCTTCTTTCAAGTGACATTGAACCAGAGCTTGACCTTAACTCTCGTCCCATCACGTAATACAACGTACTGAGGCAGGTGATAGTATCGTAAATGTCGGTCAAGTAGCGCAACACTATCTTGAAATTAATAGGTAGCGCTTGTAAAATAAACTAAACTAAAATATTATCCCCCAACGTTTTTGTTCCTTCGAGTGATGAGGTCCAGCGATATTTCTATATCCAATTCGGCTTCTCCAGTTCAACTTGGATCGCCGGTTGGGAGCAATATCATCTGTCTTGGGATTCAGAATCCAGGTATGGAAAGAAACACGCTGAGCCTGAATGACGGAAAAGTGTAACAAGCTCTCCTCAATATCAGATGTTTCGGAGTCAGTTTCTTCGGCATCCGTGGACTCTTCTTCATCTTCTGTACTGCTCCCACTCTCGCTACAGCTGGCATCAGACCAGTACGAGGTATGCATCGAGGGAGGTTCCATATATCCAAAGGTGTTCCGCTTGTCTGGTTCGGTATCACTTTCACCTGAAATACACAGGTTATGCGCTTTCTGGGGCGGAGTGATAACATCGTCTTTCTGAGGAGCAGGAGGTGGCTCAAGACTGGAATCTCTATCGGAACCAGACTGACTTCTCCGAACGGGAGTAGGCCTGGCTGGCCGAATGTTCTCTGAAGACAGGAAAGGCCGTTCATGTAGTTGAAGCGGGGGTCGCAGAATGCGACTTGAAGCAGAAGAAAAAGACCGGAGCTGAGAAGCAGCTTCTATCTTGAGATTGCTCTTTGGGAGTGTCTCGGGTACAGAATAACACGATGAGGCTGATACTGGTCGTGGCTGGGAGTCTTGAAGCGAAGGTTCGTAAATAGAGTTGTAGTGAGGGTAATATGGTCTCTGTGGCTTTTGACGCTGGTATTTCTGGGCCTGAAAATTTGTGGTTGGCCAGCTACGTAATGGCTTGTGTGATTGAAATGCCAATGCCATATTGAGGTCCTGGTTGGTCAATGGTATTTCCAAGGGTTATATGTAGAGCAAAGCTTAGCTAAGCTTTGATATAAGGAAGAATGATGAAATTATATCAGCAAGCTTCCGTGCCTGTAAAAGAAAAAGAGGGTAAGGGAACAAGTATCCGCCCAATGTTTCAAAGAGAGTCTTGGATGTTCCAGAAGCGATCGTGGTGCATTGCTGAATTGTGACTCGTGAGTACAAAGGTAGGAGTCTTTAAGGTGGCGGGGGAAGTTATACTTTATAAGATCAGCTAACATGTCTAGAAGCTGAAACTGGCTCCGAGTTGATGAAGTTGGCGGTATCTTTCTTCTGCAAGGCTAGATTATTACTGACCGCTTTCGTCTTCAGTCACTGCCGCCTGGGGCTAGATTGCTCGAATGTGCGGCTGACTGTTTCGTCTACCAACTATACCCCATTGGCTTATCACAACTGCAAGGAGATCGCCTGGAATGCAAGCTTCGCTGTAGGGTTGAGAGAACACATGGTTCTATGTTTGACGATTGGCTAACTATTAAATCTCGAAATCAGATCGTGAGATCGATTTAGATGCTTTCGTCTTGGATTCTATATCTCGTCCTTATGCGAGACATTTGAGAGCTCTTTTTTGCTCCGTAGAGTACCAAACTGTCGTGATGGCTGTCCCGTGTCTTGCCTACGGGAGTGTCACACTTATCTTCATCTACGTTAGGAAACTTGCTTTTTAAGATAGCATTAGATTTCTGCGAGTGGCTGGATGAACGCGCTGCCCCCCAACTTCACCATTTCAGTGCTGTGAGAATCACAGCCTTTAGAGCGAGCCATCGGCGATGCTTGATCTTCACTATTATCGGTAGTAACTATTGAAGGAGCTTTCCTTCCGTTGAACCATGAAACTTGCTTTGTCTAAACTGGAGACTCTAAGATAGATAGACGAAACATGGAGGTTACGGGATTGGTTTGTTTTAGCTACTATAGGTACATTGAAACTCGTCACAGATGACTTGCAGCGGGCATTTGTACCTAGAAAAGTGGATATTCAATCTAATATCGGAGCCGAGATCACGGTGTAGCGTCGCTAATAATGCCCATTGAACACGAGAGTGGACAGAGGGAAATAATATGTAGCCACAGTACACTTTCTTAAATAAGGTCAGACTCAGTACAGGCAAATAAAATAATAAATTAGAAGCTAGAAATATGTGATATGAAGCTCATGGTATACATTGGTTAAGCATTTACTGCAAATCGCCAATTGTTAATATCCCATTTAAAAAGTCTACCCTAAACCTCAGATATCACGGAAGCCAAGTTCTCTGTGCTAACTCAGACTCTTAGTCATAAGTCTCAAGCGCAAATAACACACTTGGCTCACAAATTAGACATTATACCATCATAGATGAACAATTGCTACAATGTCACAAAAGCAAGCTCAACATTGGATGCTCAATTACGATACGAGGGCTTGGCTTGAACGAAACAATTTACGAATTGGAACCGGAGATGTACATGAGTATTGGGTACAGAGAGGAGCAATCTCTCATCGCAGGCTGAGACAACTTGTGTATGGTATATCAGTGACGCAAGCGAATGTAAGTATGACATCGACACCTCGTATAGACTTCTGTCATGTGGGCGGGTGGTTGATGCACAGAGGGGAAAGACTGGTAAAGGAGATGATCAACGCGCTGAGGATCTTCTTTGCTGTTTGCAGAGTTCATGTGTATTCAGAAAGGCCATCTCGATGAGCAGCTGGGTCGGGGCTGCTTTTAGTCTGAATGCCGGTATATCAAACATCGCAACCAGTGGGTTCTTGACTAAACAACTGTCATGGAAGCACGTCTTACGTCTCTCGTCTCTCGTCTCGACAATACCAATCTTTATATTAACATTGATACGTTTTACATGAAGCTTTCATTGCAATAAGGCCATTAACGGCCCGAAAAGGCATACCAGTTGTTTGTAGAGCATCGTGAGGATATCTTGAAGGCGGACTACGGACCTTGGCCGGGCGGGCTGTTTGCCAATTCATTCTCACCACCCAATTCGTATCCTTAGCAATCAAAAGGAGACTGCAAGGAGTAACGCCGGAATATGCATTCCTCAATTGCAGAATGATGGCAAGTCATCGGTGTACTTTCTGTCTATCTTGCTGTTTCTAGCAGACTTGAGCCGGTCGAGGGAGTGCTAGTACAAAGCTAGCAGAATGTGAGGGGAACAATTATGACGATGGATCGGCGATGATAACATGATTTAGGGGGAGCCGCGCTAATACAGGCGGAAACAAAAATCCCGGTGTTGATATGCAAGGGCCTAGACAGCCTTTTACCCCAGATCCGTAAGTGTACTTCGATCTATTGGGGAGTTAGGGCTGAAGTGGATCGATGTTCGGGCTTTATTGTATGGGGAATTCGAGGGGCTCCGTTTGTTTAAGAAAAGTCTTACCAGTGACTGAAGCCGTGCTCCATTTAATGTGCCGTGTTTCTCAGGAGCCGTGTTTCTCATGTGCCGTGTCTGAGGCAGAAAAAGGGCCGACTTTCCACATAGGGAACATGGCAAAGTGAATTTCTCGTGCTGATTATCCCTTGCAGTTGGTTCTGTGCCAGATCCATGGTAGACCTGTTTTAGTCTGATACGGCAGCCAATCACGTGAGGCAAGACTGGAGGGTATGGATATTGGTACTATGATAACTTTTGATGAGTTTGTTTTGACACCCCCTATTGAGGCTCGCTGTTTTCTTTCCCCCCAAGGGTTGCTCAACAGCCAAGAGATTGTTGGCTCATCCAACCCCTTTCATACCACTATGCGATGCTTTGTGCTCACACCAAATCTCAGGGAGGGAGCCAGGTGGTCTGGATATCAAAACAAGTAAATGATCCCAGAACCACTAGCTTAACTTTCCTGAGAATGTGTCTCAGCGACAGATGAGTAGCAGTACGATGCCGATCCCGAAGAGAATGACAAACTATTCCGGGCATCAAAGAAATGAGGGAGGTTGCACTAACGCGTTCCTGCATAGCCGACTCCCTTGAGCCAAAATCGACTGTAATTCAGATATAAAGAGTACAATGTAACCCCCCCAAACCAAAATCTTTCTTCATCAGCATCTCTCAGCCTTCGTTCAAGTTTCATTTACTACTTCCCATCCAATCACCCCACAAACCCACAAAGCCCTTCTTTAGAATCTTCTGTCTTCGACAACCCCAATACTTCAAGATGCAGTACATGACCATCGTCGCTTTCCTCGCCGCCACCGTGGCCGCCGGTCCCCAGATCAGGGCTTACCCTTCCATTGATCAGATCACCGTCGCCCAGGCCAACAATGCTTGCGGAAACAACATGCAGGTCACCTGCTGCAACAAGGTCACCAACACTCCTGCCGGCAACGCTGTTGGCAACGGTGCTGGTATCCTCAACAACCTGAGCCTGTTTGATCAGTGCTCCAAGCTTGATGTCAATGTTCTGGCTATTGCTAATGGCCTCCTTAACAAGGAATGCCAGGCAAACGCCGCCTGCTGTCAGAACAGCGGCGGAAGCGTATGTGTTCCCCAACTTTCCTGGGAAAATCTTCTTACTAACATCATGAATCTAGGCCAACGGTGGTCTTGTCAACGTCGCCCTTCCTTGCATTGCTCTCAGCAGCCTTATCTGAGCGCTTCTGACCATCACGCATGGCCCCAGAGTTTGGAGTCCTTCGGTATCTTTACATTGGGTTACATTCATGCCAGTTTGGCGGCTCACAGTCTTTGTCTTCGTGTTCTTGGGCGACCGTCAAGTTCCATTGCCTGAGTTGTGTATTTGTTATTGTTTTGTGGGGTAGTTGGGGGTGAGAAAATGTGCTGTTGATGGTATGCATCTCACGACAGGCCTCATGGGTCTGCCAGGTGTAATTCAATCATCGGCAAGGGCCATAATTTAGAATTAGCACTCAATCATATCATTTCGCGGCATTCAAAACATCATTGTCATATGTGATTAGCCGGTCTCTTCATTTGTCACAATCAAGCACCACGACCAGCAATATTGATCTTACAACTGTCCAAGTTGTGGGCTAGAAGTGTTATTTGCAGTAGAGACTTGTGGCTGAGAGTTTATTCCCGCAGAGAGAACTTAGATCTTATAACAGCCAATCCCACCCCCTCGTGTTCTTCTCTGCAATTCTTCTTTTACATCAAGGAGAAAGAATTAGGCTGATATCAAGATGTTGCGGACCTCTCCTCTGGGACGCCCTGAGTAACATCTTCGCTACAAGTTTTCATTCTGATCTGTGCTCTTAACCACGGATCTCAATCGTAAATAACACATCCAACTCATGACTTGAATACTACATCAAAACTTTGATATCATGCATCTATTTATAAGAGTTTAATACCTTCAACTAAGTTTGTTGGTATGTACCGCTTATGACTAATACTGTTGGGCATAGTTGAGCAGTTCGCTCCCAAGCACAAAGAGGACAGGCTCCGAAACTCTGTGTACATCTGCAGAAGACATATTGACATTCCACGTAAGGTCGTACAGCATCTCAATTTCCATCGCGTTGACGCTCTCCACGGTGAAATAGTGAATGCCACTCTTCTTCAGAAACCTCACCCATCGAGCATTAGGCGGAGGATCATCGTACAGATGCTTGACGGCTATGATCATAGATGCCAGAACTAAGCAATACGGAGCACTGGGGTCAGGTCCATATGCTCCAGGATGTCGAAGCCGCCAACGGCCAAGATATATCGCAGAGGCAATCATAACCACTCGGGGTAACTTGAATGCTATCACGAGAGTGCGGACAAAAGAAGACAGGCTGGGCAGAGTGTCTGCTACCGGACCTTTTGCAGTGAAGCTACATGTATTTGCGGAGTACTCTGGGCTTTGGTGAAGATAAGGCACTGCGTCAGCAGCGATGGTGGTGATGTAGTTTATGAAATAAAGGTCGGCGAAGGCATCTGTCAATGGCCGGCCCACACTCCGACATTCTGAAACTGTTGAGTAGGACGACATGTCTGCCATGGTCATGAATGGCCAAGACACCGAATCCTTTTGTGACGACTACTTGAGTAAGTGCGTGTATGAATAATGTGACGTGAGTGTTGGGACGAGGGGGTTGAACAGATTGCCGGACTTGAGTCAAGACGTTGGCTTGGTCCAAAATGAGTTTTGGATCTCGACTTACAATTTTGTTGCAAAGGGCTAATCACCTCTGGGCAAGGAAATGGCCTACAAAGATGAATTCGAGACGAGTTCACAGCGCCACGGATATGATTTCACAGAGGCAAGACTATTTGTATTCTCCATATTGAAGGTGGTTGTTATTGTGCATCATTGTCATGACACACGATCCAGTAACAATTCCAAAGGTAACTGGAATACAATCTAAAAAGCCTCTCGAATTCTTAATGGCATTGTGTTCAAGACGGGTTCTTTAGGTTGGCAAGGGAACATCTGTTCCCAGCGATGTTGGGAGCCCCATGATGGCTCTCGATGGGCAACATTTGATCTCTGTATCACATTGGCTACAAGGACCGATTGACTGGAATCTTTAGATATAATATAGATACAATTCTTAGCTTGATTACTTTGCACGCTTGCTAGAACGGGCAAGCGGCTCCAGTCTGCCGAGGAGAGGGAGAATCTGCCGTGTCTGACATGAACCAGGAACTTGTATCCAATGGTTCAAACAATTCTAACAAGGGTGCCTGGGACACTTTGAAACGTTTGCGCGGCACTCCCTTCTGATCGGTCCGACTGTCTGCCGTGTTTCTCAACGTCACTGATCTCCATGTAAGTCACTGTCTCTGAATGAGTTCCTCACTCTCAAGCTTTATTATGCTGCATCCTTATTATTTTTTAAAATTTGGAATGTCAATAGTCTCTTGTATAGCTTGGTAAGTTTAATTTACTTCAATTAACAGCCATCCCTACTTGCTACCAAGTAAACGAATTCCTCCCTTGATCTGCCGTCTGGTTGTCTCCAAAATGTTGCTGCTAGTTGCGCAGCTGGCGATCTTCCATTGTAAAATCCCCCCTTTGACTGTGATGGTAAACTGGCAATGCAAGCTTGCATAACATGTTGCAGTTCACATCCACCCAACCCCTTAGTTCTTTCAATATTTACTTTGACAGATGAGAGGATCAGCGCTTGGGATCATCATGTATAATATTTCATTCCACTAGACTTGCAAAGGGCCCCTGTCCAATTCACTCAGTCTTTGCGTACCCGGAGCTGAATGCTCCACGCGAGAAATACGTATTGTTCAGATATAAAAACTGGAAGACTTACCAGCAAGTCTCAAGTATTCTCTATCCTCTTCAAACACACTCCTTTTCCACTCACTACAACGCAATCTTGCAAATACTTCAAAATGCAGTCATTCCTTACTTTTGCATTGCTTTTCGGCAGCACTCTGGCTGCTCCATTTAACGCTGACCAGAATGAAGTCGCTCGTTCCGTTGAGGGCGCCCTTGGCCTGGAGAAACGTCAAACCCTTCCCCGATCCGTAATCCAGATCGTTGACTTGGGCAACGGTGAAGACTCCGAGGCTTCTACCACCGATGCTTTCATCGAAACCACTGCTACCAGCACCACTGCCTTCGGGATCCCGACTGATGGACCCGTCGATCCTTTTGGATCCACGGATGACAGCCAACAGCCAGATCCCGCCGGCCCCATCAGTGGTCTGGACAAGAGACAACTCGATGCCCTGACTGGACTTCTGGGAGGACTGGCACCCGTACCCATGAACAAAAGACAGCTCGATGCTCTGACGGGCCTTCTTGGAGGACTCAAGTCCGATCGCCTGAACAAGAGACAACTTGATGCCGTCACCGGTCTTCTTGGTCCACTCCTCGGTGGCCTTGGAGGCCTAGGGGGTGCACCACCTGCCGTGCCTCCACCTGTACCCGTTCCCGGAGTCACCACTACTACGACCGCTACTGGGGTCACTTCTACTGCTAGCGGTGCTGTTCCTACCAACCTCGAGGAGTTCCCCACCTTTGGTTCTGAATGAGAAGGACCGGAGAGCAGAGCGACGGATTTGATGCAGCAGTCCTAGTCACAAGCTTGTCGCTGCATATCATACAAGGCCATGCTTGATGTTCTTCTAGCTGTTGGACTTTTCTTGTGGGGAGTTTTCATGGCGCTGAGATTGGGCTTCGGTGATGGCAGGAATAGAGGCAATAGTGTACGTCGGACGAGGGATGGGTTATACAGATGGGTTTACCGGTGAATATAGTAGCGTTTGAGCTATCAAATATAAATCTGAGCCGGAATCTCGATGTTTTGTTCATAGGCAAATAAACACAGGTGTATCGTCGTGGCTTTTTATAATATCAGACTCCATCATTCTGCAATGCCTTGTTGGTCTTCTTATTTCACAACGCTGCCTGGCAGTTTTGCTATATAAATCTTTACTTTGTGTTCAGATAAGCATGTTTGCTACTGAATCAAATCCCCCAAAATTTCCTGCACCATTTTAACCATAATAAATATGTAACAGTTCATCTGAGTTGTTTAAATTAGGTAGTATTATCGCGAGAGTTATGAGGTCTAGGGTATCACGTGACTATGCCGAGCTTCGGATCCACATGAGCTCACGTTCTCGATGGGCGGCGATAGTTAGCCAAACACCAAGTCGAGATATCCCTTTTTAATAGGGAGATCAATACCGCATCTAACGCTCTATACCGAACAACGAGAATGCCGTCGATGGCCCGTTGAGTTGACCTCAATGGCGTCGCAATCGGCTATCGCAGACCCCCGCAACAAAAACAATGTATAACCGCGACTCAAGGATAATGCGCAAGCTCCTCGGCAAGGCTGCGACCGAGACCCCCGCAGGCGATCCAGCCAATCTCTCGATAACAAGCGCGCCCGCTTCTACAATCTCAGCCTCGTTTCGACCGTCAAAGTCGCAAGATGCCGTCTATAGAGCCGGTGTCCCGATACTGGCCCTCGATGTTTCCCCCGACCGAAGAGCCGCCGTCCTGGCAGGTGGACATATCCTGAAGACAGTAGTCCTCGACGATCCCCACAACTTCAACTTCAACTTTCGCGAGGGCGTGGACTTGAGGGCTGCGATTACTGCTCAGCCTGCGGGACTGAAGGGGAACCAGGCAGCGGATCAGCTCAGCATTCGCGATGTCAAATGGCACGGTGGCTCTACAATCTTCACGGCTTGCGCGAATGGCAAGATCTTCGCATACGATGTCGCACGAGTCGGATCTGGCGCGGCCGAGCCATTGGAATACATGCAGATGCAGGAAGATTCGCGCCAGGTTAACACCCTCGATGTCAATCCACATCTCAAGAGCTGGCTTCTTTCAGGCAGCCAAGATGGCATGGCGCGCGTTTTTGATACTGCGGCACCTCTCCAAGGACGATCGGGCGGCATCACCTTTCGGCAACGATTCGCGCCCCTGAAATGCATTGACTCGGTTCGGCAAGTTAAATGGTCTCCAAAGGTCGGACACGAGATGGCATGCTGTACCGAGGGTGGAGTGGTGCTCAAATGGGATGTCCGCCAACCAGCAAGACCTTTGCTGAGGATCAATGCACACGAAAAGACCTGCGCCTCTATCGCATGGCATCCAGATGGAAACCATCTAATTAGCGCCGGCCGAGATACAAAACTCCATGTGTGGGATCTTTCGAGTTCAGCCGATAAACGACAGAAGCCGAAATGGTCTGTGACAACACCTGCGCCTATCTGGACTATCGCATGGCGACCTGGCCTGTGGTCTGCTACAGCGCAAAACAAACGCGTAGCTCAAATAGCAGTGTCCTACGATGATAGCAGCTCTCGTCGATATGGTACTTCGGCAGTACACATCTGGGACCTGGCTCGACCGACCATGGCATACAAAGAAATCGAGAGATTTGACGCTTCGCCGGCTACTCTGCTCTGGCAAGACCAGGACATGCTTTGGACAGTTGGCCAAGACGGATTGTTTGCGCAAAACGATGTCGCATATGCGCCCAAGGTCATTGATCGCCAGTCTACCTCATCTATGGCATTTTCACCGAAAGGCGATGTTATGATGTTCCTTGACGAGCGATCTCATCAAAGCAGCCGACCTCGACCTCCAGTCACACACCATGCTGAGATAGTGCCTCGTGGCCCCTACGGATCGAGCCCCAACGCCCCCATGCTGAGTATCAGCCGTAGCGACTCGGAGGAGGATGTCGTTGGCAGTTTTCTTGGTCCCCGACGACGAATGAGTCGAAGGAAAGCAGGACGATCCACCAACTTGAGCACGACGCCACCTTCTGGATCTGGCCTCGATGATAAGCCGTTCCTGGCACTCGACCAAGCCATCAATGTTACAGGTGTCTTCAAGACTCAGCAAACGATGGCTTTCGGTCGACTGCCTGCTGTAAAAACAACACAAATCTACCAATATCTCTCAGGACTCTACCTCGAGACGCTCCACCAGGAGCTCCCATACGTTAAAGATGGCAAGCCGCTCAATGAACGAGTCGGTGTTATTCTAGAACATTACGCCCGCGCAGCCGAAAGCGTTTCGTACTTCCGATTAGCACAGACTTGGCGCGTTCTCGCCTACACGGTCGGCCTACTCCTCGATCGTCGCGCTCAATACCACCTTGACCTCCGACTCGGACGCTTCCAGAAGGTGAAGATAGAAGAGAGAAAGGGAAGTGGAATGCTGAAGCCCGTTGACTTTTATACTGCTAGTCGAACCCCCGGCGACGAAACGCCCCGACGTCCTTCTGGAAAGTCAGGGCTCGGTAGCCGCTCTCTGAGCACTCGATCCCTCCTCGCGATGGGATTTGAGAGCACGTCCAACGTCCCAACTCCGCTCGCGCGACCGGCTGACGCTCCCGATAATTCCAAAGAGCATGCACAACAGGTTGGCAAGAAACTTGCAGCCGTCACGGAGCCTGATCAACTTCGCCTTGGGCCTGGCATAAATGACAGGTTCGAAGACACCCCCCGAAAGCGGCTCGACTCGGTTCCCGTCTCTGATGTCAGCCATGAAAGCGAGAGCTCACAGATATCTAGCACTGAAGGCTACGACTTTTACGACGCCGAGGTCTTGCTCAAGGCCCTTGATGTCCCTCCCCCTAAGAAGAAGGAGCCTCTATCGCTGGACTCTACGATTCCAGAGGTTCAGAGGGTGACGCGCCATGATTCGGACGAGAGCTTTGCTCAGATGTTTTCGACGTCTGATGCTACCAAGAAACCTTCGGCTTCGACACCGAGAAGCACTGGACCATGGCGATCGAGCCTTGCGAGACATGCCTCGGACATGGAGAAGGATAACGAGTACCCAAGTCACATTCGCGGCGAAGAGGTTCATGCAGATACGCCGACGGATTCACCCAAGTCACGCCCACATAGTAAGAAGCCGCCGACCGACTCGCCGGAGGATCTTTTCTTAATCTCTCAAACCACAATGGGAAATGATGATTCGTTCCCGTCGCAAACGTCAGAGCCCTTACAATCTGAACCGTCGCCCCCCAAGATTGTGGCGGAGTCTCTTCCAGCGAAGCAAGACTCCCCTCAGCCACAAGTACTTGTTCCAGCAAGTCATCCCAATCGATCCAACAGCCCTGCCAAAGACCTGTTTCCTGCGCAGAAAGATCTTCGGCCTCACATCGTGGAGACAGACTTTCTCCCATGGGACGATGATCCTTTATATCCCTTCCCGACTACTGTGTCTGGCAATAGCCCAATTGTCTCACCGCTTGATCCCTACACTTCCATCACAGAGGCCTTGCACTACGAGTCGCGAACTTCTGCTGTTAATGCTTCGGCCATCGTTCTTCTTCTTAAGCCTTTAGTACCCGACTTTGTGATAGACTATCACCAGGCCAACGCAGTCCTGCGACAGCACCACTCGAGACTGATGCAAATGGGCCTCTTCATTGAGGCGTCGCTTCTACGGAACTTGTGCATTAAAGGATGGCCAGAAGGGTTGCCCCAGTGGGGCGAGAACTATACAGCAATCTTCACACCAGCGCAGCAGAACGGAAAGGTTAGCTTCCTTTGCTCTGCGTGCAAGAAACCCAGGGAGCTTGATCCCAAAGATGGCCCAGAAGCTATCTGGACTTGTGAGCGATGTCGCACCACCATGGCGCCATGCGCTGTCTGTGGCCATAGAGAGCCAACACATGCTGAATTCGCACATGTGGAACTACCAACCGCCTTGGGCTCCCCAGACTCCTGGCTCTCCCAATGGTGGTACTGTCCTGGTTGTGCACACGGCGGTCATGCCTCCTGTCTCACAGCATGGCACGCTGTTCTCGATCAGCCAGACTCTAGCGGCTCAACTACCTTCAGCGATGGCTGTTGTCCCCTCGATGGCTGTGGACATGCCTGTCTTCCAGGCCGATATCGCGGTGAGACTAGCACAGCGCGATCTGATGAGATTGGTCGCGCGACCGTAGAGAAGACGAGGGCAAGAGATGAGCGTGGAGCAAGTAGCAGTAGACGATCGAGTCCTCGTGCAGGCATGGATAGATCTGTCAAGAGTGATGGCAATGACATACCGCAGAGCAGAGCGGTGGGTATGGCGCGGGATGCGCTGAATAAGGGCAGTGGAGGGATCCTCAGCTCGAGCCCTGGAAGGGCTGTTGTGACGGGGGAAAGGGAGAGGAGGAAGAGTGTCAAGTTTGCGAGCACTGATTGATAGAGCTGCGGTGGACAGTCTTGTGCCTTGTGTTATTACTATTAGCATGGCGTTTGGATGTGGAGTTATCTGCTGGGGAGATCATGGCGTTCTAGCTACGAGATGGTTGTTGGAGATGTGCATGGTTGAGCGATGAAAGGGACCACTGAGGCGGAATATTTTGGCTGCATAGTTTAGCAACTAACTGATTTTCATAAGAAAGTATCGTCTTAGGCAGCTGTGTAGGCATTAAAGTTTACTGTCTATACATGATGAGTAGGTTTGACTTTGCCGTAGGGCTTGAAGTACTCTTAACCCTCAACTTTATGCATCTAATAGACCGATAGAGGGAGCCAATTTATTAGACTTATACGTGACTGCGCTTCCGAACAATCGCGGACGACTCACCACCATCTCTCTACAGACAATCTCATTTCTCTTCTAAACTGTCTCCATCCTTGAATATCGTCGAGAACATGGATTTCTCTGGCTCAGAGTCATTTACATACCACATGAGCACAGGTACCTACTGCTTTGACCCTACTACTTTCTTTCATCATGCTGAACATGCTCTAGCACTGCTCGACACTCGTCCCATCATTATATCTGGCCCTTCTGGCGTTGGCAAGGGTACATTAATACAAAGATTGAAGGGCAATCACCCAACCATCTTCTCATCCGCTGTCTCGCACACGACGCGCCAGCCGCAACCTGGCGAGGTTGAGGGAGTCGCCTACTTCTTCTGCTCCGCGCCAGAGTTTCACAGCATGAAAATGCGGAAAGAGTTCGTCGAGCACACTTATTTCAGCGGCAACTTCTATGGCACGAGCAGGAAAGCCATGGCTGAGGTGATGAAGGAGGGTCTGGCCCCCATCTTGGATATCGAGATGGAGGGCGTCAAGAAGATACAGTCTTCAGACTTGGTTGCTCGCTATATCTTCCTCAAGCCTCCGAGTCTAGAAACACTCGAAGCCAGACTTCGATCCCGCGGTACCGAAAATGAAGCGAGCATCTGACAGCGTTTGGAACAAGCCAAGCTAGAGCTTGAGTTTGCAGAGACTGGAGTGCACGACATGATCATCGTCAACGACGATCTTGATGAAGCGTATCAGCAGCTGGAGGACTTTATCTTTCCGCATCGAATCTATAGTTAGGTGGCTCCACCAACTATATGCAATATTGGTATCTATCCACATCTGCACTGAAAGATGTATTGCCCGCCCTGTGGCAAGATGACCCTTTATCAGGGCTTAGAGGGCTTACTCAAGTCATGGCTTGGCCTCGTGCCTAATCCATCTTCCCATCCAACGTCGATTGATCTCCTTTGCCTCTTCCACCATTCCTAGCTCTAGCAACAATTGAATCGTCCCCCTTGCAGCGGAGTATATAGCTGAGCTAATCCAAGCCTGCGTCGGGGCTGTATGCTCACCAATGAAGATAGTATTGTGCTCCGTCTGATGATACGCCGGGATGTACAGATTGTGTTGCTCAACATCAGGACGACACCACGATGTCGCAGTATGTTCATCTTGCAACCAGCACAACCGTTCATAATCACCCGTATAGAGCTCTCGCGCTTGCTCCCCGTGAAGACTAACGATTGCGGCGAGAACTGTCTGGACGTGCTCTTCGTCAGAGAAGCTGACGTAGCGATCACTCCAATCTCCACCACGGTAGTGTGTAATCAGCCCAGGTCGGGACTCATTTAGTCCGTAGACAGGATAGTATAATGCGCCGATGGGTCTACTCTCAGGAATGGAGTAACCACCAAAGATGGGGCGGTCGCCTTTCTCCCAGAAACGTTCGGAGAAGAGGAGGGAGACTTTGCAGGCGGATTTGAAGCGTAGGCCTGCTTCGCTGATTGCGCGGCCGAGGACGGATGAGAATGAGGGGAGGTCCATGAAGCGGGTCATTGTGAAGGGAACTGCCATGATGGTGTAGTCGTAGTCTTTCGACTCGAACGTCCGTTTCTTGACGCTGGGATACCATGAGAGTCTTGTTCGAGTTTGGCCATCTTTGCTCTTGACTGGTTCGAGCTTTCTGATCTTGCGATTGAGAACCAGACGATCGGAAACGTGAGGGATGAAAGCATCGGTGAGTCGATTGAAGCCTCCATCAACGCACTTCCACTCTGTCTCGCCTAAAGAGTCTTTCGTCCCATCCAATGCTAGGTTTGAGTTGTGCACCAATTCATCCCAGAAGACATCATAATCCGTCGCAGTCCAGATAGCATCAGTTACGTTCTCGCTGGCATGGAAAGATTCCCGCATCATACATTGTTCACTCCAGTCATCGTAGCCCTGGCCCATGACGAATTTGTGAGACCGCCAGACGTCGGCCTGAATGGCTTTGAGCATAGTTTCGTTCTTGAGGATCTCATTCATACGGCGCTTAGTTTCGTTATACTCGGCGGAGACCATAGCTGGCGGTCTGGCGAGGCTTGAGTTTGCGAGAATGTCTGTTCTCGTTGGGATGCTGCCGTCAGGATGGCGACCAGTTCCCCAAGCAATAAGCTCATTGGGATGATGTTGAATCCACGGGATAAAGTCTACTTTCCACTTTGAGTCATTGCCATTCATGGAATTGAGAGTCTCGGCCAACTGGAAAATCAGGCGATGCTCCGTATACTCATGTGTAGAGTTATCACTCTTATACGTGACGGTATACGGCAATCTCATCGGGCCCATCTCTGCAAATTCCTGTGTACCACCGACAAACTTGGTCCTGAAGCGTCCGCCGACTCTATCGCTAGCTTCGATGATCTCCCAGTTGTGAAGACCTATGCTATCTAGCATGAGAGCGGTGGTAAGCCCGGAAACACCGCCCCCGACAATGGCGATCGAGGCATTGGGGACTTTGGAGACTGAGGTGCAATTGAGCTTCGCGACGTCGTCGAACCAAGCTCCGACCGATTCAAAATCTTGCATCTGTGGTTTGTTGACACAGGAACCAGTTTGTTGGCGATCTTTAAGTGGTAAACTAGTGCCATGTACGCTGCCCAAACATGGCAGCAGGAGAACTGAGGCGCCCCAGAGCTGATGGGTAAACTTGACCATGTTTGGTGGGTATAGAAGCACTCGGGGTATCAAAAGAGATCGAGAGATGATGAATGATCTTTGCACAAGTTTGCGAAGTCATTGAGCAATAAGTACTCAAGCATCATCACTGAGAACCACACAGCTGCGACAATTCATGTCTACCTTGATGGCATATACTCCATCATGCGATTACATTTAATATCTTCGCTGCATTGGAGTCGGCTATGAGGTTCCAGCGAATATGCACGGCAGTTGCATAAGTAAAAGACGATGGGACCTGATCTGCATGAAAAGACCCTGATGGCTTGGCGCCAACCCCATCGAGGTGATCAGCGCCGGGCCGCAGGGCCTTGTTAATGCCAGTGATGAGCAATATATGCAAGAGAATAGCGGTGGTTTACGAAGAAAATAACACTCACCAATGTTGCAGTGCAGCAAAGTCGCGTTGTCGTTGCAGCAGTGGAGCTATCCCTCCAGGTTCACGTAACAAGTAGCCGATCGCAAGACCTTCATCATAAACCATGGAAACATTGAGACGAATTTAGGATATTTTAGGATGATTGATGACAGTAAAGACAAGGCTAGTATAGTCTACGATATACTTGATAGACTCTGTGATGAAAAGGTTTAGGCTGGTCACATAAGATGAACGCGATTGTGGTGAATGACCAAGTTAAATGTCTATGTATATATATATAAAGAAACTATTCAATCTAATTTAACCATAAAAGAAACTCTAGCTTAACCATAAATATACTTATCAAGCCTATACTCTGGGTCCCCAAAGCTTCAACCTCTCAGCCTCAAACCCAGCCTTATCCTCTGCCGTGGTCTTCAAGAACCCAATCTCCTTCCAGATATGGATATACTTCCTCACTACCGTCTCGGAAACAGGTCCGACGGCTGAAAGAGACTTGGAGTGCTCAAGCGAATGCTTCACATCGAGAACAAGGCCACCACATGCCATGCGCAGGTATGTGTCTTCAAGGAAGTCGGCGAGCAGAGCAGCGGGGTTATCCTGCTGAGGAGCTTTGCGCACCATGTCGAGCCACTGCTTGAAAGGGACCTTGTTGGGAATGCGAAGGGTGTCGGAGAGGATGTTGTTGACATCGCGCCATTGTTGGCCGATGGGATTATCGATGTGATAGATTGGGTATGGGGTTCGGTCGGAGAGGATGAGATCGGTTAGACTATCCGCGATGTCGTTGACAGGAGTCCAGTTGAGATTGCCATCGACGTCAGGAAGAGCGTTTAGAGTCTGGGAGGACTTGATGAGGAAGCCAAAGTGCTCCATGGGGTTCCAGTAGCCACTCGTCTTGGATCCAGCGATCTGACCAAGTCGCACGACCATGGGACGGAAACGATCGGTAAACTTGTGGAGAGTCTCATCAAGCATCCTCTCACAACCCCATTTCGCTTCAGCGTATCCGTTACCCAGTAGTGAGTCAATGGTAGTTCTCTCCTCGGGCACAACAATCTTGCCAGTCTGTCCAGCGGCAAGACCCCACTGTCCAACAACCCCAATTGAGGAAATCATCTGGAAGCTGAACTTGAAGTCTGCAGGACGACTAGAAGCACACTCACGTCCCAGATCAAGAAGATTGCGGAAGACCTGGAACTGCGACTCAAAGCCTGAAAGAGGACGCTTCGCACTCATGGGCCAGGCATTGTGAATGATGTGCGTAACAGACTGAATCAAAGACTGGTATTCACTGTCGGCAACTCCAAGCTTGGGCTTCGAGGTATCGGCCTGGAAGATGCGAACCTTGGACTTGAGATGCTCTGGGAAGCGGATTCCCTTGTCTCTCATAGCCTTGTACTGGCGGGTAGTCGCGTCTTCTCTGTTGGGGCGGTTGAGACATATGATGGTGCGGACTTCTTCGAGTTGGGCCAGGGCGTAGACGAGATGGCTTCCCAAACCGCCTGATGCGCCTGTGACGAGGACGACGTTTTCGTTCTTGCCGAGAGAAGGACCATTGGGGTTTGAAGTAGGCGCCTTGAAGCCAGCGGTGTACTTGTTGACAAGCTCAGTGATCGCTTGTTCACGTGCGGCGAGGTTCGAAGTGTCGCTATGGGTGACTACTGTTTCTTGCGCGACAGCTTCGGAGACAACAGGTGCAGGAACCGCAGCAGGTTTAGAAGCTGGCGTAGCCAAACCCATCTCCCGCGCCAGCATGGTCTTGAGGTCGCCAACAGTCTGACACTCCATAAACAGCTGCTCATGCGCAATATCCAGCCCAAACGTATCCTGGAACCGACTCGCAATAACAAGCGACAGAAGCGAATCAACACCACAATCCGCAAAGTTCGTCTCGTCATCTAGATCAGATCTCGCAACACCACTCTCCTCAGAGATAATCTCAAGAGCGCGCTCAAACTCAACCTCAGCTGATTCCGCAAACTCCTCTTGGAGCTCTGGGGTAGCGCTCCCAGTGGTGGTCGTGTCACGACCAGAATCACTAGCTGCAGAGGATGAACTTCCAGAGACATCTTCGTCTGCGCCGAGAAAGGTTCGTAGATCCTTGACGGTGGGATGTTCGAAGAAGAGAGCGTTGAAGTCAAGGTCAATGTCGAGTTCCTCTTGGAAGCGAGCAGAGATTGTAAGACCAAGGAGGGAGTCGATGCCGACGTCTGAGAAGGTTGTGCCGTCGGTGAAGTCGGAGACGTCGATTCCGCTCTCTTCTGAGATGATGCGGACTGCGGTAGAGAACTTTGGTGGTTCTACCTTGGCTGCTGGTTTGTTCTGTGTTGGCTTGGCGGTAGACTTTGGTTGTGAGGGAGTGGTTCGGGGTTTGTCTTGCGTCTGGCGCTGAGGCTGGCCCTTCTTACCACTCTCAATAGAGAGGATCACCTTGAGGACTCTTCGCGGGACACCTTGAATCGCGATCTGACCGAAGAAAGCAACAACCCTATCCTGGTCAAAGATCGTCACATCACCATACCAAAGCTTATCCTCCCCAGCATGCATCTGAGTATAAGTAGTATACTCCTTCTCAAAGTCCAAAGGCTCAAACAGCTCAAGTGACCCCCAGCCATGGTTCATGTAAACATCCACATCAATGTCAGTGTGATCATTGCAGTTCATAGCAAAGCCACAAGACTGAGTAAGAGCATCGATGACGGCGGGATGAGTGTGGAAGTCACCATCACGCTTGACGGTGCCGAAGCTGATCTTGCTGGAAGCTTCGAGGGTTTCGCTGTTGAGGACGACTTCGTCGATGGCACGGTAGTCGTCGTGGAAGCGGGCGAGGGGACGGATCATGCGGTATGCCATGGGGCGATTGAAGCGCGCGCTTTCACCGGTGGTGATTTGGTTGCGGAGGTTTTGCATCTTTTGCTTTATGGTGCGGGCTTCGCTCTGGAGGGCGTCTTGATGGCTTCGGTCTTTGAAGCGGACTACACAGGCGGAGTGTTCCTGCAGATTGCCCTTGTTCTGCAAGGTTGTAAGTTTAGGTGCGGATATCGAATGAAAAAGATACTTACATCGAAAGACATGAACTTGATTGAGACTGACTGAGATGACCAGTCTGCATCAGCATGGGCCTGGATAGGCTGTCGAGATCCATCACCACGGAGGATCAAGGCCTTATACACGGTCATGTCCGAGACTACTACCATATCATCCTTCTGCTGTGGTTGATACCTCTCAAGCAGATACTTACCGAGACTCAGCGCGATATCAGCATAGACAGAAGGAGTGCAGAGAGGGATCCCGTCGACCTCATGGCCTTGGACGAGAGGGCTCAAATCCTTGCGAGCAATATCAGCCTCAACAACAATATGAGTTTTCTTAGAGTTACCGCTCTCCTCAACAACACTGTGGATAGTAGTGCTCTCAAGCTTGGACACATTGTTGATGACCAAAGGAGGGTCACCCTTTCGCAGCGACCAGTCGTTGACGTACTGGATCCAGTACTCCTTGAGATCCCAGCTATAGGCCGGAAGATCCACGACAGTGTGTGCGCCAGGGAAGTTGCTCTGGTAATCAGCCCAATTGATGCTAGCTCCAGCATCGTAAAGACTCTTGAGCGCTGCGGAGAGCATATCCCAGGGTGCTCGGCTGCGTTGGAGGGAGGCGACGCAGGTGATCTGTTGGCCGAGGGTGGGCTTGACCATGCCGGAGACGGCTGGATGAGGACCGACTTCGAGCACCATTGAGCGATCGCTGAGATAGCCGTCACGATAAGCAGTGGTCAATGCGGTGAGCATGTTGACGGGCTGTCGAGAATGGCGGGCGAGATATGAGGCATTGAATGGGTTCTCATTCTCGATGACAGTACCTTCCAAGGGACACAGAACTGGGATTCGGGGCTCTGAGAAAGCCACTTTTTTGGCGAGCTTCTCTATGTCGAATACCACTGGCTCCAACTGGGACGAGTGGAAAGCGTAAGGTACCTTGAGAAGAGTGGTCTTGAAGCTAGCCGCCGTGAGCTGTTCCTTGACCTTGGCGATCTGCTCATTCGGACCAGCAAGAACAGTCTCGATAGGAGAGTTAATACAAGCCGTCTCATAGTTTTCTCCCTTCAGAAGCATTAGCGATCTCCTCCTGGGATCCCTTCACCACAAGCATGGCGTGGGTACCGCGAGTACACTTCTGCTCAAGAAGCTGCGCTCGACCACCAACAAGAAACAACGTATCAGTATCCGACAAAACACCAGCAACGTTAAGAGCAGCATATTCCCCGAGACTGTGTCCCACAACAGCAGTCGGAGTAATTCCCCAAGTCGCCCAGAGTTTGCTCAGCGTAATCTGAAGACAAACACTAGCAAGCTGGACAAGTGAAGGCGCAAACTTGCTGACATCAGGCTCATCAGATTGAATGAAAGAAAGCATCGAAGTGAATCCCAAATTCTGAGCAATCCGATCAAGTGAGAGAAGCTCATTGCGCACAAACTCATTCTCTTCAAAGAGCTGTTTTCCCATTCCAGGGTACTGAGCTCCTTGACCTGTGAAAGTAAAGACTACCTTTGGTGCAGCCTTGGGTCGCGTGACGCCAGTGTTGTTCTGAAGAGCTGTTTCGATCTTGGAGCATATTTCTTCGGGGGTAGCGCCGGGGACGAGAATGCGGTGTTGGTGGTGGATGCGTCGCGCTGTGGTGGTGTAGGAGAGCTCGGCGAGGGAGGTGTGTGGGTTTGTGCTGAGGAACTTGAGCATTGAGCGCATGTTTCCTTGAAGAGAAACGCCGCTCTTTGCAGTGATGGCGATGGGGAATTGAACACGAGAGTCACTGCTGGCGATGAGTTGTTTTCTAGGTGGTGCGTCCTGGATCAACAGCGCGGAGTTACCTCCCGCAGCACTGAAGTTGTTGACAAAGACACGTCTGGGGTTAGTCTCTGTACCTTTCTTCCATCCTGTTGGTTCCAAGGCAATTCGAACGTTTCGTTGGTCGAGATCAGTGGGAAAGCGATGATTGATCTTGTTCTTGATACCGCAGTGTGGAACGATGGTATCCTTCTTGAGCATTTGAAGAACCTTGATCACACTGCAGACACCAGAAGCAGCTTCTCCGTGGCCGATATTTGCTTTCGCTGAGCCGATGTAGAGCTTCTGGGAGTCTGGGCGGGCGACTTTGCCTTCTGCTAGAGGAGGTGCAAAAGTCTCGAGGACACTGGACATCTCGGTTGCATCGCCAGCTTGCGTACCGCTAGGCATGCATGTGATTAGTATGTAAGGTAAAAGAGAGATGGGGAGTTGACTTACGTTCCATGCATTTCGACGTAACTGACAGAATAAGGATCAACAGCAGCCTCGTTCAAGATCTTGTTAAAGATGACCCGCTGCGCACCAACATGCGGCCGTGTAATCGACTCCGACTCAGCAGAATGATTCGTATACGCCCCAAGAACAACGCCCAAGATCGGATCATTCTCCGCAATCGCATCATCAAGCCTCTTGATAATAATAGTCGCTACACCTTCACCGCGACAGTACCCATCAGCCCCATCATCAAAGGTCTTACAGTTTCCTGTGCGTGAGAGAAAGTGTCCCCTGTCAAGACCAGCGTGGTAATCTGGGTTGGTCAAGACATTCGTACCGCCGGCGATGGCAGTGTCGACGTCGCCTTGCCAGAGGGCATTGCAGGCTAGATGGATACCGGCGAGGGATGATGAACACGCTGTGTCGACGGCGTAGCTGGGACCGCTGAACTTGAAGAAATAGTTGATGCGGCCGGGAATGAAAGCTCGGTTTCCGCCGGGGATGAAATATGTGTCGATGTTTTGAGCGCTGTTCGTTTCCATCCAGTCGTTGCTAGTGACACCGTAGAAGATACCAACACGATCAGGTCGAGTAGATGGCGTGGCATCAGGGACAATACCGGCTTGTTCAATCGCTTCATAAGCTGTCATGAGAGCTAACCTCTGCGCGGGATCAATCTGAGGAGCTTCACGGGGAGAAATGTTGAAGAAGCGAGCGTCGAACTCAGAAGGATCATCTAGCCAGCAACCAAACGGAGTAGCGCTTGTGTTCTTTGCTGCGCCGGTAGGATCGACGTGTGTTTGCTGATCCCAGCGAAGACTTGGAACGGGCTTGTGCACGTCGAGGCCTTTGTAGAGAAGATCCCAGTAGGCTTCGTTATCCTTTGCACCGGGGAAGCGGCCGGACATCGCGACGATAGCAAGCTTTGGCTTACTCGTGCCAGCGTCAGGAACGCTAGGAACACTGGTTGGTTGGCTGGGCACGGTAGTCTCTGGAACGAGATACCGAAGAGACGTCTTCTTGAGAGCAGTGTAGATCAAATGCTCAGCATTCGAACCAATCGACTGAACAGTAAACTGCTGAGACCCAGTAGTCTCAAGAGCAGCTTGGACATCATCAAAGATCGAGCTCCAGCGTAGAGGATGAAGAAGAGCTTGAGCGATCGCATCTTCCAAAAGTATCGCGAAGCTTCGCTCTTCAGGCTTAGACCCCGTGCTGGAGAGAAGAGGAATCTGTTCAGATGGTGACACGGCCTTGTTAAGCATCAAACCATCAACGATCCGTCGGGCATCTTTCTGAGAGTACAGATGCGGTGCGTGGTAAGCGCCATAGATGGGAATGGCTTTGGACGTAATGCTTTTGGAAGAAAGCCACTGCGCAAGGTCGCTAAGACGCTGAGGCGGTCCGCTAACGGTTATGCCATTTGGTGCATAGGCACTGATATAAGGCATGCTAGTCAAGACACCGCCGTCCTACAGTATCATATCAGAATCCAATTGTTATCCCATTGTATGGTACTTACGTTGGCATCCCAGAACTCCTGGAAGGCTTTGGCTGCCTTTTGACCCGGGACAAGAAGAGCCCAGCTCCTGTTCAAGTCTTGGCCTGGATCAACTCGTCGGGCTGTATCAGTAACGAGAAGACCTGTTCGGAAAGCCGCGACCACGGATGACACAGCCATAGGGATCAGATCTGCTGTGAAGCTACTGCAACTCACAGCCGCAGCTGCGAAAGCGCCGGTGCAGAGACCAACTACCCTTGTATTTTGCGCATCATACGAAGAGATACCCGCTTGACTACTCTTGTCAACATTCCCCAAAGCACAATTGAAGGATAAGTGACTTACCTAATGAATGTACCAAGCTGATACAACGTCGTCATCGCCATATCAAGCGCCACACATCGCGGGCCACTCTGATCCCAGAGAAGGAGATCCTCCTGGCACGTGAACCGCGGGAGATCCTTTCTGATACTAAACGGGATTTTGAAGAGTTCAGCACGGAGGGCGTTGTAGCTCTGGTTCAGAAACTCATGAAGGAAGAGATTGTCGCGCTTCTGGAGGAGGTGCTGTAAGTGAGGTTGGACCTCAAAGGTTTGGTCTCCGAAGAGATACAGCTTCATGTGGGATACCATGACAAAGGTGTTGAATCTTGCAGATGTTTGTTGGTTGAAGTCTATGATGTTTTGTCTATAGCTACTCTTCTCTCTCTTGGCTTTGATGAGACGATGCCTCTTTTATCTACCTTCATATCACTCTCATTCTTTCTGCTGACCTTATCTAACCGTCATCTTCTATCAGAGATAGAGATCTTCATCTTACTCGGAGTCCGGCATATCAGACTATCAATCTTCTGAATGCCGTCATCAGCGACCCGACGTCAACAAAGAGGTTCTCGTTCCCGACACTGAGCCTCAACATACCCAGATAATGCACGTCTGACCCAAAACAGACACATTACCGCTGTCGTCTTACAGAACACCAGCCATTTTTCTGTATCAAGAGCCTGTAAGACGGCGTCCGAGTCTCGGGAATCAGGTCGGTTCAGCTCGGGAACTCCACGGCGACTAAGGACTTCGGACGCCGCGTGATCTCGTCATCTCTCATAAAGCTTGATCCTATCGCATTCAATAATTTCTCTGTGTTTAACACTAGGCAGTCAGTACTGAAGTGCAAATATGGACAAGACGGATAGATACGCTGTCATTGAGCATGTTACGCAGGTCAAACACCTTGTGCATGATCCGCACAGCTTCCTCACTGAGTTAGTCGCCCAGCAGCAGCAGTATCACTGCATTGCCTGGCTTTGCCACTTCGACATCCTCTCCAAGATCCCCCAGCCTCCAGAGTCAATCACCTACTCTGATGTCGCCGCCGAGGCGAAAGTCCCGCTGTCAAAGCTGCAGTCTGTGGCGCGCATGGCGATGACTACGGGTTTGCTTTGCGAGACCAAAGATGGCAAGCTTTCTCACAATACCCTTTCTGCGCAGTTCGTTACGAATGTTCACATGAAGGTGCAGCTTCTTCATATCTTCAATCAGACTGTTCCTCTCATGGCGGGCTTGATTGAAGCTACGGAGAAATGGGGCGAGACGTCTGCGACTAATGAGACGGCTTACAATATTGTGCACAACACTGAATTGTCTTTCTTTGAGCATTTGAAGACGAGACCTGATCTCAATGAAGGCTTCCAGGCTTATATGAAGAGTCGTGCTGTATCACACACGGGCTCTAATGTTGAGCATCTTCTGAACGCCTTTAACTGGAAGCCCTTGGGACAAGCGCAAGTCGTTGATGTAAGTTCCAAGTTCCCGTCTCTATGCTGCCTCGACTTCTCGCTGATGATGTATAGATCGGTGGAAGCAGTGGCTCAACATCCATCATGCTAGCGACGGCATTCCCGTTACTCAACCTCGTCATCGAAGACCTCCCAGAGCCCATTGAGAACGCCAAAACTCGTCTGTCTGACTTACCATCCGACATCAAATCTCGTATTGAGATCAAGGCCTACGACTTCTTCACTCCCCAACCCATAAAGAACGCAGACGTGTACCTCTTGCGCACCATTCTTCACGACTGGCCCGACGCTGATGCCATCAAGATCATCCAAGGCATCGTCGCAGCCATGGGTCCATCCAGTCGCTTGTTGATCATGGACATGGTGTTGCCCAAGCCAGGTTCTGGGTCTGTGACCTTTGAAGCAGCGCTCAGACAGAAGGATCTCACCATGATACAGTGCTTTAATGCGCAGGAGCGGGAGGTTGAGGAGTGGAATGCCCTGCTTACCAAGGCTGATCCAAGGTTGAAGATACAGGCGATTGAGAGACCTGCTGGGAGTGAGTTGTCGGTCATTGAGGCTACGCTAGATGGGTCTCCGGAGCAGGCGGCGTGGCTTTAGACAGATTTATAGATGAGATCTCAATGACATCTTTATTGCCGTAACTTTGCTTCTCTCGATGGTGGCGATACTTGCCATGTCATTGTAGAGATGAAATGACGGCATGTCAACTGTGGAAGTCTGTCTAAAAATGTTCACCAAAGCCAACGTGGTGTTTTTCTCACGCCTTTTCTCCCATTTTATGTTCGTCCAGCGATCGATGAAGTCGGCGATGCGGAAAAGAGCCTTACAATCGCCCAGCTTCAATGCTCCAGACCATGGCGTTAGGATCATAAGGTAACTTGTCAGTCGCGATGTGGTACTGTATAGTATCACCAATATCTTAACAGTTACTGCTCGTACGTGAACACACTCAATTGACAATATTTACCCTATCTACCTACTACCACTCATACACATCTAAGACCAATCCCCATCCTGAAGATCCTCCAACTTCTGTCCCGCCTTGATCTGCTCCTGCACCTCCTTCATAGTCCAATGTCTATACTTATGCCCCTTTGGAAAATTCGTATTCACCAATGGAACCCGTCCCCCACTGACGACATGCGTCAACGCCTCAGCAAACTTCTCATACGCATACGCCTCCGGATCATGCGACCAAACCCACTTGGGATATCGCGATCTGATCAGCGCCGGATTCTTCATGATCGCATCCCAATCCGTGTGCTGCTTGAGCTGCTGGTTCACGAAGCCCATTTTCTGGCCACAACTAACACGCTGGAAGCGTAGTTTGTTGTATACTTTTGTAGCGTTGGCAGCTTGGGATTTTCCTGCGAGTTGCAGGCATGTTGCGAGGGTCACGCCGTCTTCTATGGCTTGCGTTGCGCCGTTGCCGGATGTGGGCAGGAATGCGTGTGCTGCGTCGCCGAGCTGCACGACGTGGCCGCCGGGGGACGTCCATTGTTCGTGGGGGTCGCGGAATTTGAGCTGCCAGTTCACGACGGAGCCTTTGGGGGCGGTGCGGATGAAGGCTGCGATTGCTGGGTGGACGGCGTCGTTCTTTTCCATCTCGGTGATTACTTCTGCTGGGTCGATGTCTGGGATCCAGGACTCGCTGGCAGATTCAGCGTGCTAGAAGTCCTGTTAGTGGGTTTTTGAGAATTGGGGAGAGGAGACTTACAGAGTGGATGAAGCTCCAGAAAGCGAGATCGTGAGTCAAGCAAATCATGTTGTGAGAACCGTTTCTGTAGTTGTTAGTGTGGCCTCTCTCATCGTCCTCAGATAGCTCACCCAAGCCAGAACTGCCAAATCGGCTTATCGCCAGGCTTAAAGTTCCACATCTCCCTAACCTTGGGATCCTTCAGCGCATGCTCAACAGGATAACCCGCACGGTAAATCGCCTTCCCACTCGTCGCCAACTGATCCGGCATACCAGGAACGACAGTGTTGCTCTTGGTCCTCAGCCCATCAGCTGCAACGACGATATCCGCTGTTCTCTTTTCCCCATTCTCGAGAACAACACCCCCAGAACGACCTTCAACATCCTCCCAGTACTCAACGACCTTGCATCCCCACTCGACATGAATGCCCACGCGCTCCGCCTGCTTCAAGAACGCGCGGTACAGTTTAATGCGCGAATGGGCATTTACAGAGGGAAACCCACGACGACCGGGCAAATGCTCTGGGTCATTGAACATCGGCGGTGCAGGACCCCAGATACGCTCGCCAGTCTGTCTATAGTAAGACATGTCGACGTCGTACTGGTTCTCCTCAATCTCATAGCCCATATCAGGCCAGTGGCGCAGAAGAAGAATTGCGCTGGGCTGAATTTGGACATTATCGCCTGTCCAGACTGCACTGGGACTACGATCGATAATGCGAACATTGTGTCCTTTGCGCCAGCATTCAAGGGCGCAGGTGATCCCGCCTAGACCAGCGCCTGCGATGAGGACGTTGATACCGGTGGAGGGGTAGCGAAAGACTTGGAGGTCAATGCCTCGCTTGATGGAGTCATCGAGTCTTTCTTGGGAAAAGGTTGGGTATTCTTGATGATCACCGTTGAGAGTGCCGTTGGGCTTCTCATCGTGCTTGTCAGCCATGATGGGGTGAGTGCCGCCGTTTGTCTGTGTGTTTGTCATGATTCCCAATTGAATTGAGTTTACAGAGAGAAAACGGAGATGAGTTTGTCTAGAAGCACTGCGAAAAGGTGATGTTCATGTGAGATTATGTGACGAGTCCTCTATTTGAAGCCAAGTAGACCGGCAATGCTTGGTGCGCTTGGCATTCTATTGTCAACAACGCCACAGTGTCCAGCTACGTGTGTACAACTTGAGTCCCCGAAATGGATCCCGAAGACATCCCCATACAGTTTCAATTACTTCCCTGTCTAAACCGAGTCTCTTGGCAATTGACCGGCGTACGGACCGACTTGGTTCTCCGTGTAAGCCAATACTGACACTCCGACTCTATGACACCATGGCTGTGCTTATTATCTTCAACGGATCATATTTGGTAGATTTGTTGATAGATAATGCAACGCACGAGGAGGATTTGTTTCTTGTTTCGGGGTCCGAATCCCAATTTGGCCATGTCTTTTGTGTCTGTGCAACGGCCGTGGCGCCGGGACTCCGTTGTTGTCGACGCCATGGATCGATCCGTGCCGCAGCGGTATCTTATCTTCGCCTCTTTCTTCACGGGCGCCGAGCTCCGGGGACCGGGTTACTCATTGGGTCTCTTGAAGAATAGTGCGCCGCTGATGTAGTCAGAGGGGCGCTCTCAGAAAGTCCGTCATGTATGTGAGAGGATCAGACACAGTCGCTTGAGGGACAGTTGACTGGAGAAACGCCGTGAGAAGTCTCAAAGGTTTAATTTGTTCAAATCTTATGCTTTTGTCTTTATGTTGCTCTATCTAAATCGTGTCCGAGGGTACTTCTCATCAAGACTCTATTCCTGGCGTATCCGCAATCTTGTAGACATACTTTACCGCACTAGCCTTCCCTTTCTTCAAGTCTACCAGTCCCTTCTCTATCCCCTCCAATCCCCAAGGCACAACCTCTTGTGGATGCGCCTTTAGCCATCCGTCCTCCAGCCCTCTCGCAAAGTCAATCGAGAACGCCCGGGCGAACTCCTTCAGATCTTCGTGTACACTAGCAACCGTAGTAACCGACTTCTCAATGGTCTTTGGGATATCAGAATAGCTCTGTGCAGGAATAATAAGAGTGATCTTCCCAGTCTGATGGTCAAGAACATCGCAAATAGTCTGGTAGGATCCCATCTCGGATACAGCATCAAAAGCGTACTCTAGCTTTTGACCTCTGAGATGAGCCTTAATCTTTCGCGCGACTGCTTCGCGTCCCATTCTGTAGTCAATGACTGTGTCGCCCTTGGACCCATCAATCATTCTCTCCACGTACTCCTGCGCGCGACCAGCGATGCAGATGAGTGGATGAATATTAGACTTCTTTGCCAATTGAACTGCATATGATCCCACGGATGATGAAGCGCCCCAAATCACGAGAGGTACCTTTTGATCGTCGGAGATTGGCTGCGTCGGCCAGGGGAGATTGAGCTTTGCGTAGAGAGCACAAGCCGCAGTGAATGCAGCGAAGGGTATGGCAGCGCCCTCTGCGATTAAAACGTCAGCCAGCACGTGGATAAGCACATAATACAGCTCGCTTACCTTGAAAAGTAGTGTGCTCCGGTAGATGAATGGTGGTGTATGCCCAGCTTACACCATACTCAGCGTAACTCCCACCAGGCTGCTTCCCCTCGTGCATAGCCGCGACGCGATCACCGATTTTGAAGTCAGATACTCCCTCGCCAACCTCGTAGACAGTTCCAGAGTGGTCGTCGCCCTGGTTCATGGTCGCCTTGCTTCCCCAGTACTCAGGTCGCTTCCTTCAGACTGTCAGCATGAGTGTGCACGAGGCCGAGGGGTGCTCACCAATCCTTAGGGTTACTGCCCGCATACTCAATCTTGATAACAACTTGCCCAGGTTCCGCCTTCGGTATCGGGCTGTCAATGATATGGACTTTTGGTCCTCGCGATACAATAGCTTCTTTCATTGTGCTGACAGCTCTGATTTGCGATGAGAGTGTCTGAAGACGATTCACTGAGATGCGATTGCGCAAATGAGAAAACATTGCGACGAGATAATTCACCATCCATCTTTGTCAATGACGGTCAAGACCATCAGTGAAGCCTCATCCATTGCATCGCGTTTGTGTTTCACAACTTACACGGGTCGGAGGCTGAGGCGCTAAAATCCGAACAGCGAAAAGTCAACAGCGAGAGGCCGAAAGAGGCGTAACTTCAGTGTCCGAGAAGCGGGTTTAGTGCCGAGGCGCGAGAATGTTGCATCCAATGGATTTGACGTAAAACGTCTCACGGCGTTTACGAGCTTATTCTGCTTATGCTTTGATTCCTGTTGCGGGTAAGTGCAGTTGATATCTGGTTCGCTCTGATTGTGATGTTTGACGTCTTATCAGGTGGGGTTGGCTAGCTGAAGAATCTGCAACAGGGCGAGCTCAATGCTGGTCTTGTCATTCTCAAGAGTTACTGGTCTTTAAGTGCGTTAAACTGAAGGATCTATCCCATTGTTGGGATCTGGAAAGACGGTAAAGATAAAATTTTACAGGTGAAACAGAGCCCCTGTAATGTCTTGTGATTCATGGTGTTTTGATGCGAATTACCCTACAACCCCCACCTCAGCCATCTAAGACAGCAATGTTCCTCCTGTAGTCTCAACAACACTACCAGAAGTATTCTTGTTCTTCATCAAGTACAAATACGCCTCCACAACATCCTCAACCTTTCCTATCTCCCCCGTCGTCATCCTTCCCTTCAAGTGCCCAGTCACATTGTCCCAATACCCCATCTCCTTGACGTAGCTCCAGATCTCAGTGTCTGTCGGGCCCTGCGCAACAGCATTGACGCGAATCGGCGCAAGATCAACAGCCAATCCACGGATCATGCCACGAAGACCAGAGAGGTAAGAATACATGATTGACCAATCCTTGGAGACGTGCTCTGTTGCACCACCGGTGGCGACGGTGAATGATGATGAGCCGCTTTCGTTAAGGTGCTTGCGGAGTTGCTGCGCAACAACGAGAGGTGCGAAGAAGCGCACGGTGCCAGCTTGACGAATAGCATCGAGAGTGAAATCCTCCAGCTTCCCAACAGCGAGCTTGTCACCAGCTGTGAAGACAACATGATCTAGCTTGCCAGACTTGGCGACCTCGGTGAAGAGCTTCTCAACCTCGGAGGTGAGTGTGTCAGGCGAGCCCAAGTTGCAGGGAAACCCGTGGAGTTGGGCCTTGGCAGATTGGTTGTTCTCCTTGAGGCGCTCAATGGCGCTGGAGATCTTTGTCTGGGAAGAAGAGGAGATGAAGACAGAGGAAGCGCCATTCTGGATCGCTGCTTCTGCGACGCCAAAGCCGATTCCTGATGAACCGCCGATGACAAGGACGCGAGATCCTGCGAGCTTGGAGACGTATTTTCCGAGTGAGGCCATTTTGATTTATATGTTTAAGAGAATGGGATGGGTGCAGGATGAGGGGAGAAAAGGTGAAGAGGAGAAGAGTTGTTCGCAGAGCAACGCTTTTATGTTGGGGGTGGTATGGGAGAAGCAAACATGGCTTACATGGCGTGAGCTAAGGCCTATTGTCGTGGTGTTAGTCCCCCCGCCCTCAGCCATTGCACTGTTTGATCGACCAACCACTCAGAACGGCCCCTCATAATGACAGAATGTTCAGTAAATCATGGAGAAGGGAAAATGTCTCGGAGTCCGGGAGTGTTCCTTGCCGATTTTGTGCCTGTGTAACTTGATACGTGCCTGATGAGTGCCCCGCTATATGCACGACGGCCAACATTTCTCGCGACTGTGTTGAAAGGCGAGGCCGAAACAGGGATTAATGGATTTCGTTTATGTAAGATTTCGGGTGTAGAAAATGGAAAGAAGAATGAGGCTCAAGGTAAGGAAGGTAAAGTAGTTTAGAACCGTTAGATTCGGCACATGTGCAAGCGCTCTTTCAATCAGCCACTACACAATTCGTCAACTAGCCTGATGATTATGATGGATGCATCACAGCGTCTAGCCTTATCAGGTACATAACAGTCTTGGTACGAGAGGGTACAGGTACATCTGCCGCAGGACGTTTCCTCACTCGGACAACGCTGAGGAAACAACAGACCCCCACGTCAGATGCTGTCTCAATCCAGTAACCCTGACGCCGGGCGTCATGTAGAGCGGCTGAGCGGGTAAAATCAAGGCCTGGACCGGGTATCTGCTTCAATATTTATGCATGAGAATCTTGATAAGCCTCACAATATCCATGCTGTTATTCCGCTGAAACGTAAGACATGATCGACGTTCCCTAAGACATGCTTCGGCTTCCGAATTCCAGGCACGCATGCATCCGCAGCTGACAGCCAATCTTACGCCAGAGACCACGGATGGGAAATTCATGCCTGATGTGACTCTGAAAGCACAAAATGGGATTGGAAAAGACAATACGTACTCAAAAAAGCCATGTTGTATCACATGATACAGAATCACATGGAATACCAAGTGACCAAGACAGAGGCACATGCAGTCATATTAGGCATAATCTCTTAGAGCTGTAATAATGCAAAGTATTACATGAACGGTATAGGTAGACCACGGACGTTGTGGCGCCACGCACAGCTCGGTATTCGGGCTGGTAATAGGCCGGTATTAACTGACTGCCGTTGCACCTGATGACGACAACGATGCTTAAGGTCTTACTGAATATACCCTCACTAAAACCGTCAATACGTTCAGTATCAATAAGGACGAGGTTATTTGAGTTGCAGTCGTATTCAATGTAAGTGATAGTTACAGTGTGATTACCAAGTTTCTGTGCTACATATCTAATGACCTCCTTGGAACCTCAAAGGAATGACGTAAATCAAACAACCCAGCCTTTTATATACAGTTTACACGATGCAAAGAACGAACCAAAATGTTCACATCATCTCTCCTTGACCTTTCTTAATCTTCTGAATAATTCCCTGCAACTCCTCCCTCATATTCCTCACAGCAACAACATGCCAATTCAAACCGCCATCATCCCCTCCAGCAAAAGAATCAAATGTCTGCATGACCTTCTCCGCCTTTCTCAGCTCTCTCAAAACCACAGTCCGTTGCAGTGTAGCTTGATCCTCATCATCAAGATCCAACATCCCAAGCTGGATCTTCATAGGTCGTAGTTCCACTCCGTCGGTGTGATACCGTGCTGTGACTGCAACTCTGTACCAGAAAATAACCTTTGATAAAATTGCGCTGTGTAGCATTGCGATATGGGGGTTTCGTGCGCAGTGGCATTTGAGAAGGGGGATGAGATTTGTGAGAGCGGCTTTATTGACGGATAAGACTGTGTCAATAGACGGTGTTGAGCAGGTTTGTTTTTGAGGAATGGGGGAGGACTTTTGGTCTGTGTTTGTGTTGCAGTGCAGTGATCTCAACACTTTGAGAGCAAGAGCCTCGCAATCGTGAGAGTGCATAGCTGTTGGGTCCGACGCCTTGATCGACAATGTCGGCTCAGTCGATAAGCTCAAATCAGGTGATACCATACCACTCGACTGCGACGCTGTAGTATCCGACACAAAACCCAGCGATCTCCACGGATCAACCCAAGATATACCATTCCCATCGTCAAAGTCGACAGTGCGCGATGCCCAACTATCAAGCATCTCGAGATTGCCAGTCGAGTATGTACTGTAGTCCTCCCACGCATTCGTAAACTGCGTCGTAAGACCGCCACTATCTTGCGCACTCTTCCTCTGTCGCGCCCGCTTGCCGTGTCGTCGTGAAGCACTGTAGCAGCACTCCTTGGCCTGCCCGTTGTCCTCGCAGCGCTCGCAGGGGTGAGTCCTGCTGCAGCGGACTTTGGCTGTTGTACAAGCGTCGCAAGCGAGGCGCAGCCGGACGGGCTTAGCGGACCGAGTCTCGGACATGGTTTTTGTTAAAAGATTTGCGAGGGCCTTGGTTTGGGAGCTTTGAGTTTGACATATATGAAGCAAACTGTGGTTGCCTTTTTCTCTCTTTTTGCCAAGGGGTAATTTGGGAGCCGCGTGAGTGGGAGGGTTGGGGGATGGACGCCACCTGCGGTCTAGTCTGAGCCCGTCATGTTGGCGTGGTAGGACGGTAAGCGGCTGGCTGACAGCCCTTTTGCCTATTACAAAGGATTTATGACCATTATACTATCTGCGCTGAACAATCGTATTGTTAGGAAGACCATTTGGAATCCTTCCCTATTGTGTATACTTCCACAAGTCCTGAATCATCATGTGTCTCGATCCTTCAGGATTTAATTCTCCGAGGAGTTCTGTTTCACCTTCGAATGGAATCGTAACATGCTCCTGTTATTGACGTTACGGCAGTACTCAAGTTAGGCTCTCGAATCAAACTGAACCGGAAGTTACTCCGGTCCCGGCCGTAAGCCATATCAGATAGGCCCCCAACGGGACAGGATGGCTGCGTGTGCAGGACTTTGAATGGCAAAGGTACCGGCCGACGACAGCGGAGTCCGGACATCTTCAAGACTCCATCTTACTCCGGACCTCGGCCGCCTAGATACCTACCCGTGTGCCACCAATCGGAACGGACACCAGCTGCATAAGACTTAGATGAGACATGGTAGATCTCCTTTTGTAAAGGATAAGAGAAACTTGCGGATCAGCGCAGAAATACTTGGCTACTGTGCCAAGATGTTGGTTTGACAGGAAATACGAGCAAACCGACGAGTCCCTGATTCAGGAACAGTTTTGCTGGAATCTTCTGGTGAAATGATGTCACGTTGCTCAAAAATCAAGCCCATTTTTATCGTGGTAAAAAAGCCATACCTGAAATGCGGTTTCACAACGTAGATACGGCACAAGGGAAGCAATCAGCATTAACCTGTTTGACGTGCTTGCTCACGCCATGTAAGCTGTGTAACACACTCAAGAACAAAAACAAGATAAGGGAAATTTGTAATCAGGTCCTAGCGACAGATAATGAGTCTCAATTGACAAGATGGTGTACTTGCGAGGTTTTGTCAATAGTACTGCAACGGAGCTTCGGGGTGAGATGGGAAATAAAGTTCTTACAGAAACACTGAACATGACTCTGATTAAAGATAATAGTATTACGTGCTCATCCGCTGACATCAGAGGCTTTTTATGTAAACCCCCAAAATGTCGTCCAGCCACAATAATCGCTGGAATCTTCGGTCAATGAGATCTCAAACTTTCCCCCAGGTTTGGCTGCGGCTCACTCAGCCTTGTCTTATCACGTAACACGCATGATGCGGAGACGCGCTGCCGATCTGTCAGCAATGTCATTTTTTCCTCCCTTTGTCAAACAACCGCCTAATTACCTGTTTTAGCCATGCAGTTTTCTATTCTCGCTGCTATCATCGCAGCGACGATCGGAAAATACTCCGATGCCGCGCGCTCTGAAATACCCGCTACACGATCGTTCTTCTACGTCGGCGGGCGGTACGACGATGACGGTGACGGCGGCCATGTTTTTCGGGACCAGATGTATGTTGAGAAACTCGCCCCCGTCAAGGGAGCTTGGAAAGATACGCCTATCGTTATGATTCACGGTATGGCGCAGACAGGCACGGTACGTGACATTTCGGAAGCCATGTGTGTGTATGTACTGAGTTTTTGCCACTTAGAATTTCCTGAACAAGCCCGACGGCGGCGTTGGTTGGGCCTCGAGGTTTATTCAGCAGGGCTACGAGGTGTACATTGTAGACCAGACTTTCCGGGGAAGATCTGCTTGGATGCCGGGACAAGGCGCGGCTGAGCTTAGCACTCTTTCGGCCGAGGCTGTGGAGGTTGCGTTTACTGATTCGAGGATGCATATGCTCTGGCCCCAGGCTGCGAACCATACCCAATGGCCTGGTTCTGGTGTTCGGGGCGATCCAGTGTTTGACGCGTTCTACAGCTCGAATGTGGAGTTTGTTGATAACACGACCTATCAGCAGACTTCGGTTCAGGCAGCTGGTGCAGCCTTGTTGGATAGGATTGGCAAACCGGCTGTTCTTCTGGGACATAGTCAAGGAAGCTTTATGCCTACTCTGATTGCTGACTTGAGGCCGGAGCTTACGAAGAGTATCGTGTTGCTGGAAGCTGCTGGCCCGCCGTTCAAAGATGAGATATTCAAGTTTGGTGGCGAGTTTCCTAGGCCCTGGGGTCTGTGGGATGTTCCTATCACGTATAACCCCCCTGTGAAAGACCCGAAGAAGGACCTTTTGCAAAAGGTTCATGCTCAGAAGGATAGTTTGTCTACGGAGTGCATACTTCAGGCAGATGAACCTTCGCCCCGAAAGTTGGTTAACTTGGTGGACATTCCTATTCTTATTGTCACGGGTGAGGCCTCATACCATATGCCATATGAGCACTGCACAGCTGCGTATTATAGACAAGCGGGATGTTCGAAGACGGAACATATTGAGCTGGGGACCATTGGTATTCATGGGAATGGGCATATGCTTTTCATGGAAAAGAACAGTGATGAGATACATGCTGTTGTCGAGAAGTGGATACGTAAAAGCTAGGTTCAGAATATCATCCCACGTTTTGATACTGGCGAGCTACAATATTTCCATCAGTTTTGTGTGAACTTTGTGGTATATTCATTGGTCTTCAGTATTGATGTAGCTTTCCCAAATTCACGATATCAAGTCGCCAGTCAACACCAAGATAAAGTTACGATGCCCAAGCCCTGACCCTTATCACAAGCATCACTTTGCCACGCGAAACTCTATCCAAGAGAGGGCTCGAATACGTTAAAGCCATATCTTTGCTGTTCTCCCATTCCGTCGAAAGTCTTTCCAACCATGCTTCGCACCCATTTCCACTTCCCCTTCAACCATATCCCTATTAAGAATGTCTAACGCAGGATCACCTTCTACTACCCTCACCAGGGTGCGCAACAGCCCCTGCGAAATGGAAAGACTGTTCAGTCGAGAATCACGGTATACCATCTGGCGGGAACTTTGGCTATGGCTTGCACAAAGCCAGAAGGAGCTTGGCATCGTCTACCTCGTTCCCAACCCTAATACCAATACCCCCATGGAAGAGAGAATCATCGAAGACGAAGCTCTTGAACAGCTGAGGCGCTGTTGCCGTGCCTTAAACTACCAAGCCAGTGCTCAGCAAAGGTGCACTCTGACTCCTGATCATGTATTGGTACGTAGCGCCCGTTGTTCATACGATGGACCGTTTGACTAACTCCACTATTAGGATGTTCGCACTGTAAGCTAAGATATATGATGCGTAACCGTTGGTGGTAATTAATATTTGTTGCAGCAATACCACTTCGTCACTGATCTCGACGCCCCTAAATCCAAGCACTGGCTCAATCTCGGCGTCACCCACGAGTACACCCTCGAAAATACGGAGCAGATCCTCATGGCTAGTGCCGTGGATATCCTGAACACCAAGATCGCAATGCTTCTCTACCGACTAAAAAGCTTTGCCATGGATCATAGGGATGTACAGTGTCTCGTGTACAAGTCAGGCTCCGGAACACCGGCACCCTACATTACAACAGTCGGAGAGAGGAGTAAGTCGACTATCAACTACTTTTCCTTGACAGGTCCTGACATGCTTATAGTTGCTGGCTGGGCTAAGACGCTCGGTACACTCCTGCGGGCTTTTCAGATACTTCGATGCAAAATCGGATCGGCTGGATCTCAGCCAATTACTTCAAGCGAACAGAACTGCATTTCCTTTTTTGACAAGATGTCTATGCTCCAGCAGTAAGACTCTCCACCAGTCCAGCTAGCTCTTTCTCAGTCTAATATGTGTCAGTTTTGAGGGTGACCGGTCAAAGTGCGAGAAGTTGAATGACCTCCTTCGCCGAAAAATGGGATTCGAAAACTGTCACGCGGTAAGAAAACGAGGCTCTTGCATTAGTCCCCCTTCAGCTAATTCGTCTCTAGAAAGACTATTCTGATTAGTAGGACTAGAGCTCACTGTTGCTGCGACATATACTAATATTCTTATCTAGCCGTGGTGGCATCAACGCACTTTTGGGGCGCCTGTGTACTAGTCTGGGCGACACGGCTCTTCAAATTGCTGAAGATCTGGATCATTTTGACTTGACTGGTCAGTTGGTCCAGAAGAGGGCGACTAACAATGGCCCGCCTGTCACAGTGAGTTGACTGACTGTCTGGTCGAGTAAGCATTTCACTAACTGAGTTGAAAGGCGGAAGATCCATCGTACAAACAGTCTCCGCTCCTAATTCTAAAGATCGCTGCAAACACACTCAGGGGAGTAGCAGATGATTTCAAGAATCCAAATGTGTCTAAGATTTATGGATGTGTAAGATGTCGAATATCTCTGTCCAATCTTGGTACTAACGTGTAATAGGAGGAATACATCATGGCACGGCTATTCAAGCACGCTGCGCGAGTCGTCAGGGTACTCCAAAGCATCGTCGAGAGCCTCTACTACGATACACAGAGCGCCTACACCATCAAGTGGGTCAAGATGCCATCCATGATGACCTCCCCTCTCGTCGGTAGACTAGTGAACCGCCACGAGGATCGAGCGACGTAAGGTGCTCCCCTGTACATAACGAACAGGATGATAACAGTTTTTTAGCATTATGAGGCATCTGAGGGCCGTTTGCACCAACGAAGACAGGATGACTCTCCCATTTCAACTTCGAGTGGGACGTTTTCTGGCCAGACTCGTCAATCACGAGTTCTTCAGAAGACATGCTGATGACGTTCGCAATGCTGTCCTGTCAGTCGATGATGTCTCTTGTTTTGAAAAACGAGTTAATGAGATCTGCGGACACAATGGTATCATTGCCATGAGACTTCAACCTTACGAGGACTATATTCGAGAGATGACTGCTGGAGAGGCGCGTCTGCAGTCACCTCTAGCGATTCAGGCTGCCCCGGGCCATTAGTTGTTACGGCTGTTTGGAAGCTGGTAATTTCTGAAGCTATTGTTTTATTTGGAATGGCATTCGACCTGGGATTGAGGCGTTTTCATGTGTCTTGGCATTTCGCGGAGTATAAGGTTGATGATTCACTGTCAGGCGTCAAAATCGCACTGTCAAAGGAGCCTAAGTTTAGTTTTTCCAGATATTTTGCTGCTTCAAAGTCATCACGTGCCATTCATGACCTGTAGCCAATTCATGAGGTTTTTCAGATGATTTGAACTGCTTCATCTCAACTTCTACCACGCTCTTCCACTTCACCCCAGAACATCAAGACAACACAGCCTCAGCTCACTAGTAGCATCTGAATCAAACAGACTTGATCCTCACCGAATCCCTCCTTCCTTTCATCCCTTTTTAGCTTTGTTTCAGGGCGTTGCGACCTCGCGACTCTACCATTCTCTTTCCTTATTACGAGTACTCAAGGAGATCTTCCGCCTGAGAGAATTCACGCTTCGGCTCAAGCACAAACATTACACTCACGATTCAGTCTTCGTCTTCATACCAAATATTCATCAACTCTACGCACGGCGGTGGCTTTTATCATATCTCTGGTTAGCGACCTCGTCTCTATCGCCGACATCATCCATGAGCGACATATCGGAACATTGAACATATCTTTGGGATTCTAGGTTCCTCTTGTTATTATTTACACCGACACCAATTTACGCGAACTTCACCGTCCTAAGATACTATTTCTTCTATCTCAGTGTCCTTTCCGCTTGTCGGGCCGTTTCAGCATTGGCATTCTTTCTCTTCAGTCGCAGCACATACTTAATTCGTCGCTTACTCTTGGGTCGAATCAGACATCATGGCCAGTGAGGCTAAAGAGCCATCGCCCGTGAGCATGGCGGAGCCTACGGTAAGGCTGAAGGGCAAAGAGAATTACTATGGCCGTACTATGGAGTTCGACATATTCATGTCCAAAGTCGGAAAGTCGGAAGACCTCGTGGACGAAGAACGCTGGCTCGACTATCCAGTAGACGATCCCTTAGAGAACTGGACAAAGCTGGACATTGCGGTAGCTGGACGTTTATGTTGGGGGCAAAGTACTAGGCCCGAAGCAACAATGGCACCCACTACAAAAGAATCGACCGGTCAAGAAGACAGGCCGATCTGGGACCCCATGTTTGAGAACGACGAGGCTAGCGACAAATCAAAAAGGAAAATAGTTCGGGTACCGACAGAGGAGCATCTGTCGTTTCGTTTGTTTGCCAGGGCCTGCAAAGCCGAGAAGGTAAAGAATGAGGAGATGAGAGACTACTTGGGGACATCTCTGACAAACCCACTCATGACAGACAGCAAGATCAGAGGCGTCTACGTGGGGATATCAGCAATCGATTGCGTGCCCATTCTCATGCTAATGTCCTTCCCGAAAGACCCAAACACGCCATGGACTGGCGATGCTTTGCGACGAAAAATCAAGACCTCGCTGGTTACAGACACTCTAGAATTCGTCACCCTTAGAGGCCGCGATGGATCCTACCCCGGCGCCGAGATCATCTGGCTTGAGAATATGTTGATCCCAGGCAATATCTCATTTGTCAAACGTGGGATCTGGGGCCAGCTTCCTGATGATGAGAAACTGAAGTTCTCGAGATAATGAAGCGAGAACATATTCTTCTACACTGCGGTTTCGGTGCAGCAGGGGTTGCCAGGACCCTTACATCCAGTGAGATAACAAAACGAAAGCCATCCATCTCCCGCCCTATCCATGATGGCAAGAACTACGACACTTTGCATTACCGCTTACGGTGGCCTCCCATGGCTGTACTGGAGTTCCCTCAGCAGATGATCGAATGGATGGAAAAGTTCTTAAGCTGGTACCCAAGCGACAATGTATCACTCAATATCGCACTGGCAGCCACAGTCATTTATTTTGACTTGGAAAAAGGTAACCATCAGGCAGAGGGTTTCTTAGACGGCAGTTCAGACAGGCTTCCCTATTTTCGGGGTGCATGGCTAAAGAAATTCATCATCTACTTTCCTCACATGTTGAGGTTCGTTGAGACAAATCACCTCACGGAATTCATTCATCCAACTAGATTCGCTTCAATACATTTTGCTAGGGATGACTGCAGTGAGCTCGATATACCCTGGCAGCCCAAAGTTGATGACGAAGTCCGTTCCTGGTATTCGGCTATCAGTTCTCGTCACCCACAAGTACCTTCGAGTACTAGATTCACCCTGGTTCCGTCATCCATGCCAGGCACAAACATGGTCTTTCCTCAGGACTGTACCAATGTTGAGAAGCCAAGCTCCGATCTCTTCAAGACTTGTTGTTTAGATGATGTGCGTACACTGGGGCTACCCAGTTATCATTATCGTGGTGTACAGCGTGGATATTCGCGCGAGGTCGGTAGTCCCAGCTGGATGTTCTCTAAAGCAGTACAGAATCCCAAATCTCGACTTCAGAGCGTCCCGTCAGTGGATTATTGGAAGACCGAGCCAACAGGTGGTATCAAAGCTCTGACAGGAACGGCAAGACGTATCAGCACTGTATTTCCAGATATTGGGTCCAGTTGCTATGGCTATCATGTCATAAAACCTGTTGTCGATGGTCGTTTTGGCGTGGTCAGATCCTACCTCCAGAACTTTCAACTTTGTGACGACCTTCAGGATGCAGAACGAAAGATCATTGCCAAAAGAGCCAACGATCTCAACAGAATTGCAGACCGTTTGGGAATACCTTCTGAGAAGCGGAGGATGAGCTTCAAAACCCTCTGTCCTGAGTGGGATGGTATGGAAGTTGACCTGAGATCACTTCTCATGGAGGGAAAGCTGAAGCGGTATGCTGCAGGAGAACCTCCATTGCCTCCCGCCAAGCGAGCGAAGCCAGTCGATCCAGCACTGAGTCCTGAAGTTCAAAACAGGATCGCCGAAATTATTGACAGTCTGAAAACGAGTTCTGATGATTGGAAAGGCTTACAAAAGCTAATCGAAAGTCCAGCGCCAAAACTGAAAGCAGTCCAAGAATCCTTCTCTCCCGTACGGTCATTCGTAGCTGATGTCCAGAAAGCGCTACAGCCTGAGAATTCTGAGAATGGCCAGGGAAGCATAGACCAAGTCATTCGAGTGGCGTTTCGAGCTGAGGGGCTTTACACCAAGGCTGAGGTCGAAGCACTCGACTATAGATCAAAATGGGAGAAGCATCGCCTCAATAGGTTCATCAAGATTGGACAGGCTCTTGGAGATTGCATGCAAGTTATCTTTTCAAATTGCGACGAGCCGGGAGGATTTAGGCTCACGCTTCCCAATATTCAAGTGTTGAGAGAGTCGCCCTTGGTTAAGGACCAAGTTGAGGCCTACAAGAAGATCGAGGCTTTACTGAGCCCCCCGCGGACAGTGATCAAGCTCAAGACATCAAAGGGAGACCCGGCGAAGGAATGAAGGATGGACATACTATGAATATTGGGGAAGGGTGATAGGACTTTTGAGTTGCCATTGGGATTGGCGTTTATGGGAAAGTGGAACGGGAATTAACTACGGAGCTAGTGGGTTATTTCTTTGGAGCTAGGGGCAAGGGGAAAGCTGATTGGGAATGAAAAGCATCTTGCTATAACTTAGAGCGGTTATTATCCAGTATATGTCAAATACTTTTGCTATTTCCGGCCTTCAAATTTGCAGTGCCTAAGGTATCTTACAATTAATTAGATATTCTACTCTACGCTTTCTATACCTGTCCTCTAAGCTCCCTTTTTTTACTTTTTGCTCTACGCTTTATCTCATCTTGTACAGTCCTGCTGACAAGCGATTGTCTATCGTGACTCCATCTGACTCTCCTCATCTGAAGGACTGTCATGTCCATGGTTATGCAAAACACCTTTGCCTTGAGGTTCTTCCTCGTCATCGACGTCTGCAAGATACATCCACCAGAAGTACACACCGCAGCATAAGCTGCCTCCAAGAATATTTCCAAAGAGAGCTGGAATCATACCTATGTACGTTAGTCAAGGTCTTTGAGATAAATTATATGGCTTACTTACCCTTCCAGATATAAAGCCCAACTGTCAACCCAGGTGTGCCCATCCAGATACCCAAAGGCATAAAGAACATGTTGGCAATAACGTGATCAAAACCCAAAGCAACGAAGGCAAAGATGGGAATCCACATGCCAACAACCTTAGATGTCAAGTCCTTTGCTTGTACACCTAGGAAACATGCCAGACAAACAAGCCAGTTACAACCAATAGCACGAAGGAAGATCCGGTAGGCCTCGGGGGTTATTTGCTTCTTTGTTGTGAAGGCAATGATTTCTTCACGATATATATCTGCGTCGAAGATGCCTCCGTCTGTGAATGATATGATTAGAAGGCGGCTTGGAGTTGGTTTTGGTAGGGACAGCTTACATCCAACGATGATGGCCATGACAAAGAGACAGCCACCTAAGTTTCCGAAGAAACAGAGGAACCAGTGAAGTAACATCCTCCATATCGATAATCGTCCATTGAGGACAGCAACAAAAGTGAACTAAAATATCCATTAGATAAATAAAGTTCTTCTCCAGGCTTGATACATGAGTCGACCCACCAGATTCGTCGATGTGAAAAGATCAGCTCCCGTCAATATCACAGTGACCAAACCCAAAGGAAAGACGATAGCTCCGATGAGTTTGATAAGGCCTGGGGCGTTCTCCTGATACCATGGTGCCGTCAAAGCTGTCAATGAAACAGCACATCCAAAGGCGAGAATGCATCCACCAGAGATACCAGACAACAACACCTTATCCGGTCTCGATCTCCCCTTCTTCACACCAGCTCGGCAAATAAGTTCCGCCGTCTCAGCAGGCGTATAAGCCAAAGGACTCGCAAGATCAATAGTCATCTTGGCCATTTTCGCCGACTCTCAAAACAATAGAGATATTCACACTCACCAAAAGAAACCTCTAATATCCTCAGCGGGACTCTTCCCATTCTTATCCTCCCCTGCGGTGAAAAATTCCCAATCTTGCTCTCGGCACTCTAAACCGCCCCGTTCCCACCATGCCGAGCAATGTCGAGAAAACTCCGTACGTAATCCACTGTACTAGCTTCCAGCGGCCAAGAGTCTAGACCGGTTCAAGAAGCATCCTTATCTCTGGGATGTTTCCTAATACGGAGGTTGTGGCTTGCGGTGCAAAGTCGGGATACGACACACCTGCAGATGAGGCTCAACGGCATCTTGTTTAGTTCTACCAACTCCTTTCAGCCGTGAAAATTTCAAAGAGTTCAAAACTTGAACGTTGCAGAGAGATTGGGCATTTGGGAGATGAAATAAGCTTGTTTCCCCATTTCGGTAATGCATCCCGCACTTTTTGCTCCACCGCTGATCACAGTGAGAGGTAATTTTATGCTTAATAGCTCATAGATAAGAAACCCGTGGGTCGTAACTTGTTTTGTTAGTCTTGGCCCGGTCGAGTGGATAAGCTTGTGATCAGCCGGAGATGTCATTTGAGAATCTGATTCATAGCGGAGCCTCATCGGAGAAGTGTACGAATATTATGACGCTAATACTTTTGCTCTTGGACAGCTATCGCTTGGCACTAATGAACTCAACCCGGGAGTACGGGACTCGCGAGTCGGGCGATATCGGCATCTGAACCGGTTTGTGAATTGTTTATCATGACGCTTGAGCTAACAGAGATTTCAGGCTGCAGATCTTGAATTGCGACATCTGAATGACTTCTCACCCCAACTCTCCTTTCTAATATCCTGTCATTTCACGATCTATCGTCACCGCTGCACTAGTTCCTCCGTTCATGATGAAAACTTCTCAACCCTGGTCCTTCCGTCCATCCGCAAATCCGCAATAATCTCATGATAAGCTTATAGATCTTGCGGGGTCCCCGCGGGGTCCTTCTATCCGCATCTTTCTTGATTCTGACCTTGTCTTGTGCGCGAATGCGGCCTCTGCGGCGTCATCAGTTGCGGGCTGCGGCGGCTCTTCGCCGCAATAGAGGCCGATTCGTGATGTCTTCAAATTATCATCTCATAAAAACACGATTTGTTGAACATCTCATGATCCTAGCGATATTTTATCCGTTCTTCCGGAACTGAATGGGACTGCTAACTCTTGGAAGATGGATCCTATTCCGGGTCAAAGGCCCCGCTGCAACATGGAATCATTTGGGTCAGGCATTGATTGATGGCTCTACATCAGTCTATATATCTTTTAGTACGTTCTAGAAACTATAGCTTGTAGCTACTATCTCGCCGATGAATCCAATGCAAGAGCCACTCCGTCGGGCTCCCCGACCCTTGGCTGTACGTCGACTCGTCTTCTGGATTTTAATTCATATTTTTCTTTATCTTTGCTTCACCGGCCCAGAATATCCAGACATCAGTCTGGCTGCAAAAGGCACGGGCCAAGCAAAGGTATCTGTAGGGTCTTCAGTCACCTCCCCTGTCGTAACGACATCGATGACCGCAACCGCGGTATAGCCTCCGATAGCGGTGAATACATGCCACCTGAAAGGTGTTAGCTTAAGTCAATCTCATGAAGCTTGATACAACTAACCATCCATGAAGCTCCAGAAGAAACGCGAAGGGCAGGCCAACTGCATGTCTCGCACTCGTCAGATACCGACAAGCAAACTCGTCGATGAGCCAAACAATGTATCCAAAGCCGAAGAACCCTATCATAATCAGCTCCGTTCAGTGGGTAGATGCTCTTTTGTGTTACATACCAAGCCCGAGAATAGCCATATTCTGAAATTTCTTCCTAACAATGGGGTCTTTAACTTGCTGAGGAATAACCTTCAGCACACGAGTAGCAATGACATAAATGCCTAAGCCAAACGTGGTGGCGTGTAAGAGGAACTCATCCATGACCATATGAGTGACCATTACAATTGTGAATAATATTGAAAGAATGGTCCCGATGATCCGGGTTTTTTGAGGACTGGCTTTGAAGCTGAGAAGACGGTAGATGAGGGGTGTAGTGAGAAGATGCATTGACAGCTCATCAGCTAGCAAGTATTAGATCTTATCATACTCAAACATGAGGGTACTTACACATTTGAGTATGATACTTCAGCGTCATGTGATATCCAGCTGAACATATCCCCACGCCTATTAGTCCACAGTAGGAGGCCAAGCGTGGCCCAGTCGGGAATTTAGGCGACGTCAACAAGCCATAGAGTCCATATGCCACTAGTAACAAGGTCAATTGCAGGTCCCAACCCATGGTAACATAACTTACCGTATGTGAAACTGCTAAGAGTATTTATAAACTCAGCGATGTACCGTGTGATAACATAATCCTAAGCGACACGTTAACTCGGTTTGAGTCAAGGGAGACCATTGCGGTATTTACCTCTTCACAAAAGCTACAAAAGTCAGTAAATCTTCTCAATTCCAAGTGACCCAAGAACTTACTTGAGATAAGAGGTCTGAGGACCCCAAAATGGTGCGGCCATGGTCGATCAATTCCGCAAACTGTGATGTTTTGTTCTCCCAATCGTTGGAGACACTGAATGGCTTTTGGAGACAAGAATTAAGGCGGTGAAGTGTTGCAGAATAGACTCGAAGATACCTCGGAAGCAACGGGATGACGTGTATATGGAAAAAGTCTAAGGATACGAAATGCCCGCAGGCTGCGATGTTTCACTTTCCGGGGCTTTGAGTTTATTACTTATTTCCGGTGATGATACAATCTGACTTTTCTTATTGGATGTTCACGAAAGCCACTTTAGTGTAATATGCGTGCACTTTGACGTGGCTTGGCATTCACAAGGAATACGTATTGAACTTCCAGTGAAAGTGTTTATTGATGCTACAGCTTGATTAGTAATTGTCGTGATGGCTATCGTATCGCGATAGTGTCTCATTCCGTGTGGAGTTCATCCTTGCGAGTTGCAGCCATTCGCAGTTCGTCTGACTCAGCCCTAGCGATGCTACTCAAGAGAATGCCATGTATCATGAGCAGCCGCCTCTAGGATCAATCTTACATGATATTAGTCTTGTTTCCTTGCCATTTCAATATTTATAAGTACCTGGTCGAACACCAATACTGCAAGAATGTCTATCGCGTTGCTCAAAAAATATCTACCGATATCTCTAGCACTACTCCTCTTCTACGGCAGCGCTTCGCGATTTAGCCATGGCGCAACGTCGACCGCATCCTTTTATCAATATCAAAATGATAGAAGCCCCGATGATGGGTCAACTCTGTCCCGTGTCATTCCCATCTTCGATCTTATCGTTGGGACCACCATTCTGCAGCCAGGACTGTCACGCAAAGTCGCAACATGCTTTGTAGCATCGACTATCAGCAGTGTAGCTGTCCAGCGTTACATGGCTGGGTTGTATTGTCAAGGCGACTTTCTACAGGGTATTTGGGCAACTGCTGCAGCTGTTGCGACTCTGGTATGAAATTCGTGCCATAACAGCTGTCTAGGGGGCTCTACGTCCATTTGATATCAAGTTCCATCGATTAGAAGTGTTCAGAAGGGTTTTATAGCACTAAGAAGTGATCTTGAATAGTCTTGAAGTACACATGAAGGTTATGAAACACAAAGTCCAAAGCTCTAGCTGTGATTGTCACCAGGTGAATGGTTGAGATATGCAATTATCATTACCTATCGCCGAGAAGTCAGTGTGAATCTGAACAAGGACCGTCTGAGGTTGACAGACTGCAACATAATCAAAATTTCATCTTGCACGTTGGGCCATCTTTACTCAAAGGGCGTGTTTATGCGTGGTAGCATCGGCTCAAGCGTGTAGATCTTGTGTTTGACAGCAAGGGCGCAATTCATAACCGAGCTACCGAGGTCGGCGTTCCCTTGTTTGGAATAGCTTATCTTATCTTCACTGGACCACCAAGAGAGCCATTGTCCTTTCAACTACTATTAGTTATTAACATTGTATTTCACGTTTTAGAGGCTTTTCGTTAAAGTACTGCCCGACAATTCAATGTGTTCTAGGCTCATACCACGTTCCTCCTTACGGTCCTTACGGACAGCGCACGTTGGGCGGCATATCTTACCAATAAGCCAAGCCAGATACATATCAACACCAGTGAATTATCGGGTTATTGAGCATACTATTGACTGCAGCCACTCAAGAGAATATCTCGCTGAGACGGCAAATGGCGATGAAGACACACCAAAACTTGCTGTGAAGCAATACGTTCCCCACGACAACCCCAATCCTCAACCTGGTGATGTAACCGTTATTGGTGCTCACGCAAATGGTTTTCCAAAGGTAATGAAGCTAAAGGTTCTCGGTGTGAAACTATAACTGACTTGTCAGGAACTGTATGAGCCGCTATGGGATGAGCTGTATGACCGAGCAAGACAACAAGATCTCAGGATACGATCGATATGGATTGCAGATGTATGGAATCAAGGTCAGTCAGGAGTTATTAACGAGAGAGTACTCGGCAACGATCGTGAGTACAATATCTATCGGATACGGTTACCAATACTTACATATTACAGTCAGTTGGTTTGACCACGCAAGAGACCTTATGAATCTCATCAACCAACATCAACGAGACATTCCTCATCCCATCGTTGGTATTGGTCATAGTATGGGTGGAACTCAGCTGTGAGCAGCCATCACCGACATTAGGACACCTGAACTATGCGCTAACTAAAGAAAGGGCACAGCTGGCACTTTGGCACCCTAGGCTTCTGGACTCGTTAGTACTTATCGACCCGATCATCCAGATACCGAACCCAAGTATTTCCCTCGCCGGTCTTTCCACAAAGAGGCGGGATATCTGGTCATCAAGAGAAGATGCCGTTACAAGGTTCAAGAAAAGCAAGTTCTTCCAGTCTTGGGATGCTCGTGTTCTGGACCTTTGGATAGAACATGGGCTTCGAAATATTCCGACTGAACTTCATCCGAAGGAAGAGGGTTCAAGTCCAGATGAGCGAGTTACGCTCACGACGTCGAAGCATCAAGAGCTCTTTAGCTTCGTTCGGCCGACATACATAGAAAGAGACTGGGAACCATTCAACGACAAAGACCCGGAACAGAATAAAGACTGCCCCGACTACCCTTTTCATCGCCCAGAGCCGCCAAAGATATTTCGCCACTTACCCGAGCTTCGACCAAGTACCCTATTCGTTTTCGGAAAGCAATCAGAGTTTTCTTCCCCAGAGCGACGAGAGGAGAAAATGCGGACAACAGGCACCGGAGTTGGGGGCAGCGGGGGCGTAGCAGCTGGTAGAGTTCAAGAGGAAACTCTTGACTGTGGCCACTTGATACCGATGGAGAAGGTTTCTGAGTGCGCAGATGTCATCTCTTCATTCCTCGGGAAAGAAACGAGACAATGGCGCGATCAGCAAGAATCGTTCAAGAGGTATTGGGAAAGCCTGTCGAGACGACAACAAATCACGATCGATGAACAGTGGGAGGAGAAGGTTAAGTTTGGGGATAAATACTTGAGAAAACCATAGAAGCATTCATGTCGAACTAATATTGGTAGCACGACTCAAGTCAATAGACAGTTATTGAAGCAAAAATACAATAGATTTGACTCGGATCTAGAAAAGGGACATAATGCAAAAATGATATGTTGATGAGACTGGGACTCGAACCCAGGAGGATTGCTCCACCAGGAAATTGGTGTTAAGGTTAACCTTAACCTGGCGCCATAACCAACTCGGCCATCTCACCGGTAATTGGATGAAAACTAGGTAGCCGATTGGAGTCTATACATGTAAAATTGTGAGACTCCCACAAACTTGGAGCCTCGGATTCTTCACATATGTTTAGGGGTAAAGTGAAGGGCTATGATTTTGACTCTCGTGCTCGCTTTATGAGTGAATTAAGGCGGGGAAGGCAAGGAGAGCTTCGTCCTTTGTGACTCATCAATTATCCTTTAGGCACCGACCAATCACGACTATAGTTTGAGAAAGTAACTTGCTTTTTCCTCTCACATCCAGCCACAATGTGCTCTCAAAGACCTGATACTGTGGCTTTTATGCTCCCTCTTTCTGGTGAGCACGTTTTATGGGCAGAAATCGCCACGTACTCGCGCCACACCTCGTTCGGCTCCACGACTTGTAATCATGAGGGAAAATGCTCTGTGAACGCCCTCCCCACGAACTATGTCTCTCTATTCGCTTCACCCTCGGATGCTTCGATATTTCGTTGTTAGTGACTCATGGCCGTGGCTTGTATACCATGTGAGAAGCTTGCACAGGTCAGAGTACCAGAACTCTCAAGATGAAGGCATCATGACTCTCGTGATATAACGACGAAGCAGTATAAGAGAACGGGCTCCCAAACCCCTGGTGTTCTTTGGCCTATTTCACTATTTTATACTCTGACACCGTCGACTGCGTGCACAAATCGAAGAAACTTTCCAATGTGTCCTATCACAGCGATTGTGACTTGCCTGTTCGGCTTCTTATTCGACACATAGGAGCCTGTTCACGAACTCAGCCATCTAACTTTCAACTGACCTGTTGATAGCATCAGGGCTCAGGGCATAGCGATAAAAGTTAAATCCTCCTTCAATTATATATTCTCCTTCTTCATGCCATCCTTTCCCCCGGAAACTTCTCTTTAGCATCACACACACTTTCCAAGCATACTGCAAGCACCGATTCTTTTTGACACTTCTCTTTCAATCTCAACTTGCTGCTATCTTCCAGATCGTGTGTACTGCTTATTCAAGTCTTGTAGCATCAGCTACTTGAATTGTCTTCACTTTATTTATCCCTTTGACACTCTATTCACCGTCTCACTACTCTTCGTCAAAACACCATACTTTACAGCTCTGTGCTTCACATCCTGTCACAATGTCTAGCACAACTACCACCAAGGACCCACAAGAGGTTGCCGAGGATTTTAACGTCAGCTCTGATCTACCACTCCGACTGAAATCCTCTTCACGACAAAACACAGTTTTTATCGCACCTTCTGTGTTTACATCACCATCTTCTGTCGATGATTTGGCCCAGACATCTGTTACGCCATGTGACCAAGAAGAGACTGATGCTACATCCGGAAGCGGCACCATCTTTGGTATTTCTTTTCCATGTCCTCCTCCTCCCAACACTCCAGCTGAGAGCAGTGATGGCATCTCTGTTTCAGGCGAACCATCACCAAAATCTGGTTGGACTGGGGAATACTCTGATCCTGGTACCTCTTTCACTAGCATGTCTAAGCTCGGTTGGACAGGAGAATACTCTCAATCTGATCCTATTACTTCTACCACTAGCATGTCTAGGCTTCGTTGGACGGGAGAGTACTCTACCTCTGGGGTCGAGCCTGAACATTTAATGGCAAGACTCGGCACTTTGGCCAATACATCAGAGGACGAGCCTGACAAAACCCAGAGTGGAGACGAGGAAATATCTTCTGGAGACAGCTCCCCAACGAAAGGGGATGAAAGTGCTTGCACTGCTAGAAACATCAGTCCTGAAGAAGAAGAAGAGGTAGCCAAGTTGGCACGTCAGGCTATCTGGGGTATGACTCCTCTCTCAGCCATTGAATCCCTAGAAATTAAGCAAGTCACGTCTGGCGCTGTTACCATCACCAATTCGGTTGCTCAGCCCCAATCTGCTGCTCTATGCAACATTGAGAATGACGCTGTTCCCGAGACTGCAGAGGCTGTGGTGTCCCCTCCTATTGAGGCAAAGTCCACAAGAGACGCCAAATTTGTCAAGCGAGAAGAGGACAGTCACATTGGTCGTGTGGCTTGCTGCATGAGTCTCTTCAAGATGCGCAGCAAACCCGAGCCTCAGGCACCAGTCAACCAACCCAAGCACGCCACTCTCTCACCAACAAAGTCTTGTCTCAAGCCATCTAATTCTCTGGCTGGCATTGTTCTTGACAGAATCGAGGAAGGCAGCCCTCATGAGCCTGTCCCAGCACCCAAGCCACCAAAAAGCGCCAGTATTACTTTCGATCTAGACGAGACAGCCGAGAGTGACAAGTCCAAGCGCAAGTTAAAGTCCAAGTCCAAGTCTTATTTCAATTTCAACCTCTTTAGCAAATCAAGCTATGAGGAGACCCAGGACACTTCCGATGAGGAAGAAGAACTTGATCCAGACTCGCCATTTGCAGCACAAGACGTGGAAATACAACGCCGTCTGGCACGAGCTGATGTCCACCGCGACGCAAATGAACGCGCAGCTATTATTCGAGGCGCGCTGGACTTTCTCTTGGTTGTCTCCGATAGAGTCGACAGTGTTGCTGCTGATCGCATCGGGGTTCTATTGGACAAGACTGGGGATAGGTGTCTTGGGAGCTATACTGGGGAAGAAAAGGATCACGTGAATCCTCACCAGTATGGCAACAAGGTTAGCCAGAGCCTGTACCGCTCTAAAGAGACGGCTATGTCTTATAAAAGAAGATGACGGTCTCGAAACACTGTTCGTTTGGAAGGTCCTTGGATGTGAGGGGCTGTCCGCAATTCCATTATTGGCGGATCTTACCTTTTCTGGGTGAATATTCGATGGTTTTTATTTGGTCTGACGTTGGAGTTGAATGAAAGGAGTTGGGGTTATTGGAGCATATGGGAAGATTGATTATATACCACAGCGGCAACTCAGATGATGAAAGAGGTTGCAATAACATAGATACCCATCATTGACGAAAAAAAGTCTTTTTTGTTTCTCAAAATGTTCAGACCTGTATGATCTTTTAGTGGCATGTCTAGTAAGTTCTTTGTGCTGATTTGTCTCAAGTCTCAACACGTCTACTCTCATAACCCTTCATCCGTGACCCCTTCTTTGTGTCTGCCACAGTGTGGGCCTCACCGCGTTCAATTCACTGAAGTGACTTGACATATTGTGATCTAGGAAAACCAGGGAGAAAAGCTTTAAGGATAATAGATCTTTGGGTCGTTACAACTATTATCACAACGTCATGTGGCTCTATCGTGCAATCATGGATATTAGACGGTCGTGACACAAGATTGCTTGTCACACTTTGCATGGTTCCCCCATGTCGTGAGTAAATCGTTCATTTATTGGATGCTCGATACTTCCAGTCAAATTCATTCTCATTCTTCTCTTTATGTTCTTTAATTCTACAGATAATGGTTCCTTACTCTCTCTCTCTTATTGTGGTCGAAGCTCCTAGAATGGTATGTCGACTTGTGGCATACCCTCACGGAAAGTTCTGTTGATCGCTAGCCTTACTAGATGTTGTTTCTGTAGTCACCCATACCCAAACCTTGAGCGCCACAAACGGACGGCTCATGAAGCGGCTCGGGACCGGGCTCAGCCGAGACATCATCTTCTGTTCTTGGGGCAGATCACAAGTCTCAGGCAAGACACGCGCGAGTTCCGGCGTGCCGCAGCTCAAATAGATCCGGACCAATGAGCCTGCCACTTTCTTCCGATTGGTTTATGGAGTCATGAGGCGTTTCCTGTGCCGTTACGGAGTGGTTACGTGGTTGGGCACCGGGATTCGGAAGCCGGCCCACCCATCGTCCCTCTGGCGATGGTGTTTCTGAACGACTCTGTCAGTCTCTTGGATCTCTGCCGCCGCTTTCTATCTTTACACTTCATTCCTCTACTGTCCTGGGAACAAAGACTTTGCTTGTGGCCTCAGCGGCTATCCTTATTTGCGGCGCCACGGCGATTAGGAGAGTGATTGACATAGACTATGAGAAATAGGGCATGGAGAATTATCTGTCTACCACTATGTTACACCAATATGGGTGTAACTTCGGCGCTTTTCTCGTTACATGCTTCTTGTGCCACTCGCTTGCCTAGAATTTACATCTTTGCTGTCGTACATGACCCGTTCACCATGTCGTACGCCACGGCGTAACCAGGTAATGCCATCCTCTCCACTAAGGGGCGACCTCGTGTCTCATATGTATTGGTGATCCTGGAAAGACTAGTATCGCCCCCATTTCAAGTACCTTTTGTTAAATCCGATTATGTTTAGGAACCCTTCCATCCCATAGTGATATAGGAAGGGGGAACATAGAGGCCATGTTTAGCAGCGTAGTAATCATGCGGGGTATTTGCATTACATAGCTGCCATGCAATGAGCCAGGATGTAACCTTATTTCTTAGAGTATACTATTCAGCTGAGGTCTTCTAGCGTTCCTGTTCGACGATGTTCTTTTCTCTAGGCCAGTCATTGATTGATATGATAATGTCAACAAGTGTATAATGTATGAGTTTCTCACCCTGACAATAGCCATACGTCGACGTATACGCATGAAAAATAGTTGATATATGAGCCATTTAGAATAGACATACAGTAGTTCCTTCGTATTTGCTGCCGTTTCTCGATACATATTCTAGTGGGGGCGAGAAATCTTGGCCCCTTGATCTAGTTAGGTGATAAGAGTATCCAGGTAATCCAGCCCGAGGCTCTTTCAGCATTGTTTTCCAAGGTCTCCAGTATTTTTTATCCCTGAGGATGCTGTTACTGGTGGGATCAGTCGCTCTGCGTGTCAAGGATGGTTTCTGCGGATACAAGTCGGTCGAGTTTTCAACTTCGGTCCCGAACTCATCCGACGCTCCCTCCATCCATCACATCAGATCACGTCTGGAAGCATAGGATAACGAATGAGATTCTAAGAGATCCCTCGCACGGCATGTAGAGGTTCTTCCTGGGTCGCTTCGTCACACGGGAGCCATTCACGAAGCTCGTCTAGCGATTGCTTTTCAGGCAAAGATGTGAGTAACTATGTAAGCCTAGAGCGAGGCCAATATCCATAAAAGCGAAGACATCTCCCGCTCATTCTACTTTTCTGATATCCTCAATAACAGCAGTATTCCAAAAATCAAACAACTATCTCAAATCTCAACTATAACTTGACAAGATGCGCTTCTCCATCATCACTTCATCCCTTCTTGTCACTCAGGGCAGCTGCCTCGCTGCTCCCCCCATCATCACAGCCCAAGGCTTCTCTCCCGTTCCGAGAAGCAAGCTCGAGGCCCGTGATTCCTACGACTGCAACGGAAGCGGTCTCTGCGGTGCGATCCAGGTCAGAGACTGCGATAATGCCATCAACAACAGACTGATTCGTAATAACGATGTCAACTATGGTGCACCTGGGTAAGTCTACTTCTGATCTGAAAACAGAGTTGTATCTAACAGCCTTTCTCAGAAGTGGGAGACCACAGACAGGTACATGCCAGGGCTACTGCGGTATTTTCATCCAGGGGAGATCTACCTGTGCTCGCACGGGCAATCAGATGTGGTATGACTATCAGGATATCAGACGAAATGGCTGCCGAATCTGTGGCAGTAAACATTGGGGAGATGGCTGCTTGACTACCATCAACCGTGTCAGTGGCTGCCCTAACTGAGACTTGACCACTGACGCTTGAAGATTCAACTCTTCACGGTTCAAGTCTCTAGCAGTATCGAGTGAGATACATCATTCTTGAATACAGACCCTATACTTGATGTGTTTGTCTTTGAGCTAGTGAACGTAATAACTGTGTTATATCTGCTCCAGGGTGCAAAAGTACGAATTCACTCCTCTCCAGTCACTGGTGACAATTAATTATTGTAGAAGTTACCAGAAGTATTGACGAGATACATCAAGTCAAGTTATGTTGCTTCTCTTGATCTACATAGAACTATGGGGTAAACGTCTACTTCCTCTCCCTCCTCTTAACCATGATCTGCACACCACTCGGCGGATTATTCGCCTCAGCAATCCAATAATTCGGCGGCCTCTTCCCCTCATACTCATCCGCCAATTTGATATCATAATTTCTCAATGCATACGCCAAGATCATCTTCATCTCAAAGTCAATGAGGAACCGCCCCGGGCACGCATGCTTCCCATGTCCAAAGGTCAAGAACTCAGGCGATGTGGTGACAAATGTAACGGGCGGTGCTGTCTCGTCGCGACTAGCTGCTGTCTCGCGAATTCTCGAAAAACGGAACGGATCGTATTTTAAACCATCTTCGTAGAACTCGTTGTCGGTTTGTGCGGGGTGGCCCATGAAGGAGATGATTGAACCCTTGGGGACGTGGTGACCATCTTCCGTCTTGAAGTCATCGACCATGACTTTGCGAAACACTGCGCGTCCGCCGAAGGAACACAGACGGATTGACTCTCTCGCAACACTATCAGCGCGCGTCATAGCTTGAATACCACTTTTGGTCCAGTTCACAGAGTCATCAGTCCCAAGAATACGATCCATCTCATCGCGCAGGGTGGCAATCGTATTGAACTCTGCATCAGAGCCCAGCACGTTCAAAATGAGATTAACGATTTGGATCTGCGTGTTGTGAATTGATCCAAAGTTCTGAGCGACGACGCGACGAGCTAGTGACTCCATGTCGTTGACTTCATGCTGGCGATGGCGCAGAGCGTAGTTGATCATCATCTGAACTTGGTCTTGCGGTTGCGGTTCGTCGGGGTGATTGTTGATCCTATCGAAGCGATGTTTGAGGAGAGGCATGATCCATTTCTTCATCTTGTTTACTTTTGTATTGACGATTTGGCCGAAGAGTGTTCCGGTTATGGGCTGTAAGATACAGGGGAGACCGCCTGTGAGACCAGCGTTCATGATGAAGAGGTCGTTCATCTCGAGCGCAAGATTGAGATACTCTTTATTCCGACCTATTTCATCGGCAACTCCCAAAGCAATTGACGTGATGGTAGACTTACAGAGTGGAAGTCCAACGGTGAAGCGACTGGCGGCCTGGGCCACGATCATCTTGACAGTCTTTGTAAGGTCAATCCTTCTCCAATTCTCCGTATCTGTACCGAACTGTTCATCAAACACCTCATGAAGTTCGTCCTTCATGTTATTCGCAATAATCTCAATCGCACGGTTGAGATCATACTTTACTACAAGTCCCTGCCACGCATCAACGACATATTTCTCGTGCCCAAGCGACCACCGCACTTGATCGACTTCAGCGAACGCTTGCTCCATGTCGAGAACATCCTCAGGTTGGTTGAGTACGCCTTTCATTTGGCTGTGTGGCAAGAGTACTTCTATTCTGACGCCAAAGCCAGGGATGACGACGGGTTTGCCTTTCTTGAGATACTGCGCTGTGTCAGCGGTAGTCGTTGGAAGGGGAGGGAGGCTGTACTTCATGGTATGCTTCGTAGAAGAGTGCTTGACAGTCAGTGAGGTACGCCCATCGTGTACGAAGACTAAAGCGACGAGCACCCTTTTGCTCCCTTATAAGCGGGATATCCGGTGGATAAGGAACAGAAGTGAGCTTGTCAATCACATAAATCGCAATAACCCCAATGACAACGATTGAGGCGATTCCCAGCGGACTCACCACACGAGCCAAAAGGCCCAACTCAGCAGTATACGGCATCTTGAGAGGAATAAAGAATGACCTAGCTGCCAACATGCAGCGAGGGGCCTGCTGTATTTAATCCATCGCATGCCACTGGTGCAGAGTAACGGCTGTATATAAGCGCCTAGGCGCGGCACGGATTCCGTCATCGGCTGTCCGTTCCATGATCAAAGGGTGAAGGATTGCGCTGCAGAGGAATGACTATGGATGAGGATCCTTGTAGAATGGTAGATGGTGGTTTGACTACGCGGTAGTGCTGACGGCTGAGGCGTGAGGACATGAACTTGGCGGTTAGGTCAACTCCAAGAGTTCAGAGCATGGATTCCTAATTCAGACTGCATCACCATAAAACTGGGTCAATTATTGAAGTTGGATCAATCTCCTCCAGTGAATGTTGGATTGCGCACTGAGTCTGCGTGGTCATGTCCAGTCCCTCGAGGATGGGAAACGTAATGTTGCAAAGTGACACTTGTTTGGCATATCGACCCAAGATCTATCGTAAGCACTTACTCACGCCCCAATTTGAGCGTGCTGGGATGTCTGAACCAGTGAATGCGCAAGCAGAACTTCATCTGCCACACTTTTTGTAACCCGAGTACGAATATCGCTGCATATCACCCAAAACGTTTTATTGTGTGTTGGTTGGAGGTTGGTACGTAACATGTCACCAAGCAACAAGATGAGAGAACGGTCTGCCTGGCAGAAGAGAGCTAGGCAATGAACAACCCGCAGAGTTAGTAGAAGCAAACATAATAACCTCAATCAAAACACTTAGACACTGACATACCAAGCTTCCAACCTCAAGTTTCATCTCCCCAGAGCCTCAATCCACGATCCAGGGTAGCTTCATCTCCATCTCCACATCCCATCAGGCCAGGGTGTCCCTGAAAACCCACTGAAGTTAATAACCCCTCTGCCCCTCCACGCCCCAAATTCCCTCCACCAACACTGAAAAGCTTCTCCTCTCTCACTAACCAACCAGTCCCGTCCACGCGCATGAATCGCGATACCTGCACCATCTTCAACAAAAAAGATTGAGCCCGGTTAGCTCAATCGGTAGAGCGTGAGACTCTTACGAGTACGCGATCTCAAGGTTGCGGGTTCGACCCCCGCATCGGGCTATTCCTATAAGAACATTTTTTTACTCACCTTTTGAATGTTTATCTCTGAAAGATTTTGGAGTTGGAAGTGTGAATCTTTTTGTCGTGAATGGTGCTCGGTTATCTGAGCGTGATACCCCTCTGTCGGAAGAGCGGGGCCGATCGGAAAATGGTGGCTCTTATCAGTTGATCACTTCCCTTCTCCATTGTCATCATCTGCGAGACATTGCTCGTTCAAGACACTCGCTGCTTGTGATACGCTCCTTGGGGGTCAAGAAAACATCGAACCTTTAATATAGGGCGTCTCAATAAACCCAGCAAAGGTCATCCATCCTAAACTCAAGTCAAAGTGCCTCAGTCTTTTTGTCATTTAAAATCGAGGTCCTCCCCTAGACGCTCAAACGATAAGTTAAAAGATGGCGAGCGATAAACCGTATAAGCCTGCGCTCATCATTGTCGACTTCCAAGAAGACTTCTGCCCGCCAGTGAGTATCGAATCTTCACTGTCATGATCTCATCCAAGCCCAGCTATCTAACATCTCCAGTCGGGCTCCCTCGCTGTCCCTTCAGGCCGCACAATCGCATCCCCCATAAACCATCTAACAACCCTCCCTTTCCCTCTCATCCTCGCAACAAAAGACTTCCACCCACCCTCCCACATATCCTTCGCCTCAAACCATCCCTCTTCAACACCATACACATCAACTACAACAATCCAGCACCCAAACGACCCGTCCCAGAGTTACACCACAACGTTATGGCCAACGCACTGCGTTCAAGGCACACCGGGCTGTGAGCTGGTCCCAGAGTTAGACGTCTCGCGAGTTCACGCTGTTATCGAAAAGGGTCAGGATGAGCGCGTGGAGATGTACAGTGCGTTTTATGATCCGTTTAGGGTGAGTGATAGTGGACTCGCAGGCATGTTGAGTGAGCAGGGCGTAACGGATGTTTTTGTGGTTGGGTTGGCAGCGGACTTTTGCGTTAAAGCTACGGCGGAGGATGCGCTGCAGGAAGGTTATACGACGTGGATTGTCAACGAAGGGACAAAGCCAGTCATGCCTGATAAGTGGGAGGAGTGCAGGAGAGGCATGGAGGACAAGGGCATCAAGTTCACGCCCATTGATGGAGATGCAGTGGCAAAAGTAGAGACATATGGCATGATTTAACGAAAAAAGGATTAAAATTGAATAGCGAAGTGGTACTTTAACATAACTACCATCTTCAATATGGCCATCTTTCGGCGGCTGTATATGTATGTATGTATGGATGCTCTCATCTTTCCAGAATGTTCAATGCAAAAACTCCATGCTGTGTGACCATCCACTCCATCCCAGACCATGCGTGTAGTTTATCATACTCATACATGATCTCGTCTATGTAAACTTTTTATCATCCGGTCGCCTCTACTCCTTCAAATGCAAAGTTATTCGTCTATCGCTTTGACCTCTGAATAGCAGCAGCGCTCATCGACGTTGTTGACGCTGAGCGCTCCTGAGCATTGGTCATGGCCAGGGAGACGGGCGTCATGGGAGGAGCAGGGGTGGTGCTGCGAGAGGGAGCGGCACTTCGGTTGTGCTGCATGTGAGCTCGGACGAGATGACCAGCGGCCAAGGCACTGCAGAGAGAAAGCTCGCCGGCGAGGACGGCTGCACCGATGATGCGGGCGAGACGGCGGGCGTTGTCACCGGGGTTGGTAGGGTGAGAGCCTCGAACACCAAGGATGTCGAGCATAGCGCTCTGGGGCTCGAGGATAGTACCACCACCAAGAGTTCCAACCTCAAGCGAGGGCATAGAGACGGAGATCTGAAGAGCTCCGTTGAGGCTGTAGACGTTAGCGTGTGTTCGGCTTGATATGTGGGACAAACTTACTTCTTCATAATGGTGATACAGTTGGCGCTCTCAACAACCTGAGCAGGGTCCTGACCGGTGGCCAGGAAAATAGCAGCGACAATGTTGGCAGCGTGGGCGTTGAAACCACCGAGTGAACCAGCCATAGCGGAACCAATCAGGTTCTTAGCAACGTTGAGCTCGACGAGAGAGTCGACATCGCTCTTGAGAACGCTGCGAACAACCTCACCGGGGATGATAGCCTCAGCAACAACACCCTTACCACGTCCGTCGATCCAGTTGAGGGCCGCGGCCTTCTTATCCGTACAGTAGTTACCGGAGACAGAGATGATCTGCATGTCGTCGAAACCTCCATCGTTGGCCATGACGCTCAGAGCGTGCTCAACACCCTTGGAAATCATATTCATACCCATAGCGTCACCAGTGGTGGTCTTGAATCGGATGTACAGGTTGGTACCGGCAAGGGCGGTCTTCATGGATTGAAGACGAGCAAAGCGACTGGTAGAGTTGAAAGCCTTCTTCATCATATCCTGACCAGCTTCAGAGTCAAGCCAGAGCTTGGCGGCACCAGCGCGCTCAAGAGTCTCGAAAGCGACACAAGGACCACGAGTCATACCATCGGCAGTGAGGACAGTGATAGCACCGCCACCGGAGTTGATGGCCTTGCAACCTCGACTGGCACTGGCAACCAAGACACCCTCGGTAGTAGCCATGGGGATGAAGTAGCTCTGTCCATCGATAACGAGGGGACCAGCAACACCGACGGGAAGAGGCATATATCCAATAACGTTCTCACAGCACGCGCCGAAGACGCGCTCCCAGTTATAGTTCTCGTAAGGTAGCTTGGATCGGTCGAGGGAGTGGGTAATGTCAGTGGTGGCCTTGTTGCGAGCGATAATGCTTCGTCGAATCTTGACAGCGCGGGTGAAGTCACCGAGAGTCTTCTCAAGAGCGTAACCAGGAATCTTGCCACGCATAGACAGAGAAATAACCTCCTCGTCGGTCATCTCGCGGACGCGCTTCTCGGACAGGAGCTTCTCGAGTTCTTCGTTGCTTCGGTTGGGCAGGTTGGCAGGGCGAGCCTTGGTCATGTGGAGACCCTCGGCCTCGTCGTCGGTAATAGCAGGAGTGCTGGGTTGGGTTCGCATGGGAGTAGGAGGGACGTATTCGCCGAGAGGAAGAGTAGCGGAGCCGGTGTCGTTAAACTGCTGCGCACGGGCAAGCTCGTTTCGGTCGATACTGTGCTCAGGAACATTGGGATCCTTAATTCCCCAGCGGGCTACGTTGAAGAGGTAGCCGTTCAGAGCAACACTGAGAGCAAGGGCAATAACAATCCACTTGGAGAGAACGGGATCTTCAAGAGACTTGAGAATTCCTCCAACCATGCGGCCGCCAACACCGTAGCCCTGGAAATGGTGGTGGAAAGCATCGTCGTAGGCAGGGTTGCTGGCAGCAGAACCAAGAGCGTAGTGAATCGAAGGGTACTCGAGCTCGTACTTGATGGGAGTCAAGACAGTGACCAAGGTAGGTCGGTTGTTGGCCTTGGCAGTAGTGAGGATAGCATCCAGACCGTTGGAGGCAACTTTGAAAGGGTCAACGGAGAGAGGAGCGATGACGCCGCCCAGACTGCTGGCCCAGGTTCGGAGGGTGGACATGGAGCTGGGGTTGCGGAATGGGATCGAGCAGATGTTGACAATGTTGAGAAAGATGAAGCCTAGAATCATCAAGACCTTGAACTTGGGAATACTGCTGCTCTTGCGGCCAAACAGAGAGGTGTCGCCCCTGACGCGGTTCAGCTCATCATCACCCTGGGCGACATTCTCGGCAACACGACGGCTGACACCATCATCCTCGAGCGCCCTACGCATATCAACATGGCGCTTGATACGGTTGATCTCGAGCTTGATGCTGAGAATAGCAGTGTAGAAGGTGAAGAGGAGGATGAAGTCGAAGAACAAGGTCCAGGCGGCCAGAAAGCAGAATTGCTGGAGACCACCCTGAACACCAGAAGCAGCACCAATGATAAGAATGACAATCTCAATAGCGTAATCGCGGATGATCTCGAAACCCTTCTCCTTGATTGCGGCCTGAACAGCATATTGGATCATGTTCTGCATAGAGCGCTCGGGAGATCGCTTGCCAGACTTGGAGTTCTGAGCCTGGATGCGTCGGTGCTCGATGGCGTGGGACATGACAGCGCGGGTGAGGACAATGTTCTTCTCGAAGCCAATGGTGACGACCAAGAATGGGAGACCCTCAGACAGAAGAATCACGCTGATAGGAACACCCAGCTTGGTGGTGACCACAAGACCAAAGAGGAAAGCGAAGACAGAGGAGAACAGAGTGCAGATGCCGAGCCAGAACTTGGAACCCAACTTGCGCATAGAGAGGAAGAGGGAAACAAAGGTCAGGTGCATAGCGATGTAGCCCAGAAGCATGATAACAATATCGAGAGTCTCGGCGTTCTTGAGAAGGTCGAGGAACTCAGTCCAAGCATTGCTAACCCACTGGACAACACTGTTGCGAGTGTTGACCTTGGCAGCCTTCATGATCCATGTTTTCTTCTCGCGTCCGTGCTTGGTCTCAATCTCGACGGCATCTTCGTTGGGGATCTCCTGGGCAGCAGCAAGGAACTCGGGGCCCTCAGAGTAGGGAAGAGCGTAGGCGAGGATGCTGTCCTGGGAATAGGCGGTGAAAGGGTTCTCGGTAGAGGGAAGAGATGTAATGGACAGGTTCTGAGGGATAGGCACGTGGTGAGAGCGAGGAGCAGTGCTGGATGATTCGGCGGACAGGCTGTCAGGGAAGACAAGAGTCAGGAGAGCAAGGTGGTCGGCGTCCGAACCAGCATTGGCTACAGCATCCTGCTCGACGGCCTTCCAGTTCCAAGCAGTCTCAGGTCCTGCGCGTAGGACTCTGCTACCTTCAACGAGGGTCGACCAGTCGGCCTTGCCAAGAGTAGCACTTTCAACACCGGTGCTGAAAAAGCTCTCCTGGAGAAGACCAACATATGAGGTGCTCGCAAGGACGGCGACAACGACGACGGTGTGGATTGGGTGAGAGCACGCGAGTCGGGAGATGAACTGGGCGATGGGCGTAAGTCGCTTGGAGAACCACGACGGTGTCGTCCTTTCGGTGACGGGAGCCTCGCCGCGAAAGCGCGCGGGCAGAAGAACCGCAGCCATGATGTCGGATTCGATTCGAGGGTTAGAAGGGTTATTCGTCGATGTCGTTTACCACATTGATTTTGGTCTAAGCGCAGGTGTAAGTCCGGGGAAGAAGAAAAGATCTGGAGAAAAGGCGGGTATTTGAAGTAGCCATTGACAACACCACAACAAAGAGATGGGTGCAACGATGGAACACATGACGAGTATGGGTGAGGCTTAGGCAGATAAAAACTATTACTTACATTCCCAGAGTGACAGTCCTATTACTTCCAACTATTCGAGGCGGATGACCCAAAAACGCGGTGGGAGGTGGAGGGGCAAGGCCTTGAGGCCGAGCTGAGCTGGGGGACAGCCACAGGATAAAAAAAAAAGGGACGAATCAAAGGAGGCGACGACCACCAACTCGACAAGACAACAGAGAAAGGGATTATTCTCTGGTGTGAGAAGGGAAAGCGATTACGACTGGGAGGGGGGGAATAGAAAAAAGAGAAGGAAGAAAAAAAGAGGTAAAAGGGGGTTAAGAGGGTGTGGAGGGAGATTGAGATTGATGGGATGGTCCAAGAAGCGGGAAATGATGGAGACCGGAAGAAAGTGGAGGGATATTCAAACTGTCGGTCGGAGGGTCGAAGGATCATACCTAGCCCAGGCGGAAGACGCCTATTCTGTTAGGGGACTCAACGTTGAATAAACGACCTAACCAATGCCAATTAATACCGGTACAGTAAAGCCGAGAACTAATAATGTTGTGGAGAAGGCCCTTCTCATCCTTTCAAAATGGCGGCGTTGTCACTGAAATTACAGAGCAGAGTTTAGGAAAAAAAGATCAAAATGCCATCACCGATTCTTGAAACCACAGTCTGACTGGCCAATTGGTTTACAAGTGCATGCGACAAACCAATCGGACAGCTTGTGTCATCACGGTACATTACCACAAGCTGCAAGATTCCGCGCCGAGCATAAGATTTTACGGATGAGTACCTTGTCTGTATGCACCGCTGTCCACTGTGAGTGGCTTGCAGACCCCAGGAACTCAGTGAGTGTGGCGTACAGACCGCGTGGGCTACAGGGAAGGCATTGACTCCTTTCAGGGCGATCATAATGCGAGTAATTGTCTTCAAAGCAGTCAGACGACGTGTAGAAGAATATAATTTTCTCAAGATATTGTTCTCAGCACGGTCTTCCACCAACTGTGTTACCACAGCATTTTCTTTGTCAAACACTGCATGAATGCAAAAGGGCCAAACGACTGTAACGATGCCACGATTTGACAGTCCAGAATGGAACCCTCTTTGAGTTCCATGATGCTTGTCGCCTCTCTTTAATCTTATCTCCCCTAGCTTGCCTTTCGTAATCGTAAAAACCGAATACGCAAATAACCACCACCACTGTCGTCACCGACAGTTGAATGATGAATAATTACAGCCAATTTCAGTATTGATCTGGTATTACGCGTGGTCCTTTTCAGCTCTCCTTGGATCCGAATCTCTTGATGATTTGTATTCGAGGCGCAGTGACCAAGAATTCTGAAGGCAATTCGACAACGCGTGATCGTAAACGTAAAACGCGCCGCAGCGGGAAGGGAAGTGGAGGGAATACCCCTGATCATCCACTTTCGAGGCCAACCGAAAAATGTCTGGGCTCCAGCTTTTTTTTTTTTTTTTTCCTTTTCTCTTTGCTGTCAAATCTCCATGTTACCTCGAGCCAACAAGACGTAGCATTTGCTGTGGATTGGCAATTGTCTCTTCACACAATCATTTCTCATTCAATTCATGTTACTCACCGTACTCAATACAAACTCACTATCTCACAAGTGAAGCTCTCACGACATCGTCGCAAAATATCGGCGGTCTCATCCACTTGAATCTCCCCTTGTACGTAAGAAACTCCACATTCTTCGTAGTCTTGGCGTTTCGCCCCACTCCTTATCAATCAGTTCCTCCATGCCACCATCACCATTGAAGCTTGTAAGAGCAGAATTCTCCGCGCTAGTTGAGCTCTGGTGGGGGTTAAGACGTGGCAAAGCTGCGATTTCGGCTTCTAGTGTGGTTTGAGATTCCCTAGAGGTTAGATTGATAAGATTTGATCTCTTGGACCGAGGTTCTTGAGGCTTTTGGGCGGATATCCGGATCATGTCTTGTGGTGGTGACGTTGAGTAAGACTGGTTCTTGGCTTTGACGTTGAGCCGCATTCGGCTATTATGCGCCATTATTTTCTAGTCTCGTAAATGCCGAGAGGAGTTGGAGTCTTGTTTGGAGGCGGAGGGGGGTTGTTGGATTTGCTGAACCTGCCCGGCCTGCATATTCTGATCAACCTTACAGCGCAGCGACATTCGCTGTACGGTAGCTAATTCTGGGAACTCATGCAGGCTATCATTACGCCGAAAAGGAAGCGCAACCTCTGCCATGGCAAACTTGCTTGCTGGGGACGACGTGTTGTGGCCACGACTTTACGAGTTGCAAGGGCCAAAGTGATGTGCTCATATCTTCTACCAAACTCAGGTGTAGCCTAGCGAGTGCTGCTCGTCGATCATCGTCTAACATGAAGTCACTGAACAAACATGAAACATTTCAGGCTGCAATATCTCAATAACCATCCGATATTCACTTATTGACACCGGTAACTCGCGGCTCAGTGCATCGGATGCCACCCGGATCTGTGCAAACCACGACACAATGATGTACAAGCGTCGGCGTTTTTGCTTCGTGGGAGAATTGTCAAACTTGTGTACGTTGTTCATGATGCAAGAACCGTCTTTGACAGACGAGACCCTTGTAGTGGTTAAACCCTGACCTGGCCGTTGAAGGTCCACCCTCCGGAAGGTTGTTTGCGGGGCCGTAGACCCTGAGGCTCGGAAGATGCAATGTCACATCATTGAATTGATGGGTATTATTCTTTTATTCTTATCGGTAAAGATTCGTTTACTTCGTCCGAGCAATGAAGGTAGACAGCCAATGTAACCATGAGTCTAAGAAGTTTTATATGGTCGAAGCTGGAAACTAAGGGATGCCGTGGCCAAAACTTTCTTGCTACCTTCACGCATCAGAACTAACTCTTCCCGTTGTGACATTCCGAATCTAAAACGACCTATAAAATAAGCATGTATTAATCAATGTAACTGATGAGTGATAGCAGTCTTTTCTGGACAGAAAAGTCCTGTCATGGTACAGTAGCTCAGAGAGCAAGAAAACTCGGCGAGGGTACCAAAATCAACTGCTCTAAAGATCCACCAAGTTTGTACTGAACTTACCTAAGTCTTTTTGTCCCTTACACAGGTCCTGAGCTTTCTTACTCCCTGAGGGGCAGCCTAACGGCCTACGGAGGCCGAGACCCTAGGGTGCATTGGCCATTGAGTTTTCATGATATGATCTTCGCGCCACTGTTGAGACGTCAACAAAACCATGACAGTCAATGTCACAGCCATCAATTGAGGCATGGGATATCTCAAAACATCATAGACAGTAGCTCATCGCATACATAGATCATCTATGACACAATACATCAATCCTTGAAGCGCCGGCGCCCTCCGGAGATGAATCCTTCATCCTCCGTCACAATCAGCGGCCCGCTTCCGATGGCTGCCCGGTCCACCCGGTATCACGCCAACTAGACATCGTACGATGCTCCCATATTTCATAACAGCAGCATCTCATTTGTCCACGACCTGAGGCTGAAAGAAAAAGTCTCAAACAATATCTGAAAAGAGAAGCGCCAATGTACGTGATAGGTCATCATATATGTGTCTCTTGTAATGAATGGGCCGGGCTGTGAAAGGGTTCGTGCAGGATGAGGCCCAGCCGGGGCAGTCATAAAAGTTTCGCCATTCTCTCGTGATCCCCCTTCTTCCCCAGATAAACTCGATCGATCTTGTTTTTTCCTTCCTACTCTAAAGAAGCTAGTAAAAGCTAGACTTGTCGAGAGATAAAAAAGCAAAAGGATTCTTACCAATTACATGCGTGCCGTTCTTCGCAAGGATCCTTCCTCGCTTGCAGCGATCACGACAATCCCTGGTCTAGAATAAGCCAAATCGAACGACATTCTGCAACTGCGGAATTGAGGATGGATGGCAAACACGACAATTCGCCCGACGAGAACAATGGGGTTATTAGCCTCAGCAATAGCCCGGAGAGTACTAATGACGCCGATTCCAAGGATCCTCATGTGTGGCTTGTTGGCGGCGGTATTGCATCTCTTGCCGCCGCGGTCTTTCTGATTGAAGATGCAAAAGTTCCGGGTGATCATATCCACATTCTCGAGGCATCGGCGAAAGCTGGTGGATCAATGGCGACGTTTTCGAAGCCATCATGGGACACGGGATATCGAGTATCTGCGATTCGCAAGATGAGTCTCACTTATCATTGTTTGTATGGGATGTTGGAAAAGGTGCCGTCGGACGTTGAAGGCGAGACACTCGCAGCCAAATTACACCGGTTCAATCAGGCAAGGAGGAAGCTCGGCGCATCGGGAACGAGATTGGTGAGACAGGTCATTGACGACGATGGAACTGAGAAACCGGAGGCTGTTGATGTGAGCACAATGGGCTTGAGTGTCAAGAACCAGTGCGACTTGATGAGGGTGGTTCTCGAAACGGAAGAGGAGCTGGAGGGTCTTGAGATTCAGGCTTTATTTGAACCAGACTTTTTCGAGACGAACTTTTGGGATTTATGGTCGTCGCTCAATCGGTTCCATCCCTGGTGTAGCGCGGTTGAGTTCAGGCGGTGTCTGCATAGGATGTTGCATGAGTTTCCCAATATGGGGACATTATCTGGCGTGGAGCAGGCTCCTGAGGAGGACTTCGAGGCGATTATTAAGCCATTGACGCAGTATCTGAAAGCGATGGATGTTGAGTTTCGGCATGGTAAGTTCGGGCATTCGTTCGAGGGGATAAAGCTGACCTGTGCAGGTATACAAGTTAGCAATCTGGAAATTGAGGATGTTGGTTCTGACTTTCGAGTATCCGCCCTGAAAACATACCAAGACAACAAGCATGTCTTAATACCAACTGGGCCTGATGATCTTGTACTTCTAACCCTTGGCTCCCTCACATCTGGAATGGGATACGGCACAAATGACCAACCGCCTCCGACAATGGAGCTTCGCGATTCGGCACCTCACGAGCTCGACCCCTCGTGGACCTTCTGGGATAGACTTGCGATGGATCGTCCCCAGACGTTCGGCAACCCTGAAGCATTCTTCGACCGACCCTCAAAGTCAACATGGCTCTCCTTCACCGTCACACTTCGCGACCCAGCATTCTTCGAGCACTTACGTACCTGGACCGGCACACTAACAGGTGCTGTACCACTAATAACCTTCCGCGACTGCCCCTGGATGCTCTCACTCACGATCCCGCAACAACCATATGTCAGAGATCAACCCTCCGACGTTTTTGTATTCTGGGGTTACGGCCTCTTCCCAGATCAGCAAGGCCGCTACGTCAAAAAACACATGCTCGAATGCACCGGCGCTGAAATCCTCACCGAGCTTCTGCACCTCATGGCTTTTCCCCTCCAACCCACCCTCGAGCGCTCCATCACAATTCCCTGCCTCATGCCGTTAATCGGAAGTCCATTCTTGACACGTAAGAAGGGCGATCGACCAAAGGTAATACCCGATGGGAGCAAAAACTTGGGTTTGATGGGGCAGTTTGTTGAGATTGAGAGGGAAGTGACGTTTACGATGGAGTATTCGGTTCGGTCGGCGCAGTTGGCTGTTTATGGGCTCATGGGGTTGGATAAGAAACTACCGGGGGTTATGGGTGAGGATCATGCTGTGTTAACGTTGGGGATGGCGTTGAAGACGATGATGACTTGAGGGGAGTGTAACTGGTTCGGAAATGGCGTTAGGAAAAGTAACAAAATGGTGGGAGGGATGGGATATGCTTAGCTTTATCGTATGTATAGTAGAACAGGACTCAGAGGTCTTTTGATAGGGAAATGGATGCATTGACTTCTTCAAATGACCGCAATAAGGTGGATGTTTGCTGCAACTATGGCTGCAGTATTTGCAGCTAAGAAAGGCAAACCTTAGGCCCCAATTATAAACAATGAAAGGCTTCAGATATTTTATCATGAATTCGGGAGTAATCCTTACTAACTTGGTCCTATCCCCAGATCTGGAGGTCTTGATCGAGGTTGGTAGGCCATCTTTACAGGCCTGTTTGCAACAATAGGTGGGTGACTATGTAATGTGAGCTAGAGCAATTAGGCATCGATTCTATTTGTACATCAAAGGCCCCTAGGTAGACCATAGATCTACTATTGTGTGTTTTGTGTGCTAGTGAGGGGGGCATCTCGCGTATATAACATCTAGCAGCATGGCCAAACCTCGATCCTCCAACATATCCCCTTTATACACTCAACATATATCTTATCACTTTCCAAACATCTATATACTTATATGAATCTCTATATGTTCCAAAACTCCCCTATCCTCATGCAATAGAGTGGTTTCAGACCCAGTGCCTCGTCGACACTGCCACGACAGGGCGAGTTTCCTCTTGGGGTCACTCCTGGGGCACACCTGACCTCCTACCTCGAGTCGTCGTCAAGCCTGAGGCTGCCTTTCCCTAGCCCATCCGCACCTTCAGCGATTTTTGTTATTTCCCCGACAACGGACCGGACTAGCCTTCATCTTCCCCTCTTCATATCTTTTCTCCTCCCCCGCCTTCTTCCGCCTTCAACCATCTCCTTTTCATCAACATTCACATCCTCCTCAACTCACAAACAAAACTAAACACATCACCAAACTTTCATCCCATTTACTTCTCGTCTTCCTTTCTGTTGCTCACTGTCACTCAACCCCACCTCTCCACTTTTCCCGTCGTCTTTGCCGCCATGTCTTTCGTGCGGGACGCAGAGATGCAGCATCTTGCGCGGATGCAGCTTGACTACATCACTGAGAGACTCTCACAGAACCCAGAGGAAGGTGAACCACCCGATTTTGTCAAGGACGCGTTCGCTATACAGCGCTACTTGGAACTAGTTGCCTCCGGGGCCGCAGTGTTTGATGAAGAAGCTGTTAATGCTCGACTAAACAAAGGCTTCTCTGCCCCCGAGTATGATCTCGCAGGGCTTCGCGCTACATCTCCTTCGGCCATGGCACCTACTCGCCGGGTCGATGGACTTGTTACCGCTGCTGCTGGCGCCACGGGTAGGCAGTAAGAACGCACCCAGACCATCACATCACTGACTCAGTTTCTTAGACGAGTTTTGTGCAGACGGACAATTGGACATCGTCGAAGTGGATGACTAGGAGCCCCATTTGACTGATTCCACTACTGCCACTGTTGCCTCTATTTCCGACTCTGCCAGCGAGATTGGGAACGCGCCTTCTCATGGTACTCCTCCTGTTAGTTCTGTGGAGGTCGCATATCAGAATGCTTTCGCCCGTCTTGATGCCGCTCTTCAAGGTAAAGCAGCATCTGCCTGTGTAATCCAACTTCCTTACTAATATTATACCAGATCAACATGATTGCCTTGAGGACATCTATTCCGATGACAATGCTGGTGCTCCTCCCATGGCCCTCTCGGAGTCGGAGACTGTTCACTCAAACAATAGCAAGGTCTCAAAGGTCACGGAAACTGCACTTGCTTTCCTCTCCCAACGGGATGTGGGTCACATAATTGAAGCCCGAGCACAGAGTTCCAGTCAGTCAATCTCCTTCCGAGAGGCAGAACATGGCACCCCTTTAAAGGACTCGACTACCCGCAATGTCGAAAGCGTCAGCATTGAGGCTACATCTCCACCACCAGCAACCCACCTCCACCACAATGAGGTTGATGAGGGCCTCATTTCTTTTGATGAGGACCCCACTCCTACCGGCACTACCTCGACTACTATCGCAGGTGTTGCTCCTCCTACAAGCACTTTTGCCAAGGAGTGGGAAGAGGCCGAGAGTAGCAAAATCGCGCTCGATACCTCCCCTACCACCGACCACTCTGTCGAGTCTGAACCCGAACCTCCGGTGAAGACTTCTGAAGTTGTCCCCTTCTCCCCCAGTGGAATTACTTCAGCTCCCGATGATGAGTGCACTATCCCTGCCAAGCCACAGTGCGCTTCTGTATCCATCACCGGTGACAACACACTTATTACTGTAACCGATGTCCGCGAGGATAGCAACGTTGTCAAGTGCTTCAAATGTGGCAGTGACTCTGTTGAGAATGCCATCATTTGCTTTTGCAAACATCAGTATTGTGCTGATTGTCTCAACGACGTGGTCAAGACTTCGATTCATGGGCCGACTCCCTTCCCTCCTGTGTGCTGCGGAAATCCAATCCCTGTTGACATCAACTCTTCTATCTTCAATAAGAAGACTTTGTACGATTTTCTGGGAAAGAAATTCGGGGCATATGATGTCGGTGAACAGGGTAACATCGGTGAATCGGACGATAAGTCACTTCCCTCTCCCCATTCTCCCACTTCTCTCCCTTTTACCCCGACTACCCCATCTGCTCCTTTCACCCCATCTACCCCATCCGTTCCCTCTCCCCCCTCGCTCTTGACCGAGGAGAAAACGGAGTACTCCTTCAATGGATTTGGTGAAGAAGTCGGCAATGAAGACACCAAATGCCACGTGTGCCACAACACTATTGAGAAAGGCTTGTGTAAGTAATAATTTGTTGCAGCAAGTACCACACTAATAAACCCTGTTTATAGATTGCCCTGACTGTTGCTACCAATGTAACAACAGCAGAGCGGACTGCAAATGCGATTGGTGGGATGGCCGCCAGCGCCGTGAAAAGGACATGACTATCATCAAGGCTCCAACCTTGCAGACTGCGAGACCCCAAGTTGCACCCTTTCGGGTTCAAAAGAAGCAGTTTGGGGGGGTTTTCGAACGCAACCCTGGAACCCACCGTGCCTTGGCCCAGATTGGGGCTTGCCAGCACCCATTGATGAAGCAAGTCAAGTTGTCGGGTCGATGCTTTGACTGTTACCACGTGCTGCCTACGTTCCTGTGGCAGTGCACACGCTGCAAATATTCAGTTTGCAAGCATTGTGGTATGAAGCGGGGAATATTCTCCCACTGATGTTTCTTTGTTGTTGTCACCCCGTTGATGATGAAAGTGTGTTCGGGGGTGTATCGATAAGTTGGTTGGGATGGTATTTAGGGTGTAAGAAGTCACGACGGCGATGGGTGGGTGACGATGATGTGCTGGTTGTGAGAAGCAGTCATGGTGGTGGGAGAAGGTTGCGACGATGAGGTGTGATCCTGTGTGCTCCAGTTTGCTCCGGTATGTTTTGTCCATGTCAAAAGTAGAAATATTAGTCTGTAATATAGGAAGAATATCGATGAGTTATGTATTTAAGTTGTGTCCCATTAGACTACAGACCTTCGAGGCGGAGCCTGGTCAAGATGCTAGAGCGATAGCACAGCAGTGTGAGCTGGACTGTCCACTGCCAATCCATGTATTTTTATCTGTGACAAACTGTCTGCCTGCCGAGAGAATGATGTCAAAAAAGGAAAGTGAATGTTTTCATTTGGATAGTTGCTAAAGGGAGTGCTTGTCAATCTGCATTGGATGTTTGTGTAGTGCGTTTGTTGCCTAGCAATGGAAACGCTGGCACTTTACCTTGCGACATTGTGAAGAGGCTGCACAGCAAGTATCGGATAAGATATGCTCCGGCCTCTTGGCTAGACTGGCCATACAAATCTCCCTCTCCTTTTATTTTAATGACGGTCTCAGGGATATATGTTCAAGTTCGCGATCGTGTTTGGATCTGAAGAGCATCCTGACGCTTCGGTTAGAGCTTGTTGGGTCATGGTCAACAGTCGCCGATGAAGCATGTACTTTGCTCATACTAGAAGACTAGGCTGTAGTCAATTGAGAAGCCCTGTTTCATGTTATGTTAGACGAGAATGTCAAGGTAAGGTGCGCGATGCGAGCATCAGCTGTCAGGTCTAACAACTCAAACCAACACTCCCAGGGCAATCCGGAATGTCATATGGTGTTTTTCTGTGGAATGAAAACATGTAACATGCGCATAAAGAATATTTGGATGAGTACCAGGCAATTTCAGTGCCCTTTACCTGCAAGTGTCTTCTTCCATAACCCGTCATTCGGCGCCAAAGTATGGTAATAGCAACACCCTGGTGTGCTAAATATGTTGAGAAGTTACGATTTTTTCATCAATTACCGTGTTATACAGAAAGAGGAAGAAAACGTTTATATTGGCCTAATTGACTACTTTTGTAGGAGAGTGTCTAAACACGAACTCAGTGGTAGTGGACCGCTTACTCAGCCAACGATCGGCTTGGGTACACGCCTCCTGCCCGACGCAATCGTACACTTCATCATCGTTATTTTCTCATTGTTGTATTCATACATTACTATTACAAAGCACCATCGAGTAACATCCTTGGGGTGCGCTGTGCAACCCCTTGCTCCCCTCAACACCAGCCTTTCTCTCACCCAAAACATCTCCGATCTGCAGACCAATATACTTCAACACGCAAGTCTCCTCCGGGCCTATATGGGAATCATTCCGTAAATAATGGCAAGCCTCGCCTGCCTTTCGTAATCATCATGCCCAGCCGCCGACTGTACCATTCACCATGTGCGTGGTATAAACACCGTAGACCGCGTTGGCAATCTGGGTGAGGGTAGTGCCCTCTAGAATCTTGTGGAGAAGCACGGGGCGAGAGTCAGCGGCACGGTCTGGATCGAAGACCGACTTGATGTTGATCTTATAGATCTCGTCATCAGAATGAAGAGCGACAGTTTCATCTCGTTGCTGGTGGGGTGTTCAAGGGAACACCGCTGATCCGCCGATAATCAGCTGCCTCGCAAACCTCCCCTCTAGTTGCGATAATCGTGCGCAATCCAGCCGTTGATCTTCGTGACAGCGTCTCGGCAGCCATGGCAGAGCAGACACGCAGGGTGCAAGCTGTACACTCGAAGGTATAGGGGTGTTCTCCCTCACGACACACTCTACAGCAGCAGCTGGGTCCCATCCTCTACCAGTCGTGGTCGCACATCATATGTGGGAGTCGAGGACGGTTGACATTGAGAGCCGCTGGGGCAGGCTGCGGCGGATCGCCGCGTTGGTTTGTTGAGGGGCTGGATCGACATCCTATTCTTCACAATCGCAATTATCAAATTCTCCACCGCAGTCGTAGCAGAACTCATAGCCGCAGTGACAAACTGCGAGGTGTAAGTCAGTAAGTTTCTAAGGTTGGAGAGTTGGTTCAGAAGCATACTTATATGGGTGCACCCATCAATCTTCTCAATGAGGTGACGGCAACGAGAACATCGCTTCCAGCCTTCGCTCTCCGCAAGGTCCAAGGTCTGGTCCATCTCCACCTGTTTCTCACAAGCACCGGTATGTCCCTTATCCTTGCAAGTGGTGCAAGTGACCTCCGTGCAAGCAGGACACTCTGCCTCGTCCCCGTAGCAGGGTTTACCACCATCGGATGTGTTATTGGGAGGGATGAACTCGAGGCATTGACGATTACTACAGTACGTCCGATTTATCGTCCTGTGCTCAAGCAATTTCTCGCGGTAACGTTGCACGTCGCTCTGATGCATATGCGCCTCGATGGCTTCGAGGGGGATCTCTTCATCGCAGCATCGGGCGGGGAAGTACGAGGCGAGCGAGAGGGATATTTCGAGGGTTTGGATGAGGCATGGGCGGCAATAGGCATCCCCGCATGGAAGTACTTGGAGTAGCGTGACTGAGAGGTCTTCTGTGTAGCAGGCGGTACAGTCGCCCGTTTCTGTTTGGGCAGGCTCTTGTGTCGCAGAGTCTTCGGGGGCGGCGAGTTGGTGGCTCTGCTGCTCTGCCTCTCCACCTTGTTCGTCATCTGATACGGCGTCGGAAAGAGGGTCAAGCATGTCTTCTGAATCGCCTTCGGCTTCGTCGTCAACAGCCATGTCGTCGTTTGAAGTGTTGTCGTGGCTATCTGACTCCCCATTGTGCTGATGCTCCTCTTTGTCTTCTCCAGCCTCGAAGTCTGAGAACTCGTCAGAAAGGTCATCGAGCATATTTTCAAAATCCATGTCGTTTGAGCTATCACGGTCCATTTCAACGTCCTGGTCTTCTGATTCCTCGGAGTCTTCTCCAGATTGAGAGTCTAAATCTCTGTCAGAGAGGTCACCAGGCATGTCACTCGTATACTCAATGCCTTCAGCGTCCACATCCATCTCGTTGTCAAGGTCCTCCTCTTCGTGCGAGCTGTCATCTTGGGTATCCAGTTCCTTGCCGAGGTACTGCTCAGATGTCTGCTGGTACTGTCGATCTCGCTGGCTACTCGCTTCATATGCACGCCTCACTTCGGCGAGAAGCAGAGCTTCCTCAAATGAGGTATCCTCGTCGTAGTCCTGTCGCGCGTCCATGGAGGAAGTTGGCGGGAAGTTACAAGCAAAAGTTGTAGGCGCTAGGGGGGAAATGAATATCGCAAAGCAGGCTTTTCCAAATTTCAGGGCTATAGAAAAAAAGACGAACAGGATTTTCTGGTGAGCTATGGAGTTCTCAGGCAGCCGGCTTGCAGTGCTGAGGGCCAATCGTGGTTCATACTTCTTGTACAAAAGTTTATAACAGGGACACAAAACTCAAGCATACCTTAATTCGAGAACTATACGTTAACTTCACACTTTAACAAGGACTATCAATGAAAGTTTTCTCCCTCAAGTACGTCCGTCGCCTTTTATCCAAGGCCATCATCAGACACATCTTGGGATCTCTTTGGCCGTCTTTTGCGGGCTCTCAACACTTCACTCAGCACTAACACTCGAACCTCAATGGGCGAGGAGACGTCCCATCCTTCAAAAGCATGAACATCTACTGCCATCTGGTCTACTTGTATCTTTGCTTATTCTCTTCTTTCGGTTGTCTTCTTTAGTAGCGTTGGGGACTTGGCTATGATGGGAGGAACCCCTACTGGATGGCATCAAACTGGGGACGTCAGGCCCAAGGGACAACAAGATTCAGATAAATTGAGGACAATCTGGTATCGCTTTAACTGAATTTCTATAAGCTTACTTTGGCCCTTCGATCCAAAGACCTCGCTTTCTCCCACACCTCGACGAACCCTCAATGCCAAACACCCCCCTCCCCCTTCAATCACTCAATACGTAGTCCTCGACCTCGGCGCTAGAACACCAACACAGGACCAAAAGTCGAAGGGCCTGTCCCTAGGATCTGGGTTGAAAGGTCGAGAAATAGGCTCCTTACCCACGTATTCAAGAAATCCGCATGCAGAACCGAGAATACACCTAATATTGTCGACCGTCACAAACATCACGTTGGGCTTGATATCAACCTCGACCAGATCCTCCTGCCCATACCGATAGAACACCTTGCGATCCCTCTTCCACCGCTTCGCCTCCTCTTCCGCCTCCTGCTTCGTCTTGCATGTGCGGCACGGGCTGAACTTCTCGTCGATAAGCCAGAGTCGTACTCCCCCCAATATCCGAGTTACGGTGAGGTGCAGCAGGAGCAGGAAAAGGCCCCGTCGATTATACATGGTCTTTGCTTCTGATAACCTCATCGTCGGGTTGTCGTGTCGCGTGATGCCATTCGTGAAGGCGTAGTCGTACACGAAGCCGATGTTTCCCATCACGGGGGAGCCATCTCTTGTTGGGGAGATGGCATTTTCTCGAAAGAGTTCAATCGCGTAGTCTTCTTGTTCTCTGTCTGTGAGATGGTATTGAATATCAAACATCCATCGGTCGTCCTCCATGATGAAGAGATCGCTCGCCGGGTGGGTCGCAACAATGTTGTTGTACATGCCGTTTATGTTGGCTGTGTACGCGAAGTCCTTGTACCATTTGTCTTTGCATTGAAGGTAGTCGTTTTCCGTCAACATGCTTTTCTTCTGCCACGCCGCCTCCATCCTGTACGGCTCGCGAATCTCCACGGGTATTGTTTGCCGGTCTTGCAACATGGTGATCTTCATTTCTTCCCAGAATTTCCGTCGAAACCGTCGGCTGATCACCCACCTAGACTCATGGCAAGCTTTCCATAGGCCGTAGTCCCAATGGACAACCGATTTCAGTCCTTCAGGGCAAGTCGACATGGATTCGCGCGCCTTCACATCGGGATAGAAGTCCAGCCCCATTAGGGCTGGCGATCCAAATAGCGGCGGACTCTTGTGGCCAATGTCACTCATCTCCAGAAGCTCTGGATGTCTATCCCAAATATGGATTCGAAAACGATGTGTCGCGTTGTAGTTCTCCCGGGGTTGCGGACGCAGTGCTGCCTCCCAGATCAGGAGTCTGGCATCTTGGTGGAGGCACGGAAACCAGAGGAACTCGCAATCTGGGGCTTTCTTCGGGGCCGGCCATGGCTCATCTGGCAAAGCCAGTGCGCTCATGTTTTCCATTGTCAAAGTTGTCACGGGTGGTGAAGGCGAGAGAAAGCTCGTTCGGCCAAGGTAGGGGGAATAACGTATATTTAGACATGGTGATGTGTCCTTTGATCAGGGCTTTGGGCGCCTTTAGCGCACCAAACTCAAAGTCTGGCTTTATTTATCGTGGTGTTGAATCGGATTGGCGGTTCGTGGAAAGTTTGATAGTGGCAAAGCACCGAGAGACTGTATGTTGAGGGGTTTGGCTGAAGTCGTGATGTCTAACTTTAAAGATAGTAATGGGACTAATCATAAACTATCACGAAATAGATGATGATGAGGAATTTCTTTTGATTTACCTATCAAGTCGATTTCTTCCAAAAGTCGGACTTCCCACGTGTAAGGAGGGGGAAACCGTAAGCTCTCTTCTCTCTCCCGTCTCCAAGCAACAGATCGCTTGAGGCTATTGACCTCAGGGGACGGAAGCAACGACATCCTCGGCTAATCAGCAACTTCTCCAAGTTCAGAAACTCATAGAAGGATCTCCTCGTCAATGGTTGCTGTCTCGAGTTTTCAAACTTCTCCTCTCTTTGGTGTGCCGTCCAGGAATTGACTGAGAGGGTGATGTAAGGAGAAGAAAGGAAAGCGTAATGCATGCCAGAAAATTCGGCCAGACCATTCCGAGACCTGATGCAGGAGCTGAGGGAAAAGTGACAAAGTGGAGGTTACATCCAGGCAGGGAGACTTTGTTATTCCACGTTTGTACGGAAAGCAACTGTGATGCTAACAATCCAACAAAAGAGATTCAGGAACTATGAAAGTATCTTGCTCAATATTACAACTATCTCTTTTAGCAACGATAATAATATCTAGGTAGGTTAGAGATTGACCCACACAGAGCTAGTCTATGATCTGATTGATATCCATCTCCCCCTAGTCAGGAACAGAAGACTTGGTCCCCAGCAGATTCCAGGCCCAACAAGGCTGCAGTAAACACAGATGAAGCACGATAAACTTCGTCTGATCTGCTGATCAACTGCAAGAAACAACAAGGGATGCTTCTGTGCCTTGGCCATAGCTTTTCAAGTTTGCGTCGTAGTCAGAACATTCTCGTCAGTCTCTGTCCCGGAACCCCTATTCCGGAAACCTTGATTCAGCCTCTTCCCTCACCTCGCAAGGCGGTCCCTAATCGGGCAGTTACTGTTTACGCATCTGAAAAGGAGGTACTGAGAACTTGACTTGGCAGTGACCTCCAAGACTTGAGGTTGCTTGATCCGTATTGCCGAGCCTGGTAAGCATTTCGTAATGGAAATTCGGCTCACTATTGGATGGGTGATATTGCAGTTGAGGCTGCAAGATGCCTCGCTTAGGTTCTACCAGTTCCAAGGAATGATCTTGTGTCGCAACTGTTGGTCGAGATCAAAAACTCTATCTCGGAAATCCGGCCTCAGTTGACACGGCATTTCCACCAAGTTCCCCGACGTAACCGTTTTATCCTTGGCGTTAGATTTAAAGAGGACTAGGCGGCAGTTTCTGCATGTTTCACCGGTAATAGCATATCAGAGTGACAGATCAACTATACCTATCAGGTATTTTCCTCCGATCTCATTCGTGTCAACGTCGTCAAACACGGAGGACCCGATTTTGAGGTTAAACTTTATGTCTCAACCGACAGGGATCAAGGCGTGAGAGAGTTGGTGGTGTCCCGCGGATTTACAGGCCGAATAAGCGGAACCCCCTAAACGGGCATATCCGAGTGAAAATCTCTGAGTCGATCACCACGATTCGTTGTAGCCGAGGAGCCACCACAACCACAATCCTTGGTCATAGCAGAATACTCGGGATAATAACGTACGTCACTGTCTACATTTTGTGACCCATAAAGTCATATGAATACTGTACCCGAGCTGAAAACAAGGGTTTGTGATATTTGGATCTGCAATACGTGGAGATTTCGTAAACCTGTGGTCTAGACTCTGGCCCCCTGTCCTTGGCTGAGCACTCGATAAAGCATTGATTGGCTCTCGTTGCAGAATGCAAATCAAAACCCTTACAGCGAAATCTCAAAATCCCCCCCTTCCGCTCTTCATCGTGAAATTCTTCGGTTGAGGCAGAGACACAAAAGCCACCATCGGCTAATTCGCCAAGAACCCGATGAGATAAATGATTGCCGATGTAGGAGGACAGAATAGGAAATTCGAGTCCATACCTCCTCCACTGAGAACCCAAGCTTCAGGGCGTTGATGGGGTTGACAGGTAGACCAGTCCCCTAAAAGAATTGGGCTTACTGCGCCGCAATGATCGCTACAAGACTCCCCGCCCTGTCCTGTCCTGTCCCGTCGCCGCCTCCGCGTACCTAACGTTAGCCTCGTCTCCAATGCCGTCTTTCCAGAGGTAGCCCACCCACTTTTTGTTCAGTTCAATTCAATCAATCCCCGAAGGACAACGGGCACAGACACAGACACAAGAGAAACATCCCACTTTCAACGTCACTTCGACGACTTCATCTCGATCATCTCCGCCTCGCCTCTTGATAGATATTGTCCTCTATATCCCATCCATGTCTGTGGCCTCGACACTCTCAAGCTTCGTTGCGAGGTGACGAACGATGCGGCGACGCATTCTCATCGTTATCTCCAAGCTAATCTGAGCCTTAACTGACTCCTCCATTCTCTCTATCCATTGATCTTTGATTCACGCCCAGTCCAAGCCCAACATGGCCGCCGATTGGCATTCTCTCGTCGCAAGAACATCGTTTGAGCTGCCAGTTGTAAGTTAAACTTTTTCGTCAACTCTAACTCTATTTTCCACTCCAAACGTGGCTGATCATCATTTACTTCCAGGAGAGCGATGACTCTCGGGTTGGTTCTACGCGAGATGGTTCCAGTGGCGGTACTCTCAGCTCCAACAATGCTTCAAAGTCGTCATCGCTACAATCTCTTGTTGGAACATTTATTCCCGTCGTCATTTACTGCGCCGTTTGCATCTTGTTCTTTACCTTTTTTCGCAGGAAAAGCCCTCGAGTCTACTCGCCTCGGGCGATACCCAGCTTGCGCTCCCCTCAGTAAGCAGCAGCGAATCTTTTCAGCTCTCGCTCAATTGCTGACAGCCTCTGTAGCACGCCCATACCGCCACTTCCCAATGGCTGGTTCAACTGGATCAAGCCGTTCTTCAAAACACCAGATACCTTCGTGCTTAACCATGGCTCTCTCGATGGGTTCTTCTTTTTGCGGTACCTCAAAGTCCTGCGAAACACGTTCCTTGTGGGCATGCTGATTGCTTGGCCAATTCTCTTTCCTGTTCACATTACTGGAGGCAAGAAGCTCACCCAATTGGACATGTTGACAATTGGCATGATCGAGAACAAAAAGCGCATGTTTGCTCATGTAGTTGTTGCCTACTTGTTCTTTGGTAAGTGCTCAAACGACAGAGCTCAATGGCATCGCTAATTGGTTAGGCTTTATTCTCTTCACCGTTATTCGCGAGTGCTTCTATTATGTCGGTATTCGTCAAGCTTACCTCTCATCTCCTCACTATGCCAAGCGGCTATCATCCAGGACAGTACTCCTCACCTCTATCCCTGAGCGATACCTCGACGAAGCTCGGTTGCGGAAACTCTATGGCGATTCTGTAAAGCGAGTCTGGATCCCACGCACTGCCAAGGCCCTCGTCAAATTGGTGGAGGAACGAGAACAAACAGCAATGCGCCTGGAAAAGGCAGAGATTGCACTCATCAAAAAGGCAAACGTGGCTCGAAAGAAGCAGCTCGGCAAGAATCCACCATCAACTGTATCCTCCGCCGAACCATGCGCCGGACCATCCTCTGGAGATTCAAGTTCTTCATGGAGGACTGAGCCCAGCAGCGAGGAGCCCCGTACGAGCTCCCCGCGACGTGTCGAGACATCCGAAACCCACGTAGAAGAGACCGAGGAGGGAGGAGTCAAGGAGCACAAGCCTACACCTGATGTGTCTGAAAGAACTAGAACCAGCTCCAACGCCCACGATATTCTCGAAAAGTCCGCCGAAGACCCCGAATACGTCCACCCTTATGGCCTCAACCCAGATCTCCCCGATGTGCGGGGATCAGTCGCCGCTCAATGGCTCTCCGTGACAGCCAGACCCTACCATCGCCCACTGCACAACTTCTTTCGGCGAGTCGACACTATTCGATGGTGTCGCATGAAGCTGAAGGAACTGAACCTCGAGATCTTCAAGCTTCGACGTCAAGTTCGCCGTGGCGATGGACAGACGCTTCCTGCTGCATTCATCGAGTTCGACACGCAGGAAGCTGCTCAAGCTGCACACCAAGTCGTCGCCCATCATCGTCCTTTGCAGCTCGCTCCTCGTCTCTTGGGCGTTCGACCAAATGAGGTCGTCTGGAGTGCTCTTCGCATGCGCTGGTGGGAGCGCATCATTCGACGTTTGCTCATCATGGGCCTCATTGCCGTTGCTATCATCTTTTGGTCTATCCCATCTGCCATGATCGGTATCGTGTCCAACATCAAGTTCTTGAGTGGCATTGTGTTCCTCAAATGGATCAAGTTACTGCCCAGTCCTATCCTTGGCTTCCTTCAAGGTTTTATCCCTGCTATTGCTCTGTCTTTCTGGATGTCGCTTGTCCCGGCAATGCTTAGGTGTAAGTCTACTATTACCGATCCCTTGTTGCACCTACTAACTAGCTCCCTTAGTCTGCGGTGTCCAAGCAGGGATTCCCTCTTTGGTACTGGTCGAATTGTTCACCCAAAAGGTCTACTTTGCTTTCCAAGTAGTACAAGTCTTTTTGATCACGACATTGACTTCGGCCGCTTCCGCCACGACAATGCAAATCATCCAGCAACCAATGTCGACGCCCAGTCTCCTCGCCACAAACCTTCCCAAGGCGTCAAACTTTTACCTCTCTTACATCCTCGTCCAGTGTCTGGCCATTGGAGCTTCTGGTCTCCTACACATCTTCGAGCTAATCAGGCACCACGCATTCGGTAGAGTGGTACAGAATCCCAGGACTCGCTTCAATGTTTGGTACAACCTTCGTCCCCCTCGCTGGGGTGGCATCTTCCCGATCTATACAAACATGGCGTGCATTGGTAAGTCGTACAGCCAATCATCCCCTTTCCATGCTGACATTCCCAGCCTTCTCTTACACAGTTATCGCTCCATTGATCCTCGTCTTCGCATGCGCCGGAATGGCCTTTACGCGCCTCATTTACCGATACAACATTCTTTACGTCTTCGATTCCGAAATGGATAGCATGGGCTTATTTTATCCCACCGCCCTAATGCAGCTCATCACGGGACTTTATTTGGCTGAAATTTGCATGATTGGTCTCTTTGCCTTAAATCTCGCCTTCCCGCCTATGGTGCTGATGCTCATCTTCCTCATCTTCACGGTCATCGTGCACATGTCTTTGAGAGACTCGATATCGCCTCTGCTGCAGAATCTCCCTCAAACATTGGCACTGGAGGAAGAACTACAGGAGCAGGAGAAAGCCGAGGAAGAGGCAAAGCTTCAAGCGGCTGCCGAGTCGGGAGAGGCCAACGGCGGAACTGCTGCCAGTTACTTCGATACGGAACAGAACTTTGGAGAAGAGGAATTCGAGGACGTGCCGACAGATGACGAAGACGATCAACTACATGAGGGACCACAGAGCTCGAGGGCCGTCGAGGGCGCAGGCGGTCTGAGATTGATGGCCACTGAGTGGATAAAGTCAAGCACCAAAGAGCAATTGAAGAAGGAGGTGCAAGAGTCAGGAGTTAAGAAGTTCTTGGACAGATGGATTCTCCCCGCACCTAGGTCGAACCCGGATCAACCACCGTCCTTCATCCAGCGATTCTTCCACCCCGAGATCTACGAAGACTTTATCGCCTTGCGCAAACTAATTCCTTTCGAAGAACTCCCCGACGCAGACTACTCCGGTGACGAGAAGCTATCTAATTACTGGCCTCCTGAGCTCTGGATGCAAAAGCCCGTCTTGTGGATCCCTCGCGACGAAGGTCGTGTCAGTCGCCAAGAAGTCGCACACACGAGAAAGATCACGCCGATTACAGATGTTGGAGCTTCACTGGATGAGAAGGGACTGGTCGTTGTCGATGTTGAGGCTGCGCCGTTTCCCAGGATGAGACTGGTGCACTGAGCGAGTATGATATACGATAGATCTTGCCATGATACCCTCTTTTGCATATAAGCGTTGGATGACATTGCACTTTAATACATTACATTTACAATACCGACGATTTCGTCCCTGGTGTGCTGGTGACTTCGCCGTAGTATGCCTTGTCGTTGGGTTCGCGACCGAGAAAGTTACTGAGACTTTTGAGCTCGGGTTGACTTCCTCCTGGTTGAAGAACAAGTTGGCGATATCGTAGACCAGTCGCCTTGCGCATTGGATCAGATTTGAAGTGGCTAACCCAGAGGTCGGTCGCGTACACCTTTGATCTGAGGCGTGTTAGCAACCCAATCATCACTGCAGGTGGTGACTTACAAGGCATAAGTGAAGTACGCAGCATCATACGCCCTGAACGGATGCGCAAACGACGCCTGTCCAATACTATCCGCCCTTCCCAACCCCATTATCTCCGTCTTACTCTCATTCCACAGCCTCGTCGTATCAACCGCCCTCCCCTCCGCCGCATTATGAATCGTAAGATCGAACAGCGCCAAAAACACCTGATACAGCATCGCATGCGCACCATTAACATGTTTCGTTCTCGCGATATCCAGCGCTAGCTTTTCCGGTAGCACCTCACCAGGCCTCTCACCCTCATTCTTAGCGTTCCAGAAGGCTAAGTACTCGGAGGACAGATAGGAGTAGTGTTTTCCTAGGCGCTGGAGCACGGAGGGAACCCAGATCCAATTCTCGAGAAGAATGCTGGGGATCTCGACAAAGTCGCGCGCGCAACCGTGTTGGTGGTTGGTGTGCGTTACGAGCTTGTGGATTGCGTGGCCGAGTTCGTGAAACATTGTTTTCAGCTCGGAGTGAAGGAGGAGAGTTGGCTGGGAGGGCGTGTGGAGGAGGGATGTTGTTAGTGATGAAGAGGGATAATGGCGTTTGTTGTCTGATGTTACGAAGCCCTGAGACCGTCAGCAGATACCTCCGTTCGTTGTGCTGGGGAGACTTACAGGTTGGATGAGAGAGCTATGCGCACCAGCGTATTTCCCCTCTCGTGCGTAAAGATCAAGGTAGAGATATCCAAGAAACTCACCACCTTGATCTGCAGCATTCCACGCTTCGTAGACAGTTACATCCTTCTGCCAAACCGGCGCGTCGGTGGGTATGAACACCATCCCAAAGATCTCCTCAAAGATGTTCAGCATACCCTTTAGACTGTGGTTAACCTCAAAATACTCCGAGATAAGAAGTGAATCAACAGAATATCTCTCTTTCTCCAATATCCTCGCATAGAACGCCCAGTCCCATGCATCCAGCCTCTTCACATCATCTCCATCCTCATCAGTGCCGTTATCTCGAATATAAGCCTTCTTTATCTCAAACAACGTCTTCATCTCTTCATCAGCAAGGGGCTTCAACTCTGTCCTCAATTTATTCAGCATTTCCATCACACTCTCAACACTCCTTGCCATTTTATCCTGCATCTTGAGCTCGGCGTGAGTCTTGAAGCCTAGCATTCGCGCTGTACTATTGCGTAGTTCCACGGCGCGCTCAAGACGAGTCACGTTCTCGGGGAACCGGCTTTCTTTGGCGATGTTGTATGCTTTGCGGGTTTGAGCGCTGGTGGCGTGTTTCATTATTGAGATCATGTGTCCTTTTTTGAAGGTTGCTTTGAGGAGCCCGTCGTCGTTTTTCTTCATTGCGTCGAGAACAGATGCTGGTACACCGTTGAGTTGTTCCCGCGTGAAGAAGATACCCTCATCGGATTCGCTAATCGTCTTGCGCGCTGCAACGAGCACTTCATTTCGTTCCTGCACATCAGCTTTGTACTTCTCTCTCACATCCTCATCCTCAATCCCCGCCCCAGTGTTCTGATACGCTCTATGCGTCTTGAACAAGGTATACGCATCCTCCTCTCCCAGCTTCTCCTCCCCACGCTGATGTTTCTCATAAACAGCTTTAACAAGAGCAGCTATATCTCTCCTCATAAGTGCCTCAGAATTGGCTTTGAGAAGCATCTCTTCCGCTGTACGCGATGCATCGCGGAGGTCTTTATCTTCTGACACGGAGCTGAAGAGACGAATGATGAGGGTTTGTCTAGATACCGCATGATCATCATTTAGTATGGGCGTAAGAAGGCTTGAGAATGTGGCGGTTGAGGGTGTGAGGGTCGATGAGAGGTTGTCTTCGAGAGCGATGGTTGATGAAATGAGGGATGATGTTTGGGATAGGATGGCGGAGGGTGTTGTTGTGAATGAAGGAGGTGGCTGTGGTGGTTTATGGGACATTGTGTGAAGATTTTGAAGTGTTATTTTTGAGAGGAGGGGAGAGAGTCGTCGTGGGCGAGTGAGAAGCAGCAGCAGTCTCATGAGTGATGTTGTAGATGTTGAGTTTTAGAAGCGCCACACTGCGGGGCTGGTGTTTGCTGAAGATCCATCATGAAACGATCAAAGGATAAGACCTCAATATTGCGCTATATACAGATATTATACTGTCTTGGATAATATGACCTTTCCATTCCCAGCCTTGTATTTGTTTCCCTGTCAATTGTTGACGCACAGGAAACTCTCAACCTCCTTCAAAGCGTGGTACTCAGCGCTTGATTCTATTCCCATGTTGAGAACATTAAGCTAGGTTGACGACAATCACGAAACTACAGCACAAACAGAAATATTGTGGATATCTACACGAAAAACACATTGTCTCTATGATGTTATCCAATTAAGATAACTCAAATCAAGCATTGTTTTCCATAAGTGGCACTAATCTCGGTCGTTTTGTGTCCCTGTTTGGACAACATTTACCCTACATCCTGCGTTCTGTAATAACAAGACGCTTCATTCTATAGCTTGTACATTGGACCACGGTTGGAATTACATTCAACTAGAGCTGGATACTCAATTGCGTCTTGTGGCCAAGTTGTTTGACATCGTTTCTCATTCATCTCAATCGTATATAACTTCGTCGTCGTCTAAACTGCCCCACAACCGTCAACACCATCGCTCATTTTTACAACCAACTGTACAGCCAACCCAGACACTTCTAACATTCTACTGCATAACCAAGACGTTCCTGAACCGAGGCTTTCCAGCTTGAAGACTCTCTACCGCATCCTGTACCTTATCCAAAGGATACTTCTCAATCATACACTTCACTCCGTGAATCATGGAGAATCGAAGAGCCTCCTCGCTATCAAGTGCATGACCACTAGGCCAACCAACAACACTCGCACCCTTCAAGACCAGCGGCACCGTATCAATCTCTGCTGGCCCAACAGGCGCAAGACTAAGTAGCTTGCCCTCAGCAGCGAGACCATTGACGAGTGGTGCCACAGCCTTGGGGTTGGGTGCTGTTTGCACAATGATGGCGGCACCACCAAGCTTGGTAAGTTCTTCAGCTGGGTCGCTCTTCTTGGTGTTAATATAGTGATGGGCACCGAGTTGCTTGGCAAAGTCTGCCTTATCATCGCCTGATGAGAGAACAGCGACTTCATAGCCCATCTTGTTGGCGTATTGAACAGCAAGATGACCAAGACCACCGAGACCCTGAATCGCAACGAGGTTTCCCTGCTCAACATGCAACTTTCGGATGCCATTAAAGACAGTGACACCAGCGCAGAGAAGAGGAGCTGCCTCAGCAGGATCCAACTCCTTCGGGACACGAACAACAGCCTCCGCTCTCAAGAGCACATACTCGGCAAACCCACCATCCTGGCTGACACCGTTAATTGCCTTGTTATCGCACATTTGGAATTGGGCGCGCTGGCACTGTCGGCAAGTTCGGTCATGGCCTCCGTGCCAGGGTCCACCAACGCGGTCGCCGTTCTTGAAGCTCTCAACGCCTTCGCCGACTTCGACCACGTCGCCAATGATCTCATGGCCTGGGACACGGGGGAAGACATCGCCCATGTGGCCAGCGCCAGTGGCGACGTCAGAGAAGCAGACGCCGCAGGCGAGGACCTTGGCGAGGATTTGGCCTTTGGAGGGGTGTTTGAGGGGGACGTCACTGAGAGTCCATGATGCGTTGGCTTTGTCGAGGACGCAAGCCTTGTAAGTCTGGGGAAGAGAAGACATGATTGGTGTTTAATTGACTTTTAATCGAGTCTTGTTAATTGATCGATGAGATTGAGATGCTATGAAACTCTCAACGAGGAGAAAGCATCAACTTATATACAACAGCCCCTCCCTCAACGACCAAACCTCAAAGAGCACCTACACTAGCGATGCATCATATCTTGCTAAGAGTGCAATTGGCGATTGGCTAACTCCGGTCTCCGATAAGGAAAGTCCAGCGCATCATGGCAAACGGAATAAACTCAACTGTCGCAAAGATCCGAGTGTCATTGGACAATTCCCGGACTTAGGGCGGCCGACTATTACATCACTAGCACCTCAGCCGTTCCGTTCTTGGTGTTGATCTCGGGCATGTGTAAAGCCGTAAATGGGCGTCGGAGATGCAGTCATCAATTCTTCCAAAACCGATGGCCCCTCGTTGGTCTGTAATTAGTCCGAAAAAGTTGGGATGATCCGAGAGCTGGAGGTCAAGCCACACTTCAGCCACACCTGAAAATTTCCCCCACCATCAATTTAGTTCGCGATGCGCAGAGCTCCAAGGAACCGCCGTAGATACTATACGTTCATTACTGCAAGATGCCTCTCGACACGTCAACATACTCATTAGCGCTTCTGCGCGTCGACGGCCGAAGATGGAACGAGCTCCGTCGTCTGCATGCGCAGATCAGAACTCAGGATGCTGCTGACGGTTCATCATATCTTGAAATGGGCCATACAAAAGTCATGTGCATCGTGACAGGTCCTTCAGAGCAGCAGGTTCAAAGACGTGGCGGACAGCAAGCTCCCCGTGACACGGCAGCTATCAACGTCAATGTTGTAGTAGCGGGCTTTTCGAGCGTGGACCGAAAGAAGAGAGGGCGCAATGACAAGTACGTTTCTTGCTATAAGTGAAAGGCTTTGGACTAATCATTGGTTTAGGCGCATACAAGAGATTGAAACGACGATTGCGAATGCGTTTTCTTCGAATTTACATACACACCTGTTTCCTCACTCTTCCATCACAATCTCTCTTCACGTTCTATCGCAAGACGGATCCCTCCTCGCCGCTCTTCTAAACGCAACGACTCTCGCCCTCATCGACGCTGGTATCCCAATGACAGATTACATTGCCGCCTGTACAGCTGGTTCAACATCGACATATGCCGCCGGCGACGACACAGCCGATCCTCTCCTCGATCTAAACAACCAAGAAGAGCAAGAACTACCATTCTTGACGGTCGCGACACAGGGTGATGACGATCGGGTGGCAGTACTCGTATGCGAGAGTCGTGTGCAAGTCAGCAGATTGGAGGGAATGTTGGTCGTTGGTGTAGATGGCTGTAAACAGGTGAAGCAGTTTTTGGATCAGGTTGTTAAGGATAAGGGTGCTGAGATGGTCAGGGAGGGTGCGGTGGAGAAGAACGATGCTATGGGGATGGATTTGGATGATTAGATACCATGTGCATTGGGTCATAGAAATGTTTTGGAGTTATTTGTTTCATCTGCTATATGGCAGGTATGTCTTCGCTATCAAAGCTATAGTCACAGACTAATTGTAAGATTTAAGGGATCCATTCCCCTTACAGCTCCTCGTGCTTAATCTCCTCCTTGGTCTTGGGCTCAGCTTTAGACTCGGCGACAGGTTCAGCTTCCGGCTCAGGGGTCTTTGCCTCGGCCTCAGCTTCAGCTAGAGTCTCAGACTCAATCTCAGCCTCAGTCTCAACCTCAGTCTTGGCTTCCTTAGGACCATCAGTCTCAACCTCGGGTTCGGGGTCAGTAGCTTGAGTAGACTTCTCCTCAGTCTTTTCGACAATAACACCCTCGGGGATCTTCTTCTTGGCACCCTCGCCCATGCGAATAGCATCAATCCAGTTCTCAACGCTGGCGAGGCTAAAGTCGCCTTCGTACTGACGCCACCAGTTGCGGCGAGTGTTGATAGCGATCAGGTTGACCTCGTTCTTGAACCCAAGAGCCTTGGGAAGAGTAGAGGCAGCGTCGCTGTCGGTGGGAACAGCGATGATGGGGAATGTCTTTCGGCCACCGTGAACGTACTTGGTGTTGAGGTGGGAAAGCGAGTCGACTGCCTTCTCACCAGCTTCACCGGGAGTGAAGACGAGAACACAGGTGTGAGACTTGGGAGCGAGACACTCCTCGGCGAGCTTCTCTAGACTAGAGATAGTAGAGATAGGAATGATGGTGGGAACTGCCTCGGCAGCCTCAGTGAAAGACTCCTTTGACTCAACTGGCTCCTCCTTTGCAGCCTCAGTAGCCTTGCTCTTCTTGGCGCTCTTAGCGCTCTTCGACTCGGCCTTCTTGGGCTTTGAGCTCTTGGCGTTTCCAGTGGCGTGAACGGGGTTAGGCTCTCCAACTTGTGAAAGGAACTTGACCATATCCTTCTTGGCCATCTCGCCATCGTAGACAATAGGATCCTTGCCTTCGCCGGGAATGAGAACAAGAGCTGGGAACTTCTCAATGCCAAACTTTTTAACCGCCGCTGTCTCCTTATCACGGATCTGGGCCACTGAAATAACATCAAGGAAGTCAATGGCAATGCTTCGAATCAAAGCGCTTGTCGTTCCCTTTGAAGTGAAAAGAATAGCCTTGGGCTTATCGCCCTTGAGGAAAGAGTCAAGATCCTTGTCGCCCACACGCGTAACATGGTTGTTGATCTTGCTCATGACAGCCTCTTGAATAGCACCTGCAGTTCGTTGACCCTGATAGTCTTCAACAACAGGGTTACCAGTCTTCTTTCCAGGACGAACGATCTTAAGAGTTGGGAAGCCCTGAACACCCATACCACCACAGAACTGCTTGTTGGACTCATCATCGCAGTCAATAGCAGCGACTTGAGCGAGACCATCGAGGTTCTTGGCGGCCTTTTCATAGGCGGGCTTGAGGTTCTGACAGTGGCCGCACCATGGGGCGTAGAACTCGACGATCTATGATGTGTAAGTGGCGATAGTCGATAGTGATGAGATGAAATACTCACAGAGGTGTAGTTGGACTTTGCAATGAGCTTATCGTAGTTGCGAGCGTTGACCTGAAGAACAGGTGAGTTCTTGGTGTAGATGGCAGCTTGAGCCTCTGGCAGAGCCGCAAGAGCAGCTGTCAAGGTCACCAAGAGCGAGGTGGGGTTAGGCATGGTGAAGTATCTCTCCAGTACAATGAACAATTAAGAGACAAGATTCAGTTGTATGGTGACGAAGGAGAAATAACTTCTACAGTGTCCTTGCACTGGAAAAAAAAGAAGTTATAGTTGCCTGTTGGTCCTCGTCAAGAACAAAGTGGCATCTTCTGGAAAAGGAAAGGAAAAAGCCACGGTGACAGACGTCCCAAAAAGTGAAGCCAGGGTCTCTGATTCGACGGCTTGAGCTAGAGCCACAAGTGGCGTGAGCTGATCGAATCCGGGGAACCAGTGGCTGTGCGCCGCTAACCTTACGCCAATGCTAGGCAGACAGGAAGAGGAGGGAGGAGTAAGGTTGAGAGAGGTGGGGTGCATGATCTCCAAGACAGCTTGCTTGACTTGACTTGACTTGACTCGACTTGGAGTTGGCATTAATTTGCGCCATCTTGACTCGACTTCCATTCTCTACGCTCGCAAATCCGAAATTACTTGGGGATATTAAGATACGACATCAACATGGCAGAACCTCTTCCAGCTGCGCTCAAAATCCCCGAAGTCAGTCGCTTCATCAATCGCGCAAATCAGCTGAGAAGCATCAAGCCCGCAATCGCATACTGGTGTACGCAACAACCACATACCTCAGCCAAGACAACTCCTGATAACGTTTCTTAGGTGAATACCATGCTGTCAACCAAATCGTGGGAAAGAGCCTGCATACCACCGACGACGATACCTTTGAGTTCACAAAGACATTGATCGAGCGCCTCGAGGCTACAAAGACGGAACGAGCTGATGATGATGCGATTGTCGATAACGCTGCGGGACAAGCTTATGTTGAGCAATTCGCTCAGCAGACGTTTGAACGAGCTGAGCGAACCATGCGCGCTAACAAGGTGACGAGGTATGTCGTTTGCTGGCGTTATAAAGGCATGACTAACGAGTTGAAGACAAACTGCCGATACATTCGACGCTGCTGCGACGTTTTTCGACCTCACTCGCGAATGGGGAGAGCCTGATCCCGAAGTCGTCAAGAAGATCAAATTCGCCAAATGGAACGCTGCTCGAATCCTAAAGGCCATTCGTGAAGGAAAAGATCCCAACGAGACGAACCCCAATGCCCCTGAGCCTGAGCCGGAAGTTGCTCTCGACCCCTCTGATCCTGAAGTCCAACTTCTATCCGGAGCTCCTCGCGCTTCGGTTGAGGATGCGCCAGACGCTGGAGAATCTCCTAGTGTTCCTACATTCACGGATGCGCCGCCTAGAATCCCAGATGATCCTGGATACTTCCCTCCTCAACCTGAACACCAGCCCCAAGCGCCGGAGCCATTCGTCCCATCGCCTTTGAGTCAGAGTCCTACGCCAGGTCTATCTGGTAGTCCTCCTCCTCCGCCACCCGTTGGTCTACCGCCTGCTGTGTCTCCTGTGCCAGAGTCCCCAGCACAGCCTGCGACACAGATTCCTCCTCAACCATCACCTCAAATTCCCACCAAGCTTCCCTCACAATTTGCTCCTCCCCCGCCTGAGCCATTTACCCCTTCAGCACCTCCATCCTGGACAACGACTCCGAGCGCTCCTCATCCTGCTGCTTCAAACCCTCCACCTGTGATTCGCCAGGCCCCTGCTCCTCAGCCGCCAGCTCCAGCGCCTGTCCAGACGACTGGTTTCACAACAGATCAAAGGGATATTAACCAGGCGCAGAAGCACGCCAAGTGGGCTATATCCGCACTCAACTTTGAAGATGTGCCCACTGCAGTTCAAGAGCTACGCAATGCACTTCGAATGCTCGGTGCGCAGTAAGACTAGTTTGTTAGTGTTTTGGATTCACGAAGCATAGATGAGAACGATACCATGAGTTGAAATAGCATTAAAGAGCTACTATAGTGTTCATCTTATGAATAAAGCTAAGAGTACATGTGTTATCTGCTGCATACCAGTTTAAAAGTCCGCTTCGTAAATCTCATTTGAGCCAAAGCTCTCCATCGTAAGAATCGTACACTCAGGCCAAAGCCAGTAAACCATGAGACTCGTATCCTGGATGAGGGAACCCTTCAGGGTAGCCCACCTTTTGAGTCTCATCTTCCTCATCAACAGAGGTGTCCGTCCATCCTCTCTCAGGTCCCCATTCAATAGCTAGACCAGCTTCGTTGACGACGCCCATGAGGCCTTGCATCATATCACCAGACTTCTTAACGCTAGTCCAGCCGTCAAACTGGACAGTGTGAACAGATGGTAGGGCCTCTATAACATCAGTCAGAATATTTCGGCTGAAGCCCTCGTAGAATCCATCTGAGCGACGCCAACCCTGGAAGATGTTGTCACTAGGGTCACACTCCACAAACACGTTCAGGCGCTCGACGTCGACACAGTCAGAGAGCCCCAGCGCGGGGTTGACGACCCATCCCCTGGGCGGCGCATTCCATCCGGGGCCAAGTCGCAACTCAAGCGATGTGACGCACTTGCGCTGCTGCGGCTTAAGCCTCGCCAGGAGAGGCTTCTTGCTCTTGAAGTATTTTCCAGGGTACGTCGGAAACAATCGAAACGTCCGTGTGCTATAAAACGCAAAAGTCGCCTCATCATGAACCTGTCTGCAGACGCGCATGAGGCCTAGTTTCTTATGCACGCGTTTATAATTCTGAGGACCGAGATCTAAAAGCTTATCGACGTCGTCGAAAAAGTATGTGTATATCTGAATGCGCACTTCCGCGGGTAGTGAGAGGAAGTGAAATGGTGTTTTTGGGACTCGGCGTTTTGGGCGAAGAGGAATGAGAGGGACGTCGAGTGTCAAGTCGGCGATATTGATCTTGTTGACATCTTCTTCTGTGACGGCGGGCGCAGGGTCTGCGGGGGGTGCGCTTTTGGCAGAGGGCATTACGATACGTATTGAGCCAGCTGGACGAGAGCTCAGCGATGGGCGAGACGCTGAGCTCTTGCTCGATCGTCGGGCCATGGTGAGTGGTTGTGAGTATTAGGTGGCAAAGAGGAGAATTTCGACGATAACGAGAATTGAGGTGGGTAGATGGGGCTAGAGGAGATGACAACGGGCGTATACTAATGGCCTAATCTTGAAGGTTTCGTTTAGTTTGGAGGAGTGAGGTTGATCATGAGGGTGAGTATCATGGTGCAGAAGCAATCGATGAGAAAGCACTGTAGAACGGCGGCGTCAAATTGGAGTCTCGGGTAGCTAGTCGGAATAATCGGGGACTAGTTGGATCGTGGCGAAAAAAAGGAATATCTTTTGCAGAAGAGAAATTCTTTAGCTATAGAGAAATGATAGGAAAATTCTCGATGGCACAAGCGAAGCGATGGAAATGAGATGAGAATAGAGAAGCGCTTGCACTGTTAAATATCGTCTTCTTGGTTGAGAATGTCATCAACTTGAATGGCCATTTCACTGAGCAAGGGTCTTTACTGGGCCTCATGGAGGGGTTCATGATCGGAGGGTGACCGGAGCTGATGTCCCGACTTCACGTGAGCGTCAAGAAGGATATGACGCCATCGGCCTATCAAAAGTCCGTGCTACTGAGCACGGCTAATCCGCGGTGTCTTCTCTCAAGAAGCTCCACTTTGGACCAGAACCGTGCGATTTTTTTCCACGGCCGACGACGCCATGCCATTCTATGGCGGAGTATCAGACCAACTTCGTCAAGCTGCACGTCAACGCCTTAGGCCATTGAAGTTGGATCCTTCACCATCGAAACCGCCAAACAACCCCTTCAACCATAGCGGTTCAGCTCCTCTCCCTTCGCTATGCTGTCCAGAGTAGCCCAGGCTTCGCGCTTGGGCTTGATGACAGCTCGTCTGTCACGGCCCGTCGCATCTCCCTCTCTCCGAGCTCTTCCCGCCGCTGCTCCTCAATTTGCCTCGCCATGGCTCCGAACATACGCCAAGAAGTCCTCCTCTCAACAAAACAAAGATTCGAAACAGAAGCCTCCACAGGCGCAAAACGATGCTGAAAATGTCGAGAAGCCTGCGGAGAATGACGTCGACAAGGCTGGCCAGAAGTCACCCGAGGCTCCGAAGGAGGGGGAGCAAATACCTTTCCACAAGCTACCCGATTTGACACAGGGTATTCCTTCGACGCTGTTTGAGGAGATGGGTGGTGATAAGAAGAAGGAGCAGAAGGAACTGCAGGAGATGGAGGAGGCTGAGTCGAGTGGTGGGCGTGAGCGATCGGAATATGTCTCTACTTCTGAGCGAAATCGCAAGTGGTGGACAAGATTCATGCTTATCACAGCTGCTGCCGGTGGTACTCTGAGCGTTCTATACATGGGCCGAAACTGGGAAGACACCATCGAAGCTGAGCGTCACTCTGACATTCCCAACGGCCCTGGTCCTGGTCTGTGGTGGAAGCGTGCCAAGGCCCGTTTGACCGAGTCCGTCACTTACTACCAGGAGCCTGCATTCGAGAAGCTCCTCCCCGATCCCGATCCTACGTTCGAGCGCCCTTATACTCTCTGCCTGAGCTTGGACGACCTGCTTGTTCACAGCGAGTGGTCCCGTGAACATGGCTGGAGAATTGCAAAGCGACCTGGTTTCGACTACTTCATACGGTATCTTAGTCAGTACTATGAGCTGGTCCTCTTCACTTCTGTGCCTTTTGCTACTGGCGAGCCTATCATGAGGAAATTGGATCCTTTCCGATTAATCTTGTGGCCCCTCTACCGAGAGGCTACCAAGTTTGAGAATGGAGAGATTGTCAAGGTAAGCGTCCTCAATAGTCATCAGTGTTCTTGCGCTAACAGTTTAGGACCTTTCATACCTCAACCGTGATCTGAAGAAGGTCATCATCATCGACACCAACCCCAAGCACGTCCGCAATCAACCCGAGAACGCCATCATCCTTGACCCCTGGAAGGGCGACCGAAACGACAAGGAGCTAGTCAACCTCATTCCTTTCCTCGAGTACATCCACACTATGCAGTACGAAGACGTCCGTAAGGTCATTAAATCCTTCGAAGGCAAGCACATCCCCACGGAATTCGCTCGTCGTGAAGCCATCGCCCGCAAGGAGTTCCAAGCCAAGCAACTCGCCCACAAGCAAAAGCACGGCTCTGGCGTCGGTGCCCTCGGTAACCTCCTTGGACTCAACCCTAGCAATATGAGCATGATGGTCTCCCCCGAAGGCGAGCAAAACCCCGCCGAGGCCTTTGCGCAGGGCAAGATGCTCCAAGACGTTGCCCGTGAGCGCGGCCAGCGCAACTACATGGAGCTCGAGAAGCAGATCCGCGAGAACGGCGAGAAGTGGCTCAAGGAAGAAGCCGCCATGATGGAGGCGGCCCAGAAGGAAGCTATGAACAGCATGATGGGTTCGTTCAGTGGCATGTTCGGCGGCGGTGCACCACCTCCTGAGAAGAAGGCCTAGAAAAGGGGCGCCCGCTGAGTGAGGTGGCAAGCACATCTCCACTAATTAATGTCTTGTAATTTTTTTACGATAGGGGATCTCTGTTTACAGAATACCATACTTCAGATTGGGAAGAGAGATCTTATAGAAAAAGCATGGAGGGATGCATCCTTGATGATTTGGGGCATTTGGTGTAAGAGTGAAGAGGGACTTTGTATATTAGGTGTATGCTGGGGGATGGATATGTAAAAATATGATGTTACAAGTAAAATTTCATGAGATAAGATTGAAGCAATGTGCTACCGCCTCTTTTGCTGTCACCGTGATGCTTTCGGTTGTCTTGGGTGCTGGGGGTGAGTTGTGTTTGTGTATTGACAGACCTCAGGGAGCAAGAAAGCCTAAGACTTGAGAAGAGGGTGTTAAGATAAACTTGGTAGAGTCCCCTAAGCGTAGGCCAAGTTACTAAAGTCTTTTATTACTTGAGATAAAGGTTGCAAAATGATTTAGGCAACCTTTCCTTCAGTGTGTTGGCTTCATATTTCTCGTTGAAACTGGGGTTGACGAGCTTCGATGGGGAATAGGGCAGCCATGTTAGCCCTTGGGGAACGTGTTTAGAGTTCTCTTTATGTATTAGATGTAATCATCGTCAGGTGGATTTATAAAGCATGTCTTAGGCAATTGTGTTGGTAGCTGATATACTGCCTAAACTGACTCGCGCCTCACACACGTCTCGTTGAGACATCATAAGCATCAATCGGCAGTCTTTCCTCCCTAACTTATCGCCTGTCTACCCCCACTACCGGTATGGATCCATGGAAAGTCTGAATATACTCTGCCTTCTCTCCTCTCTTTGATCGATTTCCGATATGGATCTTGTGGGGGAGCGAACTCTCTCCCCAACTTCCCTCCCTATCCAAAGGCAGGGGACCTGTCGAAGCGCCCTACGGAAGGTCGTCTACCCCCAAGCGGTACGTTGGGGTATTCAGCAGCTGAGGCGCGGGCTTTGGCTGACATCTCCGCTACTGGGGCAGGGGATGAGCACCCTGAACTTCCTGAACCTGAGCGACGGGTTTCGCCGGGCAGAGGGAATCCCTTGAACCGCCTGGATTGGAATACTGTTAGCCAACTCAACTGCTCTGATAAGGTCAAGTGACAGTGCTTACCCGAGACCCTGGATATTCCGCTGGCTCTTCATCATACTGTGCTTGTGGGACTGGTACTCGTCCCTTCGAAACTTGTCCTCTGCATGTTCCTCTGGGTACATGGGAAAGTTGTTGTTGCGATAAATCCCCATGTTTCCGGGGGTTCGTTCCACTGGCGGCTTCACGTCTTTGGAGCTGCCACAGCACATTGTGAGGAATGTCTGGGCTGGGAGGATCGGTAAGAAAGGAAATGAAAGTTGATCGGGACTTTTCAGTGTGTTGGCTCGATATGTCTCGATGAGACGTTATAAGCTTGAAGAAGTGTTAACTACTGTTGAGACAAAAGATCCCGATAAGTGGTGACTTGTGCTGTGGTTGATGATGGGACAGGGGAAAGGAAATAAAGGGGACTTGGGAGGGGATGTGACCTCTGTAGACGATAATTGGGGAGGGCTCGGAGGAGTAGAGTTGGCTACCTACCTAGTCTCTTCACGTGGGTAACAGTAACACCTCCTCACTCTAGAGACGAAGAATCGCAATGTCAAAATGGTCAAGTGCCAATGGAATTTCACAGTGCATAAGATATCTTGGAGACAATACAGACCAATCACTCGAAGAATCTTCACCATTAGTCCCTCCATGTATTACAACAAAAGATCACTAGCTCGCAATCATTGGGAAGATAACCAAGAAAAAGGTTAACAAACACAGATTAATACCAACTGCCCACATATCGAACTACCTAGGTACGTAGCTTTCAGCTTCTCATCTCAGCCACAAGTCTCGACCGCAAATAATACATTCTAACCACTGAAATTTAGGATTGCCTTGGTCTTCCGAGCCCAGCACTTAGGTTGTTGTACGGCTCTAGGAGGGGCTACAAGGTGCAAGAGTCTGGGGCTGATGATGAATCACTGTGGTCGTGGTTACTGAACGCGTCTGTCCTGGTTTGTTGGCACGGAAGTCACTTGAGAAAAACAGCTCAAGCGTCCAAGGTACTCCGCCTGACTTCCCTTTTTCTCTCTCATGATTTCTTTCCCTTTCTTAGGTAATTAACAGTTGAGGCCTATGACGTCTCATCGCTCAACGACACATATCAAGCCAGCACACTGATGAATTCCAATTAGCTTCAACTTTTGTCGCGCCATTTCAGCTCTGTCTCTCTGCCGCATACCTTAACTACACCTTTTTCTTTTAGGTGTGAATGGTGTCATTCTCAGCTACCTGTAGGTACGCTTCATCTACGGTCTACGCCCTGCAAAGTTCGACACACTTTTCGACATGTGCTTTTTCATCCGAGAAAAGAACATAGAAGCTCGCGACGAGAACAGATGGAAGTATCGTCATACCAATTATATTTTCAGAAACGCAGGGGGTGAATACATCGAGCGAAAGGGTAAGGGTTGCCTTGAAGCCGGCAAAGGTCCCCTCTACGAATTCGGACCCACGAGAAGCCATGTTATCCCGCATAGAAATAGGCCCAGGGACGACCACACCGCATCACCCAACTTCAAACAGGTCAACTGGGACGGCGGGGGGACCGGAGAAAGCCTGAACCGAAAGGAGTCTCCCCTGGGCACAACAACTCGTGACGAGACCAATAGCCCCAAGCCTGTCTTCAAGAAGGTTGACTGGAACGCCAAGGGGCATCCCGAACGATCGGTATCTCCCCGAGGTACGACTTCTCGGCTTGTAAGTGACCAAGACTTGTTAATGAGAATGTGTGCTGATACTTGACAAGTAAGTCTGCGAGACCTCGCGACGCTCCGGATCTGATGCCCAAGGCCTGACCGACAAGATCAAGCCGAGAACCCTTCAATACTCTTTACGAACAACTTTGCTACTAAAGCATGGACCTCTTTAACGGGGTGATACGAGTCGAAAAAGATATGCTTCTCGGGATCACTGCATAAATGTCGTGGAACACCCTCGCTCGTATAAACCCCCGTGAGACATGCAGTCGGAGGATTAACATAGTCCTCATCGAACCCGTACGCCTCGGGATCCGAAAACATGTCGTTGAATAGATCCTGCACGTCGACCACTGCGGTCTTGGCGTATGCTGAGTATCCTGCTGCGATTTGCTCGAGACCCTTTGTCAAGGCCGGAACATATTCTTGCACGCTGGGTACGTTGTAGGCTGAAGAGTTGAACGTTGCTGGAAAGGTTGTTGCGTTGAGATAATTCGCGAGGATAATAGTCTTTGCACCTGTATCGAATCAGAATATGAATTTTGAGTTTGAAGGGAGGTCTTACCGGCTTGAAATAGTCTGTTAACGTTTTCGTTGATCAAGCTCGTGACTTGTGCTCCGGTAATACTAGTGTTGAAAAGAATGTCATTGGCACCAATCCAGTGAACAAAGATATCACCAGCCTGAGGTTGATCCCACGATAGAAACGACAGAACTTGATCCGCAGCTGAAGGTACAGGAATTGTCGACTCAGCACCTGTACCTCCAGCGACGAAATCATTGTTGGTGGTAGCTCCACCAGTCGCGAGGTTGATGAGCTCAAGACCCAACTTCTCGGCCACTACATCATTCCATTTCGGCCCATTACTTCTCATAATTAGTATACAATCTCAATTGAGAAAACAAAAACTCACGAGAAAGAATGGCGATAGTACGCTGGATCAACAGGCCAAGTCCCATTGCTCACGACCCAAGACCCATTCCCGTTATCGCTGAAACTATCACCAAAAACGACAAGTCTCGAGAACTTGGCAGGGTGATCAACGGGATACGCATGTGCCAGAAAGCTGCCGTAAAGGCCTGTCAACAAAGCGTTGAACATTTTCATGGTTAATCAGGGTGAAGTGAAGTTGGTAGTTTGGAATTTTTGAAGGGATGGATAGGGTTGATAACCTCGGCAAAAAAGCCACCGACGATGGGGATGTCTTGTATTCATATAAACAACATTTCTCTGCCACAATATGACGCCCAAAAAATAGAGGACCTGATTGGTTACGGCGCCAGTTGGGCTAATTGCTTATCAAGAAAATGAATCCTATGATATTTCAACATGCAGGTTTTCGTCCATACGAATGCTCGGGAGGCTGTAGCCGGGATGTTCGGCAGTGAGATTGTTGCGATAGTTTGGGCCGATCTTATAAGCACTACCACTGAAAGGTTTCTGAGTCTAACCAGAATTGTCGAAATACAATTGAATTGATCATTATTGATGGTATATTTCTCAACTGGCCGATGCTCGAAATGCGTCCAAAGTTCACAAGAAGTCTCCTTCGCCCAGAAAACTAAACAACAAAGCCTCAGTCTCTTCATCCATAATCATATTCCCCGTATCAAAACTCTCTGGCGCCGTCGGCGTCCCAACATATCCCTGCGCCATAGCCTTCGAGCTCTCCCCAACCTTGCCACAAATATCAATCAACTTGCCCCTCATCTGATTGAACATAGACGGTAAGTATCTCGGTGGCGTCATGCCCGCCCCCTCCCTCATAGCCCCCTCAATCTTGACCGCCACCCGCTCCAGCGTCGATGTGAAATCGTGTATGCCCGTGACGAGGTTCGGATCCCAGAGGGTGGAGTGTGTAACCAGCAGTCGGGAAAACATGTTTATGCAGTGTCCCATCTGGATCCAGTAGGAGTACGGCATGGAGAGGATGGTGGGGGATTTTAGGAGGAGGAAGTTTTCGATCACGGCTTTGACGGCGTTGAGGCATGATACGAGGAGATAGGAGCAGCGGAGGGTATGGGGGGAGGGGTCGGAGGAGGAGAGGAGGTTTGGATTGGGTGGTTCGTGGAGGCGTTCGTCGATGCCGATTTTGTAGAGGTAAACTTGGAGCATGTGGAATGACATGGTCAATGGTGCTGCTGAAGGTCAGATTCAGGTACTGAAGAAGTTTCAGGCTGTTGTACTACCTTGAAGACGGGATCCTTGATGCAGAGTCGCTCCGAGATCTTGTACCTGTCTCTCCACGTGTGATGTTGCCATAAATAGCGTATGCGAGATCTGTGCCTCGTTTCTTTCCAAGTCTTGGTACAGCGTTGCACTGATAGAACTAGCAACGAGTTGTATCTTCACCAGTTGCACGAGATAAGTGTCCCAGGGAGATTCCAGTCCCGCTTCGAGAATTGAGCAGCTGTTGTTGATGGAGGGTCGCGAGGGCATCGGTACAATGTCTTTGACACAAATTCTTAGTCTATATCAGGCCAGTTAGCATGTTGAAATTACATGGTGGCTCTTGCTTACAATGAATTCAACCAAAAGACCCCCAAGTGGCATCTCCTCTCATCATTTGTTCTCACAGGCTGAGGTTCTTGCTTCTTTGTGATTTCAGTCAAAACCCCTGGTGCAGTCCTGGTGCCTGATGAAGGCTCTTTGTCAAGACCAAGCTCTGTGACTAGTGACATGGCCGTGTACATGAGATTGCTGAGTTGGTGACCAAGCACCCAATGAGTTTGGTACCTTCAGATGTCAATATGTGAAAGTGCTTGCTTCAGGCCAAAGACATACCATGCCAAGAAAACCAAAATGCCTTGAAGGAGCTGAAGGTTCTTCTCTGTAAGCGTCCATATTCGCCGCCCAATTTCTTCTCGATACTTTTGCGCAAGTTCCTGCTGGACCTCAATATTCTCCTGACACGTAACCACCATGAACGCCATATACAGCATCGGTCGTTCTTGGAACAAGGTCTCAGGAGTTTCATCCAAACCTAACCATACGAAGGGAAAAAGTGGCATCATCTCTTGACGATAGGTCTCTAGCATTTTGTAAGCTAGACGGTGAGAGCCAGACGATAGCGGGAATGAAAAGAGCGCGTGGATAGGTGATTGGGTTTCCGGTGGCGTTTGTGAACTTGAATTTGTAGCTGATGATGCTTTTCGAGGATGAGTCGCTATTGTTATTGAGGGGAGAGCTGTTGTTGAGGAGGATGATAGGAGATTTGCGACTGAATCGAACTTGGATTCTAGTCTTCGAAGATCACTAGGACAATCAGTCAACTGCTAGTTCGCAAGACGGAGTATACAAACTCTCGAGCACAAGTCCCTCCTTTAGAATGGCTCCTCCGACTATGGCTCCCTCTCGGCTGAGAAACACACTCCTTATTCAACCTCTCACATCTATCCCACCAATATCAGCTCTATCCCAGCTCCAATGCCGAGTAACTCACCTTGTACACCGTTTCTGCCCCAATACCATGTCACATCTAACCTTTGCACTGGCACACACCGTGCAAGCCTTGAGACCTCTCAGTTTCGTGTCATTGGCGTCCATGTTGATTGTGAGGTGATGATAGTGAAGAAGTGATTGTTGGGTTCTGACAATTGACTGTAGCTTTGGACGTCATCAAATGGGCTTAGTTCCAGTGGCTATGCAGTGGTCTGGGCGTGGCTGGCGCTCTGATCCTTGGCGTGTTGAATCCTTCGGGAGTGAGAGCTGGAACAGCCTAAATAGGAAGCCCGCATAACGTTACCCGTATTATTGTAAAACGTATATGCCTGTTACTGAATACAAAACTCTATTACGAGGTGTGAAATGAGTTTCTGAGCTAGTCGCAGAGGCTCAACGATGGCCACAGTCTACCTATCCGAAGGACGTTGGTGCTAAAGGCAATGGAGGAGCTAACCCAACAGAATAAGTTGCACTGAAGCTTTTGGACATCGACCAACGGCATCCAATATTAAGCATGATTTTGATTCACCAATCGAAGGCGCCGGATTTTCGCTGATCCGACCTAATACCGGGTCACGATTTCTATGTGCACTTCTTGCAACTGAACTTCAGTTTGCCCCACGGCTTACAAGCACAATCATGCCAACCAAAATCAAGCGACCAAAAGTCTTTGCATATGTCACTTTTGGTCTCGACACTTTTATTTCTCTCGCCTCAAAACTTCGAGGGCAATCATACACTGTTGATACGACGACGAGACCCAAAGCTGGTAGTACGCACTGGATCATTTTCGTCACTTTCGAGGATGGTGTCGAATGGGTATTCCGACCGCCACGGAGTGGACTGAGCGCCATTATCACCGAAGAATCTGCGTCCAAGTTACTTATCAGCGAAGCCGTGACTCTAAAGTATCTGAGGACCCTGGATTCGATACCGGTGCCAGAAGTGTTCCCGTTTAGGTGAGTTTGTCATGCTCTCCAACAAGTGCATCTGAAAAAGAAAGAAGAGATACTGATATGATCAAACAGCGGAGACGATTAAAATGACATTGGAGTGCCGCATATCCTCATGAGTAAAGCTAGCGGTCGTCCATTGTCTGATTACGACTGGATCGAGCTGTCTCAAATTGAAGGTTATCCAAACAGACGCCCACTTCTATCCATGACGGACCAAGATCGAGAAAAGGTAATGGCGCAGTTAGGAACCATCATGTCCTGTCTCCTGGATACTCATTTCGACAAGATTGGCTCGTTATCTCAAGACAGCAACGGTATCTATTCCATTGGTGAATGCCTAAGCTCCTCTCTCCTTTGGCAACATCGAGATGAGCTCGAAGGTATCAACCGCGGCCCTTTTGATCGGGAAAGCCAGTATCTCAGGTCCCTGATTTTCTGCCTTTACAGCTCATGCTCAAGAGCTTCCGCCCACGCCCCATAGTTTCTTCGCTCCGATACCCGACGTTTTCGAATATCCGAACTGGACCAGCTATCGCAAGGCTATAGACAGATGGCAACATTTCTGTTCTATTAATGACAAGGTTGAGGGCAACAAGAACCGGCTTGGCTTTTGCATTGCAAGCCAATTCTTGAACGAAATGATTCCTCACCTTGTCTCGGCAGAAGAACAGTTTGTAATCTATCACCCAGACCTCCATCGAGGTAAAATCTTTGTCGACGAGGACTTTAACATAACATGTATCATCGACTGGGGTTCTGCGTCGGCGAGCCCTGCCTCAGAGTTGCTCTCCACTCTGGGACTCGATGGGTCTCTGTCACCGCCTAAGCCGTCACTTGTTACAGCTCTCAGATCAGGAATTCGCAACGGGGGCCAAGTGCTGGGGCCTCAGCAATGGGCGAGAGCTGACAAGATGTGGTATTTCTTGCGGCTGGTTCGAATGATCTCTACACAGGACTGCACTCTCTTTCAGTCGCTGTATGATTTTGTGTACTTTAAGAATTTAGATAATATTCCTCGACAGTTTCATGAGAGGAATATGCGAGATTCTGGCCGAGCTTTATTCGCCAAGTTGTGCCAAGAAGGCGAGTCTGAAGAAGACGAACCAACACAAGAAGAGGATGGCAATGGTCAAACAATCAAACAACTGTTTCTGTCGAAGCCCTGATTGCAAGAAAGCTTACACTGATGTCTGGAATGAACACCGACTTTGTGGTGGACAAGAGACTGTGGCTATAGATCGAGACCGTCTTGGAAAATACGGGATGTATAATTTCCTTCACCTACCACAGCAATCTCTTACTAATATACAACCTTACTTGTGAATCCTATCAAGATAACGTACTGGTATTAGAAGGGCCCTATAGGGTTCAAGGATAAAAAACGAAAGAAATAGAAGAAATGATTCATATGCGGGATATGTACAATGGCTTTGCACTGTCCTTTGTGTACTCAAACTCCTTAGTATCAGATAGCCAACATGCGCCGGTTCTTGTCACATACTTGATGGGGATATCCACCAGTGTCAATACCGGGTATGTACATCGCAACACCATGAAACCCGAAATGTTTATCAACCGCCAGAGGTACTAGCATGATCAGTCCAGGCTTGATTGCGTTCTTGAATTATGGAATGACAATCAGCTGATCTCTTTCGCGGGTGTAACAAAGCCTCAGAGCTGTCTAATAAGTGAAGGTGATAGATGTAAGACCTTCTGACTTTGGTATTCGGAGTCAGTCTCTCTCTCATCATATAATTGCGTGAAACACTAAGAATTGAGATATGTCCCATGATGAGGACCACGTGCTATACAAAGGAATGACGGCTTTTGACTTGACGAATTTATCGCTGGTCTTTCGGAGGTGTTTTCTGGGCGACTTTTAACTCCGAGTACGAGATGAGCCTGTCCGGAACCAAATGGCTTATCTGCTGGAGCAAGAGGCCTCGAGCAGTCTGGCTCGTATAATGCCAATATTGAGTTTGTACAACAGACGATGTGACGAGACCAAGTAAACAAACCCGGCATAAAGTCTCGCTAAAAATAGAGACTCAGCTTCCTTGGTGCCTGAATGCGCCAGCCAAATTGACCCTGTGACACACATCTCCCCGTCAGCGTGAATGCCCTCAGCAGCCTTATGCATTCCAGCAAGGCGCATGACACCGCAAACAATAGTCTCATGGCATTGTTTTACCAATTGCATATTGTTCAGTCGCAACCATTTTAAGATTCATCTGTTTTAATGAGGTATCGGAAGATCCCCCTGGAGAGTGATATTTGGCCTAACCCATTGCAGGCTCATTTAATTTCAACTGAAACATCCATGTCCAGGACCCGCACGCCATCGACTCCTTACAATATGTCTTGTCTTCCCTCGCCCTGTAGCTTTGACCAATCGTTCACCTCTCCCCCACTCGCTCTCTTTTTTTTCTCTGCCTTGCACTCACTCACTCACTCTCAATGAGAGAGAGCGTTGCGTTGGTTACAGGATGGCAGCCCATTCGCCTCAGCTCAACCGCCGCGGGTCGGTAGACCAGCTCTTTGAGCTGGTGGAGGGTCTCGACGAGGCCCAGATTCACACTCTCCTTGAAGACTTTAACAATACCGTCTCGAGCAACATTCCCGTCTCCCACGGTATCGACTTTTTCGAGCATCCCACGACGGGCGTGGCCAAGACGAAAACTGCACCTGCGCGCTCATCGTCGATTCGAAAGTCGTTTAAGCAACTTCCTAGATTGTTCACGCGCACGCCGAGCAAACGAGCTGTCTCTGCACCGATTGCGCGTCCGAAAACAGCGGCGCCGACGACGAAGCATTACAGACGGATTAGTCGGCCTGTACTACCGACGCTTTCGAGCGGACCGGACCTAGATGCTCTGCTCTCGGCGTATCTTGCGCCAGCTCCACCGCCGTCGTCTTCGCACAAGACTATTTCCCCATCGCGATCGATATCGAGTAATTCTACACTGAGCCTCGAGGCGGAGGACTCGGGCGTTGATTCACTGGCACCGCTTGTATTCGGTCGACCGCAGCGAGAAGCGAGCCCAATGGGCGATATTATGGAAGTGCTCTCGTTTTAAGCACCGAACAAACTATGGACGAATAATACCAGCCAACACGGCACTTGGACGTATGTCCACCACGATAGTAGTGATGCAACCACTACAACAACACTATTTGCTAGCTCTGCTTTGACATTGGCTCGGCGTTTTTCTATTCTGTACGATCATTGGAGGCGTTTTTAAAGCTGTTTGCTAGTCAGGTACTAGACTGTCTGTCACCCAAGGGGAGGTCCACTTTCTACTACCACGGATATTCATCCAATACTGTTTGTACTCAATGGATTCACGAATTCATTATAGCTGCCCAACTGCGTACCAATCAACTATACCCTTTCTTTGTTATGCATATGCTCCTTGACTTGAGGCTCTGAGGATTGTTTGCTGTAGCGAATTTGCCCGCATTGACTGTGCACATCGTCATCTCGTAAGGCGTTAGTGCAGTGGGCCGTGCGCCTCCTTAGACGACACGTCTTGGCAGATCTCGTAAGCCTGCTTCCTCTTGGGATTCGTACTGCTGCATCGTTGTTTCAGTGCTTGTGCCCTCTAAACAGACTTGAGATTGTGTATTAGGGGCCAAGGATAACTTTGGGAGACCGTTTTATCCTGAAGTATCGTGACTTGCTCCTGATTACCACGTGACCCTACACGGCGAACCATCGTTGACCTCAGCCTCTCAGGAAACCCATACCAGTGACAGAGCAAAGCACTCAACCACATTGTCAATTTTTCAACTTGCCAACTTTCAAGGATTCTGAAAATTAGATGTTTCGTCTCCCGCAGTATGAGCAGTGTTTGATGAGAATCAACAGATCATGGATCTTATCGAGGAGCTCGCAGCAGAGAAACAGCGAAGCGACAAGACTTGTAACCTTGCTTCTTCGTAGGGATCGTATTGCTTCTACATTTCTATTACAGTGTTAGTTTCCTACCTAAAAGACTTGAGATCGTGTATGAAGGGCTAAGGACTCATTGAGTAAAGAGTTTCCCTAAGTTTATCCTACACTACCTTAGGTGCCGTAAGTTATGCTAGACTACAAGCTATTTTACATTACCATCGGTTGTCCTAAAGCCACCTTACGTTTATTCATGTTTATCCTGCACTACCATAAACTATCCTAAAATGGCTTCAAGTTTATCTAAGTTCATCCTATGCTACTATAAGTTATCCTATAATCACCCGAAGTTTACCTGAGCGTTTGATGAATCAGGGACTTACCATCCCCCTTACGGTCAGGTAGCTTAGACTGTGGCCATACCACGTGACCCCACACTAAGGGAAATATCGTGGGCTCTGGGCCTGAGGAAAACTACACAAAATTCAGTGACAGAGCAAAGTCAACAAAATCGCCAACCTGTCAACTTGCCAACTTGCAAACTTCCGACTTCGAACATGGGACGCGAAGACGCTCCGCCCCCCGATGTACGGGCAGTCCTCGATGAGAATCAACAGATCATGAATCTCATCGAGGAGCTCGCAAAGAAACAGCAAAACAAGCCCGACGCTGAAAGTGTACACCCTTCCTACGAAGAGAACCTGCAGGGAGGAACCCTGCACGGGGAAACCTTGCTGCAACACATTCTTGACAGGATCTACAGGAACATCGCTAGATACGGTGATGCCTTTCCGCGATATGGGCAATGTAATGAAGCTTATTTCTACGACGTATGGCGAGATCTCCTGAACACCATCAAAGCTATCCTGAACCTGCCCCAGCCTGGTACCGACTTTGTGGGCGCCAGGATATGTTTGTTTTTCGGTTCAGAGCTCACAAGCTGCCCTAGTGTCCGCAGGTAGTATGAAGTCGACACAACGGATGATGATGATGATAAGCTCAAAGCGGATGAGAACCTTGCCGAGTTATATGAGCTTTGCACAGAGGCTGACGATGTTCTCCTTGACGCCCTACGTAAGATTTGGATCTGTAGCCGACAGACTGAATCCTTCGACTGGGTTTTCACAGAGTATCGAATTGATAGGCCGATTAGCCAGTCGGATGCTGAAATTGCCGTATGCCTCTCACTCGAAGAGTATAAGCGCCGGTTTAGTAAAAGACAGCAGGGAGCCCGGTATTACTATTCAGTACCGGACGACAAGGAGAACCTCAAACTATACACAGGACCGAAACCACGATGGTATCCAGCAGAAGGAACGGGTTTGGATCCGAATTTGATCTGGCAGGGGATGAAAGGAAAAGCCAAGCCGATCACAGCCGCTATTGAATATGAGATTGAATTTGTGGGCGAAGAACAGGATGGACGTGATAACATAATCGATTGGGTTTGCCTTTTCCGCCGCTCTTGGCAGTTTTGCCTGGACGCACAGCAGGTCGCGGAAGGAAACCTCGGTAACCAACGACGAGAACTCCTGAACACGATTTCACTCCGTCACCGCATCCCACGGGAGATTCAAAGAGAGATTCTATCTTGTCTCGCGGACCGCGACCCATTCCCTTACCTTAAGAAACTCGACATTGGGGCAGTCTACACCCCTTTTCCTACAGTCGGCGAGAGATGTTTCGAGTGTGAGCATCTGGATGAGACCTCGGCCATCAAGCGCACATGCCCCCAGGCAGGGTTATACATCTGGAACCTTGCATTGCGATGCTTCCACAGCTTTCATAAGGATCGCTTCAACCAATGGTCTCTGTGTAGTCATGGTAGTGACTGCAAAGGCCACCACGATTGCAACGACCACAGCTGGGCTGTTCTCAGAGATCCCGATTTCACTCTGTTTATCGAAAAGGAGGCTGCTCGAGGCAACGACGAGTTCATATCCCTGGATCAAGTTGGCCTAGGCCCCGTCCAGCATATCCGTCTCAGTCAAGCGGACGATGAGATTCGAGATAAACGGCTCCATCGAGGATCTCAGATCTACAGCGAAACCTACCGAGACTGGGTTATGACAGGTGCTCTAGGCGGCTTGGTAGACAGCATGCTCCACGGAAGAGCGCTTCTGAGGGCATGGAGGGAAAACCCCCAAGCTGGGACGACCATGACCTTGAGAACTGCCGAGTGGGCTGTTGGCCGGAACTTGCTCGTGAAGAGAGCGGCTGAGTTGGCGATCATGGACCTCCACTCGTGGCCGGGGCGATGCGAGTGGTGTCCCGGCAAGGAACTTTTTGGCGGGGAAGTGGCTCCCTGCTCTTCTCTCCAAGAGAGAGTTCGCTCCAAAAAATAGTGCCCAGGTGAGGAAAACCCAAAACCTTGCCTAAACCATGAAGATATTCGGTAATTTAGTACAAGTTTAGGGGATTCTTTACTAAGCTTATCCTCTTAGGTCTTGAGTTTCCTTGCTCCTCGAGGAGAACCTCTTTTAACCAGAGGCCAGGCAGTATTTCTGTCACACAATCCATATCATATTGGGGACGATTTGAGGTTTTGTAAGTCTGGCTCCAGGAACTGTTGGTTTAGGCAAGGTTAACTAACATTTGATACCGTTACTCTAGGTTCTATCTGGCTAAGAAGACCCACGAAGTATCATGAGAAGCGATTTTGGCATCGAAGGCGCATCAAGCCATCAGAGTTAGAGACCTCTGTCGAACGAGTAGTTGAAGAGTACCGAATGCCACTTGCAAGTGGCGGAAGGCTGGAGATATACTGGAACTGGGCTGGCTGGAATGTAAGAGTTTGTAATGAAGTAAGATTTGCGATATCTTTGCTAGAAATTGAAAGGTTGGGGTTTTGTAAAATCATCGGGAAACACGTATTTGTGAAGTGTCAAATCTGTAGGACCAGCAAAAAGGGGGTGACGGCAAGCGTGATACAACGCGACTAGGATGCCGTCATGAGAAAACTCGGGTCTACATGTTATCTCTATCTATTATCTTTCTAGGCGTTTAACATAATAGAAAATCAAGAGTTGAGCCAACCAACAGCTAACTTCTAAGTTCTCTGTGGTGCATACGATCTCAGCCACGAGGCTCAACTACAAAATCTGGCTCAAAACAGAGAGGGACATGCCACGCACTCACTGCCTTTCAAGGCAGTTGTATTTTCAGCATGCAATTTCTATTTGAAGCTGATGAGCCTTGCACTCGCAATAGGCCCCTAGATTTGACGCAGGCAGCTGATAGCATGCTATTCAAAAGAACCTTGTACCTTGGCTTGCATGAGTTCTCAGTCACACACCGGTGATTGCAACTTTGGTGGATTGTTGGGTTTACTTGCCCGCCTCTTTGTTCCTGCACTGCCCTATGAACAAGCCTGTTCGCTTTAAGACTATGTATGTTGGGTAGCTCGCTGCATGCTTGCTTAACCGATCCAAAGAAGTGAGGTAGAAAAGCAGTGCGTCACGCGTGCACCTGACAAACAGTGCTGCGGGTTAACACTGTGAATCAGAAGCTCATTTTTGTGTGACCTCCCGTCGTTACTAACCACTGGCCACACGACTGATAACTATCCTAAGGCACGAAGACTTTACCTAAGCCTTAGCACACCTTTTCACCAATCTTCATCTCATCAAAAACAACAGAGCACTAGGACGTCGCAAAGATGGATGACGATTTATTCGCCTACCAAGTCGACGGTATTCAGCGCAAAAACTTCCGCTTAACTAGGCGCATCAACAATCTAGCTCAGCGAATAGGAGAAACAGGAGACATCACCCATGAAATCAAGAAATTCGTCAATCAACTTTATGACAGTATCACTGATTTAGTCGACATTTGCGCCGAATACATCGACTCAGACATCCCGCATGATCCGAATATCAGTGAAAAGATTGCCTTTGATACTTGGCGTACGTTCTTTCGCCCTATTGAGGCGCTTCGTCAAATCCCTTCGTGTGGAGAATATGTTGCGGCACGAATGTATCTCTGTGTTGGATGGGGTTTCTGCCAGGCTCCAGTCAAACTTGGTTTCGACGACAATGACCTGGCCAGAGAAACAGAACCGCTGTACGAGTTCATCGCTGATCTTGATGACGTTCTCCTGGAGCCCTTGAAGGAGATCTGGACGCTCAGTGCAAATCGCGAGCGTTTCGACTGGGTGTACACGGATTTTGACTGCCCATCTTTCTGTGAAACGGTTGGAGCGCTTTCACCACAAGAACAAAAAGACCTTGGCGGTATCCGACCAAAGGAACATTGGTACGACCCAACAGAGTCTGGAGAATGGTTTCTTTACACAGGAAAGATGCCACGATGGGATTGTGACGAGCGAGACTACTATGATTGCAATTGGGAGTGGGAGGGTTCTGACGGCCCCATCTGTGCATGGCTAGAATACGACTTGCTGATCGATAGTGATCCTCCCCGGCGCCTCGGGCATGGGATTGATATCTTTCGCAGATCACGCCAATTCTGTCTGGATGCCAAGCAAAAGTCTGAGGCGCGTATCGGACGACAACAACACCAGGCCTTCCACAAGGCCACTCGTCACCGTCTCCCTGCCGAATTGCGGAATCAAATCCTAGGTTACATCGAATATCGCGACCCATTTCCTTACCTAGAGAAACTTGACCTCGTAGAGGCCTATGCCCCCTTCCCCAAAGTCGGCGGAAGCTGCACCCAATGCGATAACAGCAAAGAACAAACAGCTGCAAAACGAACCTGTCCCCAGAAAGCCATGCACGTATGGAATATGGCCCTGCGCCGGTTTCACACCTTCCACAAGATCAGCTGCGAAACCTGGTCACTTTGCTCCCACCACGACTGCAAAGGACACCACGATGACTACAGCTGGAAAGTCGACAGAGATCCTGGCTTCACCGCATATCTAGAATCTCAAGCTGCACGGGGTAATGATGGATTTGTTTCCCTGGACCAAGTGGGCTTGGGGCCTATGAACCCCATCCTAGTAGACCCAGTAGAAGACTGGATACGACACGACGCGCTATTCAGAGGCAGCGGTATCTATGAAGATTCGCGCGAGGATGTCCTCATGATCGGAGGTCTGGGGGGATTGAAGGATGCAATGATCCATGGACGAACTTTGGTAAATGGGTGGGAGGGGGATGACGGGCTACCGTATAACGGCGATGAGGAGAGCGTCTCGAGTAAGTCACACGCATGGTGGCACTACGGACGGAATTTATTCTCTGAGAAAGTCGCCAAGGGGGTTATGAGAGGGTTACACTCGGAAACTGACTGTGAGTGGTGTGTCGACGTGACGGACGTATTTGATTTGATCATGTAGGGCAAGGCGATACTCAGAATGTACAGTGTAGTACGCAAACCTGGGGGGGCTAGAGGATTTGAAGGGCAGCGTCGGGAGGACGTATTTGTCAAGTTATGTACGATATCGTCTCTATCAGCAGTCAAAAGTCAGACATGACTCTGGAAATACCGTTCCCGCTCCTTTTCCAGCGAGTCGAAGAACCTATGCTGCAACAGCTCCTTGGCAGTCTTCCCTTTCTCCGGCAGCCATTGGAGCATAGAAGAAGCAAAGTCCAGAAACACATCTTTCTCGTCCCCTGCTGGTTCTGTGATAGTGCCCTCTAGCTTTCGTGTCTGAACCGTATGATCTTTGCGCATGACTTGGCCTGTCGTAGAAATGTTGCAAGGTCAGCCTTTGCCATTCAAATCAGATCATAGCATCACTGGACTTACCATGCTCATCAAGAAGGGCCCTCACCAATACTCGTTGTTAGTCTCGCAACCCGTGCCCATTGGGCTATATATTTTCTGGCAGAGTCCTAGCTTGTGATAGATACGTTCCCTACTGGTCAACCGTTTTGGTGGCTCTCCTAGCACAGAAACGATCTTGACGGTGTACACCAACCATAGCGCCATGCGCCATATCCGTATAAATTAGAGTTCCAGTATCTTTGCAATGGTTAATACTAATGGGAGAATTGAAGGGTGAGCACTTGGCACAGAATATCGGAAAGGAACAGACATGCGATTCAATTCCTCCAAGAACAGACAAGGATGGCGTGGTACATGACTTGATCATGCATTGGATCGTACGAGCAGCCCCTTTGGGCATAGCAAACACTTATAATATGCCAAGGATCTAATCTGATAAATTTATTCGCTGTTTAGGCGAGTTGTAAATGTGTGGCGTGGTTAGATCAGATAAGATAATCTCAATCAGGGCATCCGTAAAATCTCGCAACATCCAATGGCCTCACTTTAGCGCTAGCCAAGACATTTAGGACGAGCCGACCTCGGGACCAACAGGAGAGAAAACTCTGCACACTCGATAAGTGAGTGGTTTATAAATATGACTCCCATGAGGAGTAGTAACATGTTTCATTCACATCTCCTAGCCACAGACCTGCCATCAAATCGTTGACCATGGATAAAACAACTCCTACCATCGAGCTTGATCAGAAGGATGATCCCAGTCCTCCAATAACGCCTCACGCTGCCCCAAAACTCCCCGGCGTCTTGCGCGTAGAAGCAGCAGCTAGCAAGCTCACAACTCCCAAACGATGGATCTTCTTCACCAGCATCTTCTTCTTCAGCTACGCCCAGAACCTGGCCTACCAGACACGAAACACCTACATCCCTTATGCTACATCATCCTTCGGGAATCACTCCCTCCTAGCTACCGTCATTGTCATCCGTGAAGTCGTGGCCTCTGCTATTCAGCCCTCGGTTGCAAGGCTCACTGATGTCTTTGGCCGTATCGAGATCTTTACCCTCGCTGTCGTGTTCAGCCTGGTGGGGACGATCATACAGACGTACTCTGGAAATATCCAGACTTTTGCCGGTGGTGCTGTGCTGCATTCGCTCGGGTACAGGATCTCCATCCTTACTATTGAGATCATGATTGCGGATTTCACGTCTATGAAGACAAGGCTGTTCTTTGCTTTTGTGCCCAACTGGCCTGCCATTGTCAACATCTGGATAAGTGGAGATATCACATCTGCTATTCTCTCAGTGGCCTCTTGGAAATGGGGAATTGGCATGTTTGCAATCATCAACCCGATCTGCGCTCTGCCTCTCATCATCTTAATGTTTATCCTCGGGCGTCAGACGAAGCGTTCGAGACTGGAGCAGGAGACTTCCTCTTGGACTACATCTCTCAAAGCAATGTTTTGGGAGCTTGATGTCGTTGGCGTGCTGCTCTTGACGGCTGCCCTAGCTATGACGTTGATCCCTCTCACGCTGGCAGGTGGACATAGTGCCAAGTGGAGGGATGCCGGCATCCTGACACCTCTCATCATAGGTCTTATTCTTTTCCCCATTTTCACCATATGGGAAATGAGAGCAAGTAAACCAATGCTTCCAATTCACCTCCTCAAGCATCGAACCGTATGGAGTTGTCTCGGCATTAGCACTATCTTCCCCTTTGCTTTCATGGTCATCGGAAGCTATCTGTTCAGCTTGCTCGTGGTATCTTACAACTTCACTATCAAAGACGCTACCCGAGTGGCGTTACTCTATCAGTTCTGCGCCATCATTGTAGGCTCTCTGCTCGGCCCGATTGTCATCAAGATCCGGCGCCTCAAAGAAATCATCTTGTCTGGCATTGTACTTTTTTTCGTCGGATTTGGACTTATCTACCACTTCCGAGGTGGCTCTGGGTCCAAATCTGGAGTCATAGGCGGAGAAGTCATGATGGGCATTGCTGGTGGCCTTTTCTCTTGGCCAACACTTATTCTCATCCAGACCGTGGCTCAACACGAGTACATTGGAGTCTTGATTTCCCTCGTTTTCACTGCAAACGCGATTGGCCAAGCACTTGGTAGTTGTGTGTCTGGCGCCATGTGGACACAGACTCTGTACAAAGAGCTTGAGAAGAACCTTGCACCATTTGGCAATGATACGCTGGCCTCAGCTGTCTACGCATCGCCTCTGACTGTTGTTCCCCAATATCCTTTGGGATCGCCCGAGAGAGAGGCCATGGTCATGAGCTATCGATACATCCAAAGAAACCTGAGTATTGTCTCGTTATGCCTCGTCGTACCTATGCTTGTTCTCGGACTATGCCTACATAACCCTACACTTTCCGATCAGCAAACCCAAGTGGAGGAAACCGTCGAGCCTCCAAAGGTGCAGAAGCAGAATACTGGTAACTAGCATGGACGTTGAAACCCAATCTCTGTGTCATGAATGCGAGCTCTCAGCCTCGGGTCTCACCCGCAACTAGTAAATCTATCTGGCTTACAATTTAGATATTACAACACAACATCCACCTTATCTATACAGCATAAATGTTAGGGAAAAAAACTTGTTCTATAGCTACCTATCTAGCTAAGATGAATTCATCATTCTTGCCTAAATAGCCTCTTCTCTGCCTCCTCCGTGCCATAGTGACCATAACTGAAAGCAGCGTCCGAATTAGACTTCCATCTCATGGACGAAGCGCCGAAGCTACCATGTGTTTCAGGCTGCATTGCAAGCTCCTTCATTCTTAACGTCTCAGGACTGTCTTCCCCTTCACAAATCACCTTAGCTTTATATGATTCCTCAGCGAATGTAGTAGGCCTGCCGACAGCTCCGTGCTCAATACAAATCCGAAAGGCTTCGTCATAGAGCCGGGCGCTGTGCGGTGCAATACAGACACCGTATTCATCTTGTAGAGTATGTAGTTGTGACAAGCAGGCGTTGAGGTTGGCTTCTGGACGGTGAATCATAGTAACGATGTTTTTCATGCCAAAACCAAGGTGTTGGATTCGCTCTCGACGATAATCGCTAGCTTGGAGTTGGGATGGAGGCAAAGAGCATAGATAGCATGCGCAGTCGAAACCGAAAGACTTTTTGAGCATAGGCCTTCTCTCATTAGATGGGCCTCCTTCGACATAAGAGATGGTAATCTCCTCTCCTGCCTTGATCTGTCGAATGGCATGGATGGTTTCGTGACCTGCCTCGTTGTTCCAGTTCTGGTGTGAGTTCGGCAAACAACTGTGATTGATGAGGCATATCGTGGGATAGACACCGCCCAAAATCGAGCCTGGCCCACATGGAAGGGCATTTGTTCTGATGATTCCGCTGAAAGGGTCTTTGCCGGGAAAGTTATTGTGAAGGGACAGAAACTGCCGCTGCTCTGACTTGAACAAGGCCTTCAGCCTCGGCGCTGCAGTTGCCTCCAAATCGCCTGGCATCTTAGTGCTAGCCTGGAGAAGTGGCTTTTCGCAAAGAATGCGGGTTCCAGCAGGAATATCAACTTTGGCGATGAGGCCTCTGCCTTTTCCAGGGATATCCCTGACTTCGAAAAGGGGCTCAACGGTGGATCTCGGGGGATCAGGCTGAGAGAAGATCATTAGAACAGAAAGGACATCTACACAGCTTTTTGACATACCTGTTCATAGAGCCCTAAGGATTCCTTAACTTCATTCTCAGAATAGTGACCGAATTCATTCTGTTCTTCTCGCCACGCCCGAACACGAAAATCAAAGAATTCGCAGGCAATGACACGCAATACGTCGATGAATGCTTCCACCTTGTACCAATTGTCATTGGGTGTAGAACGGAAGCTCAGAAACTTGTGGCCTTCGAGGGGAAGGAGGAGCTGTTCCCCGGCTTCAAATTTGATGTAGTTGTCCTTGAACTCGACTTCACAGTCACCTTCGTAAACGTCCGTGACGCGTTCGATGAAGTCATCCCACGTCTGTTGATCCTCAGCCTCGGAGGAGAGGCGAGGAACCATGTCAAACCCAGACGTGCCCCAGCCCATTGCGATAACGGACACCAAATCTGGACACGTACTGTTACTGATTCCGCGATATGACTAGATAGCGGAGGAATGTCGGATATCGGGGTAACGGACCTTGCTTTTAGATCAAACACCAGTCTCAAAAGGAAGTGAAAGGTAAGAGACTATCTTGATGCCTGTTGGTGGACGAGAAGGGTTCAGTGCTATCATCTATGGCATGTAGTTCTGTCTCAACCCAAAACCTGGCTTAGGTCTAAATGACGAATGGGTGAATTTAATCGGAACCAATACACCAATGAGATAAGATTCAGCACCTCTTTTTCTTTGCTAACTCGGTTTTCGGGCCCTCTAGTGATCCTTGTTGGGTTGCATAAACGCAGGAGGGTGACCGTGTGAGTTCTAGGTCAGTCAGTCACACGGAGATATGGTCAAGAGGCTCAATGTGCAAAGTCATGAACAGATGAGTTGATGGATCTAAGTAGAGAAATCAAGTCCATGGGAGATTTTATATGTAAATTGCAATAATTCACCCAACCTGCTGCCTGTCCTGCCAGACTGATCTGTTTGCCATCATCTTGATGTTTGTCCCATTTGTTATAATGCTTGAGTTGTAAGTTGGATGTGTTATTTGAAGTTGACTTATGACTGAGAGACGAAATCACGGAGAATCGGTCCAATCGATGGACAATTTCGTGGCTTATCTGCAGCACAATATCACAGACCAAGCTGACTCTAGCGGTGATTCTGTTTGTGGTTGCAATCAAAAGAGGAAAAGTGATTTACTTCATGATAGAGAATTGGAATGTAGCATAGACGCAGGCCAAGTCGCAAACGCACAAACAAAAGAGAGTGGCTCCGAAATCTCTGTTATGCAGACAAATACTAACAACTAAGCTTATCGACAATAAAGTATTTCCAAGCATGATCTCTCGATAAAGAAACATTCGATTCGGGCCTTAATGAAGATTTTGTCGTGATATGTCACAAGCGATTGGCCACAAAAGGTTTTCTCATTTGGCTAGGACGCCCTTTGTCTTGTCAAAGGCGGATATAACGCCCGGGTTTAGTCGAAACGGCCGTTTCGCACACCACCCGCTGCAAAACCTTTTCTTAGGCACACTCAGAGCTGAACTGACTTTTCTCATAGTGAAAGACTTTTTAAGCCTCCCTTCTAGAACAATTCTAGACTAGAAATGCCGCCGTCGTGCAGATATTTTTCTCTAGCTCCAACACATGTGACGCAATGCATCACAAACCACCGACCTTCCAAGGCCGTATTAGTTCACCACCCTGGTGTCTATCATCACTGCCTCACAGGAGAAAGATAGCACGGACATGAGTTACCCAACTATTACACCAAGCTTAAAGTCACGTAAAAATAATCCCGAGGGGAGCCGCATCTAAGAAACTCTACGCGCGCCTCGGCCGCCGCCGGCGGAATTCGCATCACGTAAAAGTTACCACTTAAAACTCCACCGCGCGGGATCGTCTTGTGTAATGGAATCCTCGCTATCAACTGCTTTTACGTACAACTTCTGCTGGTGGATTGTTACCCCAGCGTGGAGAAGAGGAGATTCCCCAGACCTTGGCGGTCCTTTAAATCTGGATCTCTGCTTGCTTTTCTTTTTTGCAAAAGGGCAGAGTTGACGACTCTGACCTGCTCCTTATTCATCTTTATTGTTGCTCTTGTTGCTATATCACTTGGACTAAGGGCTGAGGCTTCATCATGGATGCCATCACACCACAGACTGCGTCCAAGAACGCGACGAACAAAGACTCTACCCTTCATCCGGATCAGATCGCTCGCATCGACCATACCTACGACCAAGCCATCGGCACAGTAACCGACTTCGAGAAGCAGAAAACCGCTGAAGGCGAAGCTCACTTCCGTCGCTTAGGATGGAAGCGACTCGCTGTCATCCTCATCGTTGAGGCCATTGGTCTTGGAACATTCAGTCTTCCAGGTGCCTTTGCAACCCTCGGCATCGTCGCGGGTGTCTTCTGCTGCATTGCCTTAGGTTTCATGGCTATCTACACAGCGTGGATCATCGGAAAGATCAAAGTCTTGTATCCCTCGATCAAACATTATGGAGATATTGGTGGCTTGCTCATGGGCAGGTTTGGTGAGGAGTTGTTTGGCGCTATGTATGTGCTTCAACTTATCCTCATCACGGCCTCTTTCGTCCTCACTGGCAGCATCGCTCTGAACATCCTGGCCGACGACAAAGTTTGCGGCCTTATCTTCAGCGCTGTGTCGGGCTTCATGCTCTTCATCCTAGCCATCATGCCTTCGTTCGCCGAGGCCGCCATCTTGGGTTACATCGACCTGGTCTGCATCATGACAGCCATCGGTATCGCAGTCATTGCATCCGGCGTCAATGCCTCCAAACAGCCCGGTGGCATTGGTGCTTCAGACTGGTCTGCCTGGCCTGACCCTGATGCAACTTTCAAGGATGGCATGGTGGCTATCTGCAACATCATCTTTGCTTATTGCTTTGCCATGTACATGACTCCTTTTATGGATGAGATGCACACGCCCGAGGACTTTATGAAGTCTGTCTGGACTCTTGGAGGTGTTGAGATCTTTATCTATACCCTCAGCGGTTCGCTTATCTATGTCTTCGTTGGCAAGGATGTGGCAAGTCCTGCTCTCCAGTCTTTACCTGGCATTCTACCCAAGGTGGCCTTTGGCGTGGCTCTGCCCATGATCTTCATCTCGGGCGCCATAGGCAATACCGTCACAGCCAAATATGTTCATCTGAGATTCTACAAAAACTCGATCGTTCGGTTTGTCAATACGCCCAAGGGCTGGGTTACTTGGCTCCTTACTCTTGCTGGCATTACAATTATCTCCTGGGTTCTGGGCGAGGCTATTCCCTTCTTCAACGACCTTCTCTCCCTCAGTTCCGCACTTTTCGTGTCTGGCTTCATCCTGTACTTCCCAGCAGTTATGTGGTACAAGCTGATCTGCAGAGGCAAGTGGTATGCCAGAGAGAACATTCTCCACGCCGTTGCTTGCATCTTTACCTTTCTCTTCGGCCTCTTGGTCCTTGTTGGGGGAACATATGCCACAGCTTTGGACATCGTAAGTCCTTCAACTATCTTACTGAGAGCTTCTGACTGACACGTACTGCAGCAACATCATTATGAGATCGGAGCTTTCCGTACCCCATTTTCGTGCGAAGCATAAGGGACTACTACGGAGTTGAGGTGTACACTGTAGAAGTTAATATGGGATATCATTTGTTTACTGTATGAGCGTACTATATGCGAGGCGAATTCAATGACGTAGCAAGGAATGGTGTTCAAGTTTATTATGTCCATTAGAGTAGTCCTGATCACGCTCCCTCCAATGTACGCATCTTACTCATTCGCGTGTCCCTTAGCAGTAAAGATCCAGTATCAGTCATACGGCACTCTGGGGCCGAAGCTATGCGCGAGTGATGATCGACCTTGCCAGGTTTGCCTGTACAGCTGGGCAAGGGTTAACACTTGTTCGCTTACGGAGTACACGGAGGGAATTTGAGGTTAATAAGTAGTCTCGTGACCCATGTAATTGGTCAACGATGATCTGCGAAGCCATGAACCGTTTGGGAAACAACAAGCGACACATTCATTGGCTGAGAGTGGTGCTGGGCAAGATGATCTTAGTTTATCAGTGCCAATCATCATGACTACATACGATGCACGATGTCCTTAAGTCATAGGCTCCTGAGTCACGATACTAGATAGTTATAAGTCGAATGATATGGTCCGAAGTCAACGCGGGATTACGCGACCCTTCCCCCACGAATTGCTGTTGCCACGACAATTAAAGTCCTTATCATGGATAACCCCTGAATCATAAACTCGGCCGGTGACAGCCTAAGCCCCACGAAGCTTGTGGCTGACAGCTTCAGAACTTAACATCCCCAACATCCGTATCCTAACTCCTGGTATCGCTTTTGTAGCCGCTTTCTGAACCTCTCCTTTGCCATCTTCTCTTCCTCGGTGTCCTCCTCCTCCTCCTCCTCCTCCTCCTCCTCCTCCTCCTCCTCCTCCTCCTCCTCCTCCTCCTCCTCCTCCTCCTCCTCCTCCTCCTCCTCCTCCTCCTCCTCCTCCTCCTCCTCCTCCTCCTCTTCATCGCTATACCGATCCTTGCATTTCCCGTACATGACATGAAGATACTCATACGCATATTCTTCTCCCAAGCACAATGGGCAGATAGCGTCATGGTCGCAATTTCCATGCGATAGTACTTGCCCACAGAAAAAGCTGGCATTTTCTCGTGCATCATACATATATATGTCCAGAGACCGGCTGTCCATACACAAATTGCAGACTCCATTCTCGAGTCGCGCAATTATATTCGGGACCTCGATGTTATGAAAGAGGAAATCTCCTTGGAAGCGCAGATGAGAAACTGGGATCCAGTATGCATTTTCCACAGCAGTCTTGGTGATTCTGAAAAAGGGTTCGATATCTTCTTCCACTCTATCCTTTTCCGGGTCGATCTCGTACGAAGGATCCTTGAGGCATTTTTCATAAACCTCAACGTGATCACCACTCTCGAGCTCTCCACATTCCTTCCACTCTTTAAGAACGTTGCAGATCAAAGTAGGCTCGATCGCGCTACCGTTCGTAGACTCCTCAGTTATTTCGATACCATAGACTAGCTTGTAGGTGTCCTTGTTGATACGAATCTCTGCCAGATTTAGGATCTCTAACCATAATTCAGTCGGAAGGATTTTGTTGCCTTGCTTCGTGGTGATGTGCGAAGGCCCGTGAGAAAGGATGTTGCGAAGGTAGCTTGCGCCCCAGCAGTCAATATTGAAAATGAGAATCGAGTTGAGCCTCACAAGGCTTTCGAGGTCATTACATTCAACCGCCTTCATTGCGGGCAGATGTTTAGAGCGAGTATGAAGACGCGGTTGTTTTTGATAGAGGTCGATTATTACTCAAAGGCACATGAAAGGATTCAAGAGGGAGAGGACGATAAACCAGCCACGTCTTGACTTTATAGGCAAAGATTGTCATTAAACCCTAATTTTGAGTTATTTGTGCTGCGAATACTTTTTCATTAAGGTTTAGTGACGATCTATGCTTTCACGTCATAGATACTCTTTAGTGATAAGTACCGAGACACATAGTCGAAATCAGAACAGCCCGCCTTATACTTCTCGAGAGGGTACCCTTGAATTGAATACTACTTCTTAAACCTTTGCGGTGAATACCAGATCTCGGCAATTGTTATAGAGCGCGATAACACGTCTAGGTCATGATACAAGTGTTACATGCCGTGCCATGATGCCTATTGAGTCGAAGTGAAGAACCGACAAATCGTGCCCCAAGATTATAACACATTAGTAGTAGCGCGAGAGAGTGGTACGGGCTATCATGTTGTAACTTGTAAATGATACGTTACACTTTCAAAAGCATAAAGGGGGCATCCACGTTATTGGTATAGATTTGCTTGTGAGGGAATGGAAATCAAAGTTTTCACAGAATCTTTAGGTTGCCAAAGAATGATCTAATAACATTAGTTTCTCTATTATCCGAACACAATTATTATTGAGGTTTCAAGATACAGTGACGACAGTATAAAGACGACACGCAGATCAGCCGCCCACCCAACCCCCAACCTTGACACCATGAAAGTTGTCTTGCATATGTCCCTGCCTAATTCAGGGCTAAAGACGTTCAAAGGATGTCTAAAGCCTATCTGTAATATATAATCAAGGTCAAAGTACTCTGAACAGGTGTCACAGTTTTATTCTTTTCTGTTTCATGGATGCGGGAAAAGACCTGATTGGCATTGAAGGAGTGGTAAACTCTATAACCTAGACTGGTATACTGCAGATTTGATATCTCATTAGTCCATTCCACGAAATTTGGCTCTTTAGATTTAGATCTCAAGATAGTTTAATTTTATCCCACTCCAGCTTTGCCGAGGTTACATGAAATCGTATTCCAAAGCACAATCTCATCCGCAGAGTTTCACAAATTTTTAGCGAGTTATTCCCACCCAAAAACCACAAATAACATTCAGGCAAAATACTATAACCCCCTTGAAACACCCGCCAGCCACCCTAGTAAAACACGTTTCCATATTTCTACAAGCAAATTATTTTTCAACCAACCGAATCACAGCAGATAAGGAATCAAAACACAAACGAAACTACAAACCGTCCGATGCCAAGAGCTGCCACGCCGGTAAGGTCGGATCGAACTGTGAGAGAAGTGTTTCTAGACTCTGGCGTTTAAATGCATGTCATTCACCTCTGAGGCATCATTGGTGGGGTTATCATTCGATATATGGTCGGAAATAGCCGAATAGGGCATGACAGGCGGCTGTGGCTTTTCGCCAAAATAACCATTTTCGAGAAGCTTAAAACAATGACATGCTCGTGTGTTGACTATGAAACGCGTGAAACTGACTCGAGTCGTTCCCTTCGGCCGTAATGGCCTTATCGCCCGCCCCTTGTGATGATAGGTGCGCTTACTTCGCTTCGCCGTTCTGGATTAACAGGTTGACCGTGTTTTCAGGAATGCCCTTGATGACGTCTTTCAGAGACATGGTTGCAATAAGGTTGCATAATTCTGATGCTTTGATATCCTTGATGCCTAAGAGATAAGCCGCGAGGCCAATGGGTGGTGTTGCCATTGATGTGCCTGACTCGAGTTTGACACCTCCTTTGATCCAGGTACTCTTGATATAGACACCAGGGGCAAACACGTCCACAGAAACACCGTAATTAAAGAATGAGACTCTTGTATCGTTACGGGCGGTTGCTCCAACAGTACGAGCCACAGATTCATTGCTTGGCGAAACGTGAGAAGCGTCCGTGGCGTCATTACCAGCTGCTACAGCAAGAAAACAACCCGATTTAACGATATAGCGCAGTTGCGTTGATGGCAGGTGAAGAAGCAACACTCAACGGCATATTGACCACAATGCCCTTGGAACACTTTCGATTAGCAGCATTCTCAATAATGAAATCCATACCCGCGAGAATTCCCGATCTGCGGCGAATTATTTTCAGCAACACTCACATGATCCCCAAAAAGTTGAATGAACTCACGTCTGACCCGCTGTATACTCATTTAGGACCTTGACTGCGAAGAGCTGCGTCTTCTTTGCGACACCATACGTTTTAGACCCAATGGAGCCCGCAATATGAGTCCCATGACCATTAGCATCCAAGTCAGCGTTATCAACAAAGTTCTGCACGAATCTGGCGCGGCCCTCGAATTCCTATTCTTTGGGTTAGCTTGTTTCAATTTACCGCCTTGCATAAAAAAATACTGACAGGGTGGTCGACCTCAATGCCTGTGTCGAGAACATAAGTGCATGTGCCTTGACCGGCACTTTCGTCATAGGTGTAAGTTGTATGATCCTTGCCTGGTAGTTTGTTGCAAATACGGGCTAGACCCCAGGGTGCGTTTTTTGGGTTGATGATCCATATATGGTGGAGACCTTCTCGTTGAAATCGACGTTGGGGTCGTTGAGTAGATCCTTCAGCTCGGATTTGGTAAGGCTAGCTGAGAAGCCGTTGAAAAGGTTGGAGTAAGTGTAGTCAGTAGTAGAAACAATTCTCGCAACTGTGCTCGCGACGGCTTTGGCAACCGCTTCCGTCTTCATGACGACGACGTGCTTGCTCTCAGCTCCGTCTGCTCCACGAGGGACGATCAGAGAGGCAGCCATGGCGGCTTGAGCCAAGGAGAAATAGTAAGGAAGTACATAGTCACAACGTGCCTGTAGAGAAGGGTGATAATTTGACATGACAACTGAGGATTGACTTGATTTTATAATCATTGATACTCTGGTTCAAAGAATTCCATTGATGGTGAGAACCCAGTGATTCATAAATAGACTGGAGAGAAAAACACTATAGCTCTTGGGGTGACGCGGCAGCTTGAGCCTGTTTTTGCTGTAGTTCTTCCTTTTCATGGAAATCTTCATGTTCGTGTCTACAGCATGATGAAGAGAGTTTAGGCACGAAGACGATAATACTGTGTTTCGTGTTTGATAAATAAAGAATTTCAGTCTATTGTTGACTAGGATGACAGTGATGGATTGTGGTAGCTGCTGACATCTCGCCCTGCGCCACGACGGACTCTAGTAAACCCTGAAGGGATCCAGGTATGTCTAGTATAATACATCAAATAGATGTTCTTATTCTCAAACTGCAGTAAGGGATCAGTAATATTATTTTTCAATGTTGTTGATGGTGGATAATCATTCAGAATACCCTACGTTCGCGAGAACTTTAACACTCAGGGACAATTCCGGTCCCACTTATCATGGCAATAACACCAACAAGAGCTATCGATGGGATCAATAGCCCAGAAAGTGAGTAAAAGCTCTAAAGTTTGGAAGATTCTCGTCCCTATGGGCCTTCTGTTATTCTTTAGTACTAAGATTATAATTAAGAAATGCTGCAGGATCGGTCACGCAAGCCTTGAGAGGCGCTGCTTGATGATCTCGTGTTAAGTCGAATTAGCGATGCGAGTCAGCCAATGAAAGTTGAGGAAGAATATCGCAGGCCAATCACCACCCAAATTCTAAAATTAAACTCGTGCGAAACTTCGGCCGAAATAGTTGCTGACGGATTTATCAAGACTTGAAGACACATTCTATGCTTCTCGATTTCCAGCAACCTCTTTTGAGAGACCCACTGAGCTTCCGAGTCAAAACAGCATTGCTTTCCGCATACCAAAGGCTGAATTCGTACGATAATTCTGAATATGCAGAGGGCCGATATTCCGGCACTGATTTAAGCTTATGTTGCAACCTTATCTATTCTGCCTAATAAATGCCGCTATCTCAGGACGGCCCCCAAGAATTCCGGATGATAGATCACTAATATCTGATTTCATCTAGATTTTCATTGCTAGATGAATGTAAAATAGATCTTCTTGAAGAAGCCCTCAACAACACGGAGCCTGTCCCAAAGCGGTCAATAAAGCCATCAGTCTCCTAAATTTGCGGCTCCGCAGACCACAAACCTTAACTGCTAAGGTGCTACCTTGACTGTATCGAACTATACGCGCCCATGGACGAGCAAAATACGTAGACTTGACTTGGCTGCGACCAGCGTTGCGTCAAGCCTCCCGAGGGTGGATTGAAACATATCAATTGAGCTGTGAGTGTGTGGCGGCCAAGAGACGGAGATTTCATACGAGTTGGATTTTGGATGGTTATCAATCTCGATGTAAGCAAATTTACGGTATCTGGTCCCAGCTGAAAATGCATGCCAATATCTCTGCGTTTTAAACCAGCCCCTCACGAAACACCAACCAAAATTACATCGTTACCTTCGGTTCCTGCAATATCAGAAAGTCTATTGCCAAGTGATAGATCATCATTCGATTATCATCGGAAATACAAGTGCTTCGAGACAATATATCCGCCCGTTCCCAGCAGTAAATCTTAACACTGCAGAATATGCCCCAAACAGTCCGTCTATAGTAACCTTGTTAAGAATTCGATGAAACATGTGTCGCCTGAAGCGAGCAAGAACCCACCCAGGTCGGCCCGCTTACACGACCCTGGGCGTTTAAACGTGCCCCCTTCACACAGCCTCCACTTTGTTTTTGATACAGGGGCCGTAGCAGAAACCCTCGACAGCGAACCTGACATTAAAATATCGACATTTTATCGGATGCGAAAAATGTATATATACTCGTACGATGCACGATGGAGTGAGTTTTGTTTGCCTTGTCATCATCAGCTTCAGCTTCTACAGCAAAAGTCTTCTCTTCTAGGTCCTGGTGATCGTTTTTTCCTTTCTTCTTCTCTTCTCATCTTTACTATTCTTTGTGCCGGCACACTTTTTTTCTAAGCATATCTTTTAACTGTCAAGATGCATTCCTTCAAGAGCATTCTCTTTCCTTCCCTTTTTGCTTTGACTCATGGGCACTCTGTCATTCTCAATGCCCAAGGTCTCGACACTTCTCCTGCTAGTGTAGGATTCCAAGGTAAGCATGATACGATCAATGTGTGATTGGCTTGAGGCTAATCAGATTGTCAGTTGATCCCGAGATCGCCCGCAACTGCATCACTATCAATCCTTGCCAGCAGGATGCCACTATCATTCGTGATGCAGAGATCACTGCCAACATCGTCAACCAGTGTGGCCGCACTGAGCTGTCTGGTAACATTGATGTCGGCGAGAACACCGAGAACGCCCTTTCTGCTGGAAAGGTCACTCAGGTTAAGGCTGGCGGTGAGATCACAGTTACCATTCATCAGGTTAACGCCGATGGTGCTGGCCCATACGTTTGTGATCTCGATGAGAGCAGCAACACCAACACCAACATTCAGGTATGTCCTTTGCTGAAACATACATACAAACGCGATCTAAAAAGAGGTTCAGAACTTGACCGTTACAAATAATGTTCCCGGAACAAACGGTCTCTCCCAAGTCAAGACTCAGGCTTTCAACATCACGGTCAAGATGCCCGATGACCTCAACTGCTTTGGAGGTAAGCATGCTCAAAGTCCATCACAACTCAACGATACCTAACATCATTAGCTTCCACTGGCAACATCTGCACTGTCCGCTGCCGTAACAACGCTCTTGCTGGACCCTTTGGTGGCTGCTTCGCTGTCCAGCAGGCCGACTCTGACAAGAAGACCAACACTCCCCAGAACATCAAAACTACCCAGCAGCTCCAGGCTATCAACGCTCAGGTCCTCCAGAACCAGAAGGACTTCCCTGATTCTGTCAAGGCCAACGAGAACGCTACCAACGATGAGGCGGAGCAGAACAAGGCTGCCGTTGATGCTCTTCTTGGAAACACCGTCGTAACTTCGGCCTTTGCTACTGAGACGCCCTCTGTTGCTCTCGGGCGCCCTCCTGCGGCTACTCAGACAGGTGATGCAGGCAACGGCAACAACAACGATAACAACAATGGTGGAAATAATGGCGGTAACGGCAACAACAATGGAGGTAACAATGGAGGCAACAACGGGGGTAACAATGGCGGCAACGGACAAGGCCAAGGAAACGGCCAAGGTCAGGGCAACGGTAACGGCCAGGGTAACGGACAAGGTAACGGTGGTCAAGGCGGCCAGAACGGCGGTAACAACCAGGGAGGTAACGGCGGTAACCAGGGTAGCCGCGGAGGCCAGGGCCGAGGACAGTTCGGCGGTGGTGGCTTTGGCGGATTCGGAGGAAACGCCAAGCGAGCTGCTTCCAAGCTCCGATGGGCCAAGCGATTCTTCGCTCAAGAAGATACCTTCTGATTGAAGCTTGCGTGAGTGAATAAAGGAAAAGAATATTGGGATACTGGGAAGTGGACGATGGGACAAATGTAGGATCAGGGGAGAGATAGATAATAAAGATGATGTACCAAAACAAGATGAGCTTGGCTGATTATCTCAAGAAACGATTACAGACAGCGAGAACGAATTGTTTCTTTATTAAAATCCGTCTTGATAACATTTGACGTACGATCTCCTGGCTTGCATGAAAGTATACAACCAATCATCTCTTTTCTTCTTCTTTCTTTTTCTTTATTGCTGCCTCCCAACATTATTACTGACTTAAACTTTTGGTTTTGTGTTATTGAAATATTCCATGTCCTCGTCTTCCCAATCTAGTGATTCAAAACATTTCTGAGTAATTGTATATAATCAGTAGTGATATAAAGCTTAAATAGAATATAAACCCGTAGAGTTAGAGGTTTCTACCAACATTCTGGGATACATTGCATATGATATACATGTGTCGTCCTGTCAATCACTCCCAAATATGAACCCAATCACGCATAACATATAATCAGCCACTTACAATGTTCCAAATTAGGAGGGAAAGCTCCTCGGCGATGATGCACTGGTCTTGCATCGGCACATGAAATCACTGCGAAAGGTTATCTGCACTGAGTAAGCCCCCCCGTGCCAAAATCGATGACGTATTTTGCATGTCCAATGTTATGTCGATGCCAATACGTTACAAACTGAGGCAAAGGCACAGCATTGAGAGTATTTACAAGTTGCCTTGTCCAGTTGACCGTCTAAGTCAATCCATTCACAACTTGCCCAGACTGGAGATGGGTGATTATGATCTCTTCAAGTTCGCTGTGATGATAGAAGCTCTCAGCTACTGGCCTTGAATCTTGGTTCTGTGTAATTTACCTATGGATGTCAGGTTGGAAGAGTCTTAGCTGACCCTGGTAGCCGTATACCTGGGCTATGGCCCTGGTAGGTGCACGCAGTCTATTGCTTTCGCTGAGCTTTCCAAATCTAATCATAACCATGGATTCCTTTTGTTCCTTCAACTTGAAAGTGTACCTATACAGTACGAATCACTCTAATTGCACCTTTTATGCAGTTCTTTCAAGTAGTCTCGAACTGCCTTGCAACTTGACCGATCCCCAGCATGTGTTCGAAGAAGGTCTCTCTTAACTAGGCCGATGATATCGCGAATAAACTGGCTGTTACCTTGATCAAGAAATTTTGATACTTCCTGGTGTTTGTAAGTGAATAATGCCCATAGCTCTCAAGCATTCCAACATACCTGTTTTATAGATTCTTTCAATACGACAGTATTAGGTACATTGTTGCCCCGGCTAATCACTGCACCGCCAGTTTCTCTTTCAGTTAGAAGCTGGGGAACTAGGCACTGGCGGGTGATATTCAAGTTTGCGTACTTGAAAAACTTATCATCAGAACCTTCTTCTTCCTCGGCGGAGGTCGAAGCTGACAATGAATCCACCAGTGCCCAGCCGCCATGCGACCAGACTATGAAGTGCAGGATGATGCATCCGAAAGACCATAGATCCGAGTTGGGAGCATTCACCGGTCAGTAGCTCTGAAGCGCGGTCGGCCGAGTCAATACATATATCAGAGCCTCGTTGATAATGGGCTTGGTCGTCATGGTACTGCATAGACCCAAAGTCTGCAATCTTGAGTACGCACTGAGTGATCCCTTTGGTTTCAAAACATAGAATACGCTCTGGGCTGAGATCTCTATGTGGTGGCTGTTTCTCTGCCAGTACCCCTGAAGAGAATAAGTCTCGGATTAGTTGTAAGGCATCAGCCAAACCAAATAGCTGTGCTGAGATGCTGAGATCCATGTAGCCATGTCAACTGCATCAACGCCGGGAGAGTTGCTGGCCCAGAACTGCTCCAAGTCACAGTCAGGCCACCGGAAAATAAAAGATCTTGTGCAGCCATGCGTCAAGCCCAGAAGGAGTTGTAGAAAGTGAGGATGGCGTTTCTTAGCCAGTTTGAGCAAAGACTTGAATCTCAAATCATATTCTGTAGCTTCAACATCTCGCAGAACTTTAACAGCAAAGACATTTTGATTCTAGGTTCTCTCTGCTGGAATAAGCTCACAGCCACAAGCCTCAACTGCAAATAACACTTCTAGCCCACAACTTAGACATCGATACCACGATGACTGACTAATGGCTACAGCATAAAGCTGATATGATAAGAACTTAAATGATGAGACATTTTGATTCGATGGCTGAAGAACTGATAGTAAGCCAAGTATCGGCTGACTTTTGATTCTAATATGGCTTACCTTGGAATTTCCCTGGCTATGGTGAGCGCGATGAATTTCGATCTTCTTCATACCTAGGTATCCACAGACGGGACTCATGGCGCTATTTGGCACGTTTTCGGTCAAACTGAACGGGAGCGGAATCATATGGCTCATTGTGTAATGCATAACCCTCGGATCATCATCGTCAGGGAGGACAAAGTATGGTGCTAACATGTGCCATTGATAGGAATCAAACATGTCGGACTCGTGTTCCCTCCAGTTGATGAATGCTTGAATAGGTTGTGAAGACGTCCCGTTTCTCCTGACTAGCCTCAAGCCGTTTGGGTCCAACTCAAATGGCAGGTCCTCATCTGACAGACCCTCATCGCAAACATCGGCGATAGCGGTTACTTTTCCCATTAGAGCAAGAATAGCAAAAATCTTCTTCCGCGTTGGGCACGGAGTGGAAATGCCTGTCGAATCATTTGGACCAGGGCCCAGTTTGGTATGCCGCTTGAAGTCTATATCACCCTGGATTTCCATGGCTCTCCTCGGCAGTTCTGACTCTTCGAACAAGTCCAGTATTCTTAGCTCTTTCAGGATTGCCTCGTGGTTTATAATGCGTTTCAATTGGTCCATCGTGAGGTACCTCGACGAGAATAAGCTTGTAGATGGCTCCGGATCGGAATCATCCTCCGTATCAATTGAGTGTACCATGGCTTGGCGTATTTCTCTCCCAAGAGATACAGAAATCTCCCTTTTCTGCATTGGAAATGATTCCGATGCTTTGCTTGAACTGGAACCCCACGAAGAAATATCAGAGTCAAGCAATTGCAAAGCATCTGGGTTATCGTCTCCCTGGGCTTTATCCGAGTCTGTATCGCCATAAAGACCGTCGTCCCGATTGAGCGACTGTGCCGTCGCAGCAAAGTATGCGAGCCTCTCTTGGTGGTAAGCCATATGATTGAAAAGGCCTCTGAAAAAGGGCCCAGTCGACAGGCAAAAAGGACATGAGGCTCGTTCTTCTTGATAACTAGTCTGCCCCAAATCTAGCATTACTTCAATTTGGCCTCTCCCGAGTTCTTGATGTGATGATATGAAGTGATGTTCGAGGGATTCTCGTGACGAGAAATTCTCTGGGTGCTCAAAGCAACGAAATGCCTTCCTGTGGATCTGGGCCTCATGACTCAACCACGCAGACCGAGTCCCGTACATGGTGTCTGGGTCTGGGAAGTCATTCCGAGTGCACATGTAAGTTTGGAGATCTTTTATTATATGTTTTCTTGTTCAAATGTTAGCGTAGTATCTCTAATTGACATTGGTTGGGGTCGCACCTCCAGCGACTTTGTTGAAATTCCCTAGCAGGGCAGACGAGATGGCAATAGGGACATCGGGCCTCCGTTTCGTTGGGAGCCAGAAGGGGAGCAGGCGGAAGGTTAGATGCAGTCTCGTCGATGTTGTATGCGGTCGAAATGCGAGATGCTGCGGAGCTATTGTTGCTCACAGTGTCCGTATGTCGACCCCTCAAAGTGAATTTTGTCTCAGACAACACCGTAGATTCCGCTACAGGCAGTTTTGGCAATGGCAGAATGAGCTCCAGTGTTTGTGTGTCATGTTGACTAGGGTTGTAATTTGATGGTGGGTGAGCTGAGGTAGTAGGTGATTTCAATGTCACCTCACTCTGGCTTGCTGCTAACTTCTTCGAATGTCTTTCCCATTACGAAAATATACGACGGCGGTTCGTAATAGATTTGGCCCACCTCTCTATAAGATATCCATTTATCACCAATGCGTCAGTTCTTTCTGTCTCAGCAAGAGTGATCTTAGCTTCGTCAGGAGTGATAGGAAACCTCAAAGCTTTCTGGTGCCAGGATTCTAGTCGCCATTGTCTCAAGGTTTCTTCCACGTGTGTTCGATCAAACTCGGTATACAAATCGAACAGGTCTAATACAGCACTCTCATCAACCTCGTCCAGACTTACCATCTGTCTATGAGAAAGCGCTCTCAACATCAGAGGCCCCATCGATCTTGCCGCAGGGTTTCTCAGTTTGAAAGATAGCTTGAAAAGATCGGAAATAATGGAGGCTATCTCCACTAGACTCTGCCCCAACTCAGTCTTCTGAGGCGTTCTGTCTTCGTTGTCGGAACTGTCATCAAACGCACTATCCCATAATTCTTGATACTCAGCAAGCGTCTGTTCTACAAACAACCGCTGTCCTTGCAATATTTCCATATCTATAACTATTTGTACGTAAGAGTTCAAAGTCATCTGGTCGTAATATACTTACTGCTGGATATCAACTGCCCGAGCTGCTCAAAGCACTGAGTAATGGCCAGTTTCATCACCGAAAAGCCCCGAAGCCGGGCGTCAAGAGCTGCATTCCCACTTTGAAGGGCTCCTATATTACTCGCCCAGACTTTGAGTCGATCTCTCTGATTAGAGAGAGCCTTTTGTGTGAGACATTGTTTGTGAAGATCGGATGCGTCTTTCAGAGTGGATATGACGACATCGAAAGACAGGAGACTGTCCCTAGTCATTGATGCAACAGAGTTGCTTGATTCAGTATCCATTTTATCGATACAAACTGGTAGAAGAAGTATGTCTCTTCCAGAACTTCATTTTATTTGTACTGTTCAATATGATCTGCGTAAAATTGTTCTTACCGCTCATGAGGGGGGATCGAGATACCCCTTTTCAGGCTACTGATCCGGCTCGTGCCACCTCTACAGTTTCACAGCACTTCGTGGCCTTCAGTGGTTGGCCGATATTACTTGAACCAGCCGATGACAAACAATGTCGCATCTGTTTCCTCTTTCGCATACACCCACCACTTGTCTCAAATTCCCCCGGATTACTTCCATCGTCCAAGCTGACCTACCATTTACGATTTTCGACCTGACTTTCAGCATGGCTGAGGTCGCTGGCTTGGTTCTTGGAACACTCCCCATTATCATATCGGTATTAAATCATAAAGATGAGGTATCGGAATATACACTTGGTTTCTTCCGTTGGCAGAAAGCCAAAGAACTTATGACGCGACAGCTCGCGTTATGTCAGGTGGACTTTGAGATTAATATGCGGTTGCTTTTCAAGAACATTGTGTGTCCAGAGAAACACTGCAATATGATAGAAAACCCACATCATGGTTCTTGGACAGACAGCGAGTTCCTCCAAAGGATAGAAGAAAAGTTGGGCAAGTCTTATGCTGTACTGATAAGCATACTACGTGACATCGAGGGTAGCATGATTTGGATTGTTTCCAGCCTTGATACAGCCGGCCAAGATGAGGTTTGTCAACGGTCATGTCAACCGAGTGTCGAGATGGCGTAGCTGAATGTTCAACAGCTGGCACAAAAGGGTTTGGGAGCCATCATACAAGAGCACGATCCCGTCACCCAAGCTATGCTTCCAAAAAGGACTCCCAGACTACGAAAACGAGCGAAGTTTACATGGAGCCGCCATAAAGTCAAAGCTGAGATGAAAAAGCTGGAAGATTGTAATGCAAGATTGAATAGAATCTTGACAGCCTCTAATGAGCTCGCCGAGTCGACACCGGCCACCAAAAACATGACTGTCAGCCTCTAGAAGAAATTTCTAGAAATGCTTCCAGAGTCCATGATGCCCTGTCCAGCAGTTGGTGTTCCCTCGGTGACTGCAATCATCAGGCTGCCATAATGTTAGAGGAGAGACTGTCTCGAAAATCCATCCGTCATAGATCTGGCGCAAATCGTCCATATGCGAATGTTGGGCACTTTAGTATCTTACTTTCGAGAGACGCTATAGCTGCCTGGCTCAGCGCTGAGTTCCACCTGGAGCGTGACGAACCACTGGAACCAACGTATGAAAGATGTCTTTGACAATTCATCCTAGAGAGGCTGATGATATATTTAGCAAAAGCGCCCATGGGAACCGCCGTGTGCGTTTCGAGCCTTCCGATATCCCCGTTAACCACCCTCAAGCTCCTAGAGTGACTGACATATGTACCTTCATTCGGAGCGCCTCTGCTCCAGACCTGAGGTTTTCTATAGATCACCGTAATGTCTTACATCGAATTGATCTACCGGGGAGCTCCTATAGCCACAATCTACAGAGAGGACTTAGTTTGCAGGATCTGCTGCCTGACATGAAAAGTCAGTCCTTTGCGTTATGTGATTTCTATCGCCTAGCTATCATACTGGCATCATCATGCATCCAGCTTCGAAGCACTCGCTGGCTTCATCAATCCTGGAACAAGCAGAGTATCTTGTTCTTTCGACCCGACCCAGATGGCGAGGCTTCTGCAGACATGCGGTATCCTTATCTCGCCATTCAATCTCAGTCAGGTATTTTATGGAATGTAAACAAAGTTCAGATACTAACACTCATGCTTAGTGAATGGCAAAGAGGGTTCAGAAATGGAGCGTGTTAACATGCTGAGCCTCGCAATCATGCTCATGGAAATCAAAACAGGAACTGAAATAGAGTGTCATCGACGCCCAGACGACCTGGGCTCAGACGGGAAGCAAAACAGCTCAACCAACTACTTGACTGCTTCAAGGTGGCTCCGTCAACTGACTGACCGCGGGAGGCTTCCGTGGAGATACGGCGATGCTGTGAGATATTGCATTAGATTTTATGACGATTGTCATGCCTCACTAGAAGACGCTGATACTCAAAGGCAATTCAGAGAGGAAGTGATTGGTGGGTTGGAGGCAGAAATGCAAGCTATAGTGCATTGGGTTTGACTTGATTTCAACAGAATATAACAAGACTACCTACTATATTCCCTTCAACTGCCATGGAAAATTCCAATTTATCCTACCTTACCCGACGTGCATAAACTAGTCTTTCCTCTTTGTCATTGCGTAGCCAGATCACCATTGATGCGAACTGCCGAGACAATTTGGACTCACACATGACTACAGTAGTGATTCTGCATAAAGGTTACCAGAAACCAACCACGATGTTATTTCTCCTCTCTTCTATTGCCAACCGTACAAAGAAATTACAATTGGCAGGCTTGCAAAGCTTATCTTAGACAATTGTGTTGGGTAGCTGGTATCCTGCCCGGACTGACTTTCATAAGAGTGTTATTTTGAGTTGATTGACCCCCATAGCTGGTTGCTCACACCACGCACCTTGCACAATTGTAATTGGCTTGTTAATAACTGCGTCAGCGAGAAAGAGATTTGTCACTGAACCCCGATCGAGTCAATTCTACCAGATGTGGTGAAGCAATACGGTAAAATCCCCAAATATTGTAAGTGATGAGGTGTGGACTGTAAGTGATGAAGTGTAGACTCTATACGACTTAAGATATACTTGAGAGTGATCAAGTGTTTATTGTGCGTGATTAAGTTCATACTTCAGAGTGATAAACAGAGCGTAGCAGTTGTACCATGCGCACCTAATCCTGCCATTGCCATATGCGTATCTAATCTCACACTTCACATTCCACTCAACTTCATAGGAGCCAAACCTCACTCTGCTTATGCACAGAACTCGGTTTCACTTGACAAGCAAAGTCTCTGCTCAGTCCTGTCTCATGATGAGTTCCGGCGTGCAACGCAATGATACGAAAATGAGTCTACGTACTCTTCTTTGGGAAAAGAGGACTCCAATTCCTGACCAAAAACTGAAATTCACGTGGCCATACGAGCTGCTCAAAACGCTGATGACACCAGACCTGGTCTATAACGAACTGATCGTCTCATCGATAAACGATAAGGAAGCAACGAAATATCGAGACATCATCCTAGGCGAATACGAAAAGCGATCAAGGACCTCCCCCGAGACCTATCGCCGCGTCCTTGCCATACTCCTCTGCCAAGGGCAGGTGATGAACATCGGCAAGTTTCTGGGGGAGAAGCTACACGACGGACTTTTCCCGTTGGACCGTACCGAAGGGCGCGAGATTGCTCAGAAGCGTTTTAATAAATCACTCGGTTGGGAAGATGAGGATGTTGAATACTTTAACAGCTCTGGATTGAGAGTATCGGCTGATAGTGATATTGGGAGGAAGCAATAGTACAGTCTACCAAAAAGCCGTTATATACTGAGGCAAGACAGTTGGCACTGCATCTCAAGGGATTTGTAGAGAATCATAAGTTGCAAAGCTTATGTACTTTACATGTGCAATCCGAATGAAACAGAAATGACACTTTCATGCGAGACCTACGACATCTGTCTGCGACTAATAGTACACGGGATGTCCTTGTGATACATAAACCAGGAGTTATCATACTTCCATCTATGGTTCGGATCCGTGATACGAACCTACATCTTGGGTTAATACTTGATCAGTAGCTCAGGGAGATGACCAGACTTACGTCAAAGTTCACATAAAGCGTAGCAAACATTTTATACATCTCCAACTTGGACATGTGTTTACCCATGCAGACTCGCGAGCCGTGTCCAAACATCATCTCAGTGCACTCATGCATTCGTCGCACGCGTTGAGCATGTCCCTGTTCAGATTCACCCTTGCTGCGGAGCCATCGCTCAGGTCGGAAGGTATCGACGTCTTCGCCAAAGACACCAACATCGCGAGTGATGACACAAGGGTTGATGCCGACTTTTGTCCCAGCGGGAATGAAGCGACCGTCTGAAAGCTCGAGGCCTTCCTTTGGGACCTCGCGCTCAAGGATGAGACCGACAGCGGGGGATATTCGCATAGACTCACGCATGACTGCATCGAAATAGGGTAGTTGACTGATCTCCTTCCATTGAGGAACGGGTAGAGTCAAGTTGGCGGAACGGAGTTCGGCGACCATCTTCTCGCACACTGAAGGATTCTTGAGTAGGTGGTAAGCAGGAGCACGCATAGCACCAGCGGTCGAGTCACCACCAGCCAAGACATTGAGCATAAGCCAGTTCAGAATTTGCTGGTCATCGACATAGTCAACAGTCTCCTTCAAGCTGTTATACTTGTCAATGAAGAGGTCCACGGGCTTACGCTTGGCAGCGCCAGAAGCCACCTGCTGTTGGTACTCTGTGAGAATTTTGATGGTGTACAATACGCCATTGACAAGAGGGCGAGGACCAATACGCCAGATGGGATTCTTGTCCAGCCACTCGTCAAGCCACGGGATCTGACTGACGGGTGTGAAATACTTGAGTCCAGCTGTGCTTTCAGCAATGATGTTCTCGACATCTGCAGCTTGGTCCATGAAACCATAGTTGCGGCCAAAGCTGATATTCGCAGCTGCGTCCCAGGCATAATACGCAACCCATTCGTCCATCTTGCAGACATAACCTGTGCTAGCAAAGCGATTGTCAAGGTGAGTAATCAGCTCACAGAGGGTTTCGTCCATAATAGGCTCAGCCTCCAGCATCTTGGGCAGCGTCCAGAAGCCCCGGATGGGTTTGGTGTATTTGGTGTGAAAGTCTTCATCAGCAGTGTTGAAGATGTTCTGCATGCGCTGGCCATTGACAACGACATCGTTGGGGCGGTACATATTTGTCTAACACAGTCAGAACCCATTAGAATCAATCCACCCAGGAAATTCCATCACTCATTGGGCATCGCTGTAAGGACTTACCTTTCGCCAAGGGTTTCTCGTCGTGTAAATAACACGAATCAGATCTGGGTCACTAATACTGATCGTATTTGGACCAACCCGCACAGCAGAACCCCATCTCCGATGCCATGCTCGCATGTGTCCATCAACATTCCCCTTGGTGGCAAGATACGCCCGATAAAAGTCCGTATACTTTGCAGCAAGAGGGCCAGGAATGCGTCTGAGAGGCGAGAATAAGAGGTCGTAAAAGATACGAGCGACGACAAAAGCAACGCCAACGTACAGCACGTAGCTCAGGTCAAAAGAAGAAAGGTCCATGATCTACAGAGACAACGACTTGCATCTGCGGAGAAAACAAAGAGGATATATCATAAATTTAATTAAAAGCTTCTGCGGGATGCAGACACGGGACACAGCCGGATCTATATTGCTTTTTGCGGAGGGTATGGTCTGACTAGTCTGATTACTGAAGACGTGTAATGCACTCCCTCTCCACACTGTCTTTATCACAGGTAAAGAGAAAAGTGACGCCCTTGTAGAGAATGCGTCTGGATTATGCACCATGTAACAGTACTCCACCGCCAACTTGCAGGGTATCTATGCTAGTGTTTATGATATGTCTTAACTCCACACGGGAGAAACCAAATACAGAAGCGGAACAGCCATTGAGGATACAGGAACAGGAAGACTTCCCTCGCACACATGTGTGAAATTGTTGGCTTCCCCACACAAGCATGAGGCTCCTTGAAACTTGGCATGCAGTAGTTACAGCAAGAATCCCACGCACATGGTCTCGATGAGCAACCACCTCGGTTGGAATCGTCAAAATCGGTTTAGGTTCTTGAGGTTCTGCACGATGAGAACGAGAGAAGAGATAATATCTCACCGGGGAGGCGGGATCATCCTTGTACAGGCCAGGGGTATCCTTGGAAAAAGGCTGAGCAAACAAAGAGCTTACAGGACTCGAGGAAATATTCGAAGCACAAGCCGAATACAAGAGAATATGAGAAGTGACTGTCACGTAACTAATGGCTCAATCTCGGTTAGTACACAATAAGATAACGTTGGAGCTAGTGACACGGGACAAGTACGCCACTGGTACGGGAACTAACCTTGGACTAACGTACGTTAGACAAGACATCACTTAACATTGATATTCACGCACGTCAACACTAGTATAATCAAGACTCTTATTTAACTGAAATCCACTTTGCACAAATTTCCCGCAGAACTTGTCGCGGCCGGTAAGCCAAACTCACTCTCTGCGGCGAGCCAATTATGCAGGAGTATGGCACAGCATCTGATCTATCAGATTCGCGAGCCCCAACACTTCACCGGGATTGGCAGTAATACGGAGATAACAATAAGCGACCCCCATGCTCTAATTCTGGTTTGCGACCCTGTTGTAACAACTGATATTTGACATATTATGCAAAAGCGAGCAAACATCTTCCCCCCCGTGATTGGATCTGCAGATCGTCTCCGTTGTGGCTCGCTCAGCGTATGATTGTGATGGCATCGATCGTCCCCATTGTTTTCTCTCCTCTCACAGTCGGGATATTCTCATGCTCTCGATTGGATTCGCTACTCGGGCGATTTTGCAGCCCCGTTTTCAACGTTGCTTTTTTTCTGCCGTTGTTTCGAGTCCAACAGTCCAACGGCTTCGGTCTCTCCCGAGGCCAATCCTTTCCCCACGATGAAATATCCTTCCTTCTTTTTCTTTCTTTGTGATACTTGAAATCCTTCGCCCAGTTTCTTTGAGATGTGACAGATGCCTGAGAGAACGAGGCTATGTTATGAGAGAATTTGTTTGCCTGCCGGTTTGGTTATTTTCGTATTTGTGTGTCAGGGTTTGTCCTTGAATACATATAAGACGCATGAATGTGCCTGTTAAGGCAGAGTGAGACAAACTTGTTGGTTATCGATGCTAATATGGCTGCTGCTACGCCTTCTCCTGAGTATCTCGCCGAGACGCGTGGCCCGATGATTCGGACTGTTACGTGGCTCTCTGTGATCTTTCCCATTCTTTTTGTTGGACTTAGAGTGTACACGAGATTGTTTGTGCGAAAGGTCTTTGGTCTTGATGACTGGGTCATTGTTATCTCTCTGGTAAGAAGCCAAAATTCCTCGACATCCCACTTACTGACAAATATGGGTTGCAACAGGTTCTTCTCATCTGCTATGGCGCCATCATCGAAGCTGCCGTTCAGAAAGGTCTCGGTCGACACGTCGAATGGGTTCTCACCTTTGCTCCCCAAGATGCCGTCCCGGTCGCATTGCTCGGCCAAGTCTCACAGCCCTTTGTGGTCATGTCGTGTGCCTTGGGCAAGACATCCTTCTCGATCAGCCTCATGCGACTAGCCGCACAGCGATTCATCCATCGGTTCCTCTGGTTCATCGTCGTCACTATGCTTACACTTCACATCCTCATCTCTATCATTGTCTTTGTGCACTGCGAAGATCCCCGAACAACATGGAACCCGGCTATCGTGAGCAAGTGTTGGCATCCTAATTCCTACCTTGGAGTTTTGTACTTCATCGGCGGTAAGTCTGCTCCACACGCATGGTTTTGTCTAATACTAACATCATCAAGCTTACTCTGCCGTGACCGATTTCATCCTCGCGCTTCTTCCTTGGGCTATGCTCTGGAACTTGAACATGAAGAACAAGGAAAAGTTCGGTGTAGCTTTCGCCATGAGTCTTGGTGTCTTGTACGTTCTCGTCCCCTATCATCATCGTCTCTTACTAACTACTCTAGCGCCGGAGCTATCGCAGTTATTAAATGCACAAAGCTCAAAGCCAACGCAACAAGCACCGATCCTACCTACGACGTCGGTGAACTTCTCTTCACTGCCTGCGCTGAGAATGCACTCATTATCATGGCTGCTTGTATACCTACCCTTCGACCCATGCTTCGCAAGGTCTTTCCTTCATCAGCCAAGTCAAGCGAGAACTCGCATCGTTTGAAGAACATGAACAACATCATGTTCGTTCCCAAGAACAAGGCTGGTCAATGGAGTGCTTTGATTGAGACTGAGGCTCACCCAGATCATAACTCTGACAACCAGAGTGACAAGAGTATTCTCAAGGAACATCGTGGTACTATGAATGGTCAGGACAATGCTGGGCCAGCTGGTGGACCAGCTAGTCCAGCACTATCACCCCATATCAGAAAAACAATGTCGGTAAATGTGTCGTATGACAGGAGTAACAGTATGTAAATGGGAATAGGGCAAATAGGCAGATCAGATACAGCGACCCTAGGCCAGGTACCCTGAATAACCTGTGCAAGTCAAACGCCAGAAGTTCCCGTGAAAATGTTAGCGACCTTTTTGACCTGGTCTAAAGTGTCTGGGTAGGCCTGTTCTTGGCATTACACACAGATCACTAACAGGGGACCAAATCTGTGCCTATGCGATATGTTAGTGGAAGTCGCCGACCTCGAACTCAATAACAAAAACATGCAGTCAAGGTCTTGCCGCAAATAGTTCAATTGTATTTTGAAATCACAAACAATTACAAGAATTCAATCGCATCTGCCTCGCACCTCGCGCAATTGACCGAAACCGGAACATCTATATCAGGTGACGATGACTCAACTTACGATAACCAAAGCCAAGCCAAGTCTTTATTGGTTTCTCCCTCGCAAGAAGGGTCATGCCTTTTGCAGAGCCACAATCTGGAGTCCAGTGATTGGCTATCTTGCATTTCTCAACCTTGGCCTCATATTCGCGACTTACTTAGATTTGCGGCACAGTCAATAATTCCGGCCAGGCTGGGAACTAATATTGTGCAGAAGCAAATACCGATGGCATAAATAAGAGGGAGATTGCCTCAGTTTCGTTTGTATTAGCTATAGCCATAATACAACTAAAAATGTCATGTCTTGGAAAACTACCGAAATCTGGCCCCGACTTGGGGATTCACCTCGACGGTGATACATATCTTCCTGGTGATAACATCACAGGACTGGTATATCGAAAATCGCATATCGTGAGCCCAGACTCATCACTCACTGTATCCATGATCGGAACATCGAAAGCAAGCCAACAGGTCAAGGATAGAAAAGGTGATTATACATGGGGGGTAACGCTACTTGACCATTGCCAGACCATATTTAGGGGGCCTTTGCATATCGAGAACGGGGTTCATAAGGAGTGGACATTTAGTATACCTGTTCCGCTATATACCGACCCAAAAGTCAACAATGTCAGACAAACCTTAAGCTTTGTTCCTCCGGATACTACAGACCACGAACTGCCTCCGTCCTATATCCTCGGCGACGGAGGAGAAAGGAGAGAGTCGGCGTGCATCCAGTATATCATCGAAGCCAAACTTACAGCTGAAGTTCATGGAAGAACCGAAGTCTTCGAGGCTATATGTCCTTTTAAGATCATACAACTGACGCAAGATGCTCCTATCGCAAACTTCGGATCCAGACGAATTCGCTATCCACGAAAAGCCTCAAGTCAGACGCTTGTGCCAGGATCTGAAAATGTGAGATTGTCTTCGCTACAAAGGATCAGGAAGCACTTCTTTTCATCAGACCCTGACCTAGCATTTGACGTTTATGTTGACGTCCCAAGGATCATCCAACTTGACAACCCAACGCCTATACCGATCAAGTTTCTTGTGGCACCAAACTGGCAAAAGACAAGCCCTGCAATTCAAGATGTTGTACAAGAGGTCAAACTTACAACTGTACACATTTGGATAGTCACAGAAACATCACTCAACGGAAGCTTTGGAGGACGAAGAACAGAAGTTGACCTTGGGGTTGTCCAAGCTCTCAACAAACTCAAGATGAATCTTCGAATACCCTTCACACGACAATGGGAGCCTATCGATGTCGGAGAATTGTCAGGCCTGCGGATAGGTCTAAAGAATACAGGATTTCCGCAAGAATGGAGTTTTGCACAGGCGGGGTTTACGCACTCATTTTGTACATATAATATCATGGTTACGCATGGAATTGCATGGTGGATTCAGGGTGAGATTGCGGGAGTCAGGTTTGATGTGGGTGGGGAGGCGGATTTGTTGATACTAAGACCCAGTGATGATCGAGTACGACTTGAGGCGACGGAGGGTGGAAGTAGTAGGGCGACAGAGACTGAGGCTGAGATACAACATGATGAATCGTGGATCAGGCCACCTGTGGAAGAGGCCGTACCGGCATACAGAAGGACCGACGGTACTTGAGTATCGATTTATTTGCGGTCTAATAAGCTCTAGTGACGTAAAGGTTTAATTCTTGATATACCTATGAATTTAATAAGTCCCACCTAAGCCAAACGGACCTCTATGTCAATGTTATAAGAGGTAGAAGCACCCGTACACTCACTCGTGAAATCCACTCCCGCCTGCACAAGCACCAGTCGTGAAGAGCACGTCCAAAACTCAGCAATCTGATCATCACCCCACAAGCACTGAAGGCCCAGAGGGTACGAAGTCGCTGGGATGATCTTACAGACCAAAGAGTTGGCCGCGCTCGATGTCGCTTCCTCTGCCGACATGAAGCGCACGTACTTGTTCGAGTTTCCGTTGACGTTGGACTAAGCGGCCTTTCCGTTCGAACTTCCGGGTCCGTTGACGACTTTAAATTCTCCTGTGCGTTGGTTGAGTGTGAAGGTTAGATCGGTGTCAACGTCAGCTGTGAAGTTGAGGAAGTATTTCCCAGTGCCGATTTGGTTCTCTAGATGGACGAAACCAACACCCCCGAGGGAGGCGAGGTCAGGATCACCGCTGTCGTGTGCGATGAGGAGAATCGTTTGCAGTGGATCAGCTGCCTCAGTCTTGGTGCTGATCTCGGTCTTGGTCTCGGTGGCAATGATGTTATCCTTTACTTCTGTCCCAACAACTTTACTGATCTTCTCGGTGGAATAAGTCTGCTGAACAATCTCTGTCTTGGCTATTTTGGTGGCGTAGGCGGTGGCGATAGCTGTCTTGATCGTAGTCCTCCGTGCAATAATAATCTTATGAATGACTGAAGCAATCGTCGTTTGGGGAAGGGTAATAGTCTTACTGGTGACACCAACACGCGAACATGCAGACGAGTACGTAGCCGAGTTTCTGCACGCACTGCTGGCGTAAGAAGGGATGACAGGGGCATTAGCTGCTCGCTTCTTGAATGGTGGGCTGACATTCTGGGCAGTCGTTATGATTGTCTTTGTGGTCTGCTGAATAACTGTCTTGGTACCATCCATTGTCACAGTTGTAGTGACATCGATCGTAACAATCTGCACGACAGAGTTGGTTCTTGTGGCCGTGACAAGCTGGGTGTTGATTGCCGTTACGGATTTCCTGACTGTCGGTATGCTTGTTACAGTCTTTGTCCTATAGATAGTCCTGGTATTTTATCATTAGCTGTTGTGACACTACGTAGACAGAATTCGTTAGCCCTACACTTTCTTGGGTGTCGCGGTGGTATATAGATAAGCCTTGCAGTCGGGTACATATGTTTTACTTGAAACTGCGGTAACGGCTAGTTCAAGAGTCAGTTGTTGATTTACAGGTATTGATTATAAAACACGACATACCATTTAAGCAAGAATCAGAGTTCATAGTCAGGGCCTGAGCACCTAACAAGGCCATTGCCAAAGCCACGAAAGATTGTGAGAACCTCATTTTTTCAATACTAACCGGTCCAGTTTTCGCAAAAGGGGGAGCAGAGGAGAAAACCACCATCGAGTCGTAGCAGACTGCATAGTTAAATATTTCTATCCCTTGCCGCAATTCCGGTGGTATGGGTGATAGATCGGTCGAGACTAACCAGACATATCTGAGCCTTGTTTGAAGTCGTCGCTGCTAACTTCACTTGGCTACACTGAGCAACAAAGAACTAAGATTAGGTAGGCTAAGGTATTCTAAACTATCTAGTTAAAAACGCTATCATTTTTCCCGACAACACTATCGATCATTATGCTATTTGGAGTTAACCCTGCCCTGATAGGTCTGGCCCCAGAATCGCTATCACGAGCTACATACCTTTCAGCCAGAGGCCTCGTTCAGCCGATTTCTTTTCTCGACCCGAGCCTCAAGAATGCTTTCTATCTTATTATTCAGATGCACTCCATCCATGTATCTTGCCTCCAAGCTTATTTCCCTCAGTTCCGGAGTTTTAATATAGTCAATGTTATCAAGGACGCGCTGGTGCATCTCGCCAAAACTCTCAAATAATTCGGCCATGCTTTTCCTCCTACTCTGGTCAACGGCCAGCATATCTTGATGTATTATATTGAGCAGAGCATGAACGTAGGCGCTGCAACCCCGCTTCCTATGCAAAGAACCGATCCACTGCCAATAGTGTCAGAAAGAGGTTGTAGCAAGTTTCTATCTTGGGATACTTACCTTGACGATTTGTTCTTTTACCCCAAGCCTGTAGCCCTCTCCAGGGCCAAGCCATTTAAAATCGAAGTATATGTCGGTCATGACCCCAGTTATATAAGGCGAAACCAGGATATCCTTGAATCGTTCCCTCAGGTCATTCCCCCCAAAGATCCAACAGATCATTTCAAGTAATAGACAGCCTAGACTCCAGACATCGTATGCTCTGGATATCCGACCATCACGAATATCGCACTCGGGTGCTCGATATCTGGGTGTGACAGGCAAATCGGCTGCAGGAATAATAGATCTAGTTTCTTTCTGGTGGACATCCGCAATGCCAAAATCCGATATCACAAACACGCCTCGCTTCTCTTTCCGTGATCTGAACCAAAGAATATTGGCTGGTTTTATATCGCCATGTCTGCCGAACATTGTCTCCGTGTCCATGTGAGCCTTTCTGCCTTCATGGATATGCGCAAGAGCCCCGACGACGTTTCGAATTTGTTCCGACAGCCATAAAAGACCTTCGGTATTGGCAGAAGCCGGGTTTACTAGTGGACCAGGGTGGATTTTCCAATACATGAGAAGGTCGTACTCGGCGGCTGGAAAGACGAAGTGAAATCGCCTTTGGAGAGTGTATGTAGCCAAAAGCGCGATAATATTCGGGTGACTAAGACCGCTGAATCGTTTGAGCATTTCCAATTCTTTGCTCGACCTGTCTTTCTCCCGGCTTGCAGTTTTCAAAGACTTGACGGCAACGAAGCTAACATAAAAGCCATGCTATGCGGTATGGATATTAGAGTCTCGTAAATTAGCGAGGATTGAAAGCCAAACTCACCTTCTCCAGTAACGGGGTAAACCCATGTGAGTTGGTATCAATCTTGTACTTGACGACCTGCCCGCATCCCCCTGACAGTGTCTCTTCGTGTACTCCATAGCTGTCTCTACATAACACCCAGGGGAGCATCTGTCCTTTGGGCATATCATAGTGCCGAGCCTCGTAATCTTCTCCCAGTGCAAAGAACCCCGGCGACATTCGCAGTTGATTAATGTTGAAATAGTCTCTCTGCATATAAGACCACCCCAGGTTTGCCATGCAGATCTGGGCCGTAAGATGATACTCCGATCCTTGTACGAGAGGAAATCTTTCGTCATGCAAGTCTGCATCTATGAAACCCTGGATATCGTCGCTTCGTTCTACAAGAACCAGTATTGCAAAGGCTCGAAGAAAGGGGGGTTTGTCGGTGCCCAAGATTAGATCGCTGCATGCCTCCGCGCTCTCCAGTCCTATCTTGACGGATTGGAGTTGTCGGATGATTGTATCCCGCGTTATCAGCCTTTTCAGGACCGGATACGGCCAGAAGAAGTAGTTCTCTCCGTTAATGTGCGGAACCCTTTCCCTCCAAAGCGCATCGCCTAGTATAAGTTCAGAGTCTGGCGAGCCTTGTGTAGAAGTCGAGATAAAGCCCATGATCACTCCACTATGAGAGATCGCGTTGGCGCTGATCCGATTGACGGTTGTTGGGATGTGGGGAAATGCGCCGCATGCCAAGAACTTCCAGGGTCGATAAGAAATGTCGATGACTGGGGTTTATCGCCAAAAGGTTCAGAGGCAGAGACAAAGAGACTACGGTGCACTGAAAGGACAAATGTGAGATCTGTCAAGACTCAGTGATATCAGTCCTATCTCACGTATATATTCTGATAAGCTTGTTACGGCTCCTCTTAATGCACCTCTATCATGACCGGTGAGTCTCAGTCGGTGACAGGGATGCCTCGGGGGAGACATAAAGGTTCCAACTCGGGATAGTGGGAGATACCCGGCATGTCAGCCCAACGTTTTCTGTCCCCCCAAAGGCACAGGTCACTTGGCCTCGCTCCGAAGCGCGTTTGAGTGCTCGCCTCACTAACTCAATCTGTCTGACGTCAGGCCAACGTAAGATTGCGGCGGGTATCAGCTCGGAGTTTTACTTGTTTGGCTTGTGTAACCATCTTCTCTCTCATAGCCGTCAAGATATATGCCTCACTAGCGATCACTCGTTAGGTTAGGCTGGTAATTGGCTGGGCCTTCCGAAGGCTAAATCAATGACCACTGACCGGGTACATAGGCACTATGTCCGATCACCAATGGGCGGACCGAGGTGCACCACATGACGCCCTGACATCACCCACCATTCAGACCATTCAAGATACCGAGGACTCTTTGGATCGATAGACATCGGCGAAAATACTCAATGTTAGTGAAGTATGTACTTCTTCAACTGCCTCTTCCCAGCCTGCCATTGATCAACAGCTTTGCCAAACATATACCCATCAACAAATATATCGCCCACGTATCTATACTCACCCTGCGTCCCCTCAGCCCTCAACAATATCGGCGTCGAACAACCCAACGGCACAACAATTATATCACCCGCAAGCATGAACCCCGATCCCATCGCAAGCCGACGATTCTGTGTAAGACAGAAACATCTCCCCATCATACGATCTCCAAAATGGATCTGTAAAAAGTGCCGCCTCATCTCAGCTTTAACCTCGGATGGAGATTTCAAGTAGTACGCCAGTCTGTCATCGAGTCTGATGTATGGTAGACGGTCGCGAAAGAGATTCGCAAAGACATGGTAAATTTCTGCCTGCCATCGGCCTCGGTCATATTCCGATGGGATTTGCCCGAGACATATCGTCGCCGCGAAACATCCCTCTGCCATTTGTATTTCCTGCTCAGTGCGACCTTCAATGGCCTGAAGAAGTAGCGCTCTCCAGTGTAGGAACGCCATGAGATAATCTCCCAAGTTGCAAAGCGTTCCGACGACGACACCCTTGCTCTGCACAACATCAATCTCGAGCCCTGAAATCTCAAGTTTGTTGAGGCGTTCGTCACGGAACCTGCAAGTAGCTTTGCTGGAGCCAGAAGCTGCGAAGTTGTATTTGAAGCCCATTGCCGACGTTTGTGGAACGTGTGACCAGTCGGGAACGAATGTTGGAAGATTAGCGGTGCTGGTATGAACAGGGAAGTGGATTGCTTCGCAGATAATGTCGAGCTTCTCAGTCGTCTTAAGAAGAAAGTCGACAATCTCAGTGTACACATCCTTCACGGAGAGATTGTAGTCCGCGCGGAACTCTTCCCGAATACTGGCTGGTAAGACCCCAAGTATTCCGTAGAGCTTATCTCTAGGATCAGATGCGAGCTTCCTGCGGCAAGTTCGTAACACCTGTAGAAGAGCCTCTTCGCCATCCGACATGTGGAATTTGAGGTCTGGTAGACTAGCTGGCCCTTGATAAATGAGCGTCTGAACATAGCTGAACTGGTCAGGTGAAGTCGCCAGTCGCTTCTTGAGTTGGTCCTTGTTATTGAAGATAAGCTCTCCTCGACGTTGGCTGAATAGTACTGAAGCGCTCTGGTATTTCTTCCACTCAAGACGAGTCGAGCCACAGTAAACCATTATTCGTTTCGCATTGAAGACTTCTTGGACGACCCATAATCGTCTCCAATATTCCCTCCCAAAGAGTGACACCACCGCCAAAAGGTCACCGTTTTCGGTCCCAGCCGCTAAGATTTTGGAAATAGTGCTGGAACCAAAAGGTTCACCTGTAGTCGCGATGGCGTCGAGCAAACTAACGGCTCTTACGCTGTCGTTCTCTTCCGGGCCGAGCCAGATTGCCACGCTATCCGCATTGGAATAGATGAACGGCATGAGTTGAACCTGCTGACTACGCTCATCACGATCCTTTTGGTTGATGCACAAAGCATCTGCCCACACCAGCACGGATGAGTGTTTTTTTCGAAGTGCTTGCAGTGCGCCGTGAAGACTGACAGCTATGGGGATCAAACATCCTTCAATCTCAATTTTTCGGGTATCACCCGTATCACCCCAAGTGTACGAGATAGCCATATAAGGAGGAGGCTGTTCCAAAGAAACATGGATAATCTCGCACTTGATCATCGTCTTCCTCTCCGGCAGTATTCTAACAAGTCTGATCGATGCATCTTCAATGGGTCTGTACTGATAAGACAGCTCGCTAAACGAAGATGCAGCCTGTTGGTTCTGGAGTAGCTTGGGGCTCGGGCTAAGGGCAGCTTTTGGTATAGGTGGAGACAGCGGTGGCATGGCATTGTAATCGTAGGGATATGGCATAAATTGATTATTGTAGCTTGCCTCTGGAATTACCCCATATGGCTGATTTGGCGGACGTGGTGGAGGGACGTCGTATGGGCGACCTTGGCCTTTGCCTTTGCCTATCCTGATGGGCGGCGGGGAAGGGACCCGTGCGTCTGCTGACACTTGCGGGTAGGCCATAGGATAGTCTTTGAGATACCAAGAAGTATAGAGTAGGGGCTAGGCCAAAATCTGGATGGCTTTGTGTCAAATTTTAGTTGTTGAAGCTGGCAAGTTGAGTGATTTCAGCTGAACTCATGGTTGTGAGCCTTGGAGTCAGCCTGTGGCTTTGAACAGCTGCACCCTATCAGATGGGCTGAAAACGTCTTCGGCCTAAACAAGGATAGCGTCAGGTCACATCAGATTATCTACAGATACCTAGAGGAGATAATGGCAATTGCAATGGCATCTTATTAATTGTTTCGATGGTTTTTAGCTTTCTTACATCTCGGGCTGATACAGAAAACTATCTACATCGAGCTGTTCTGCCAGATCTAGCAACTCCCCAGGCGTCAACCCCGCCATGGCATTAGCCGCAAAGAGGTCCCATCCTGTCTCATCCGAGACATGTTCCTGTAAGTCAGGTTCCCCGTTTTGCTCTTCTTGGACGTCGACATGATCTTCTCTCTGGTTTGGTACTTCCGGTGTTGCGATATTACTAGCCGGCGTCAGAGCAGATAACTTCTGCTCCAACTGCTCAAGCTCTACTTTACGCAAAGGAGCAATGAGACTTCCTTTCGCAATCAGAGTGTCAAATACATAGCGAGCATCATCACGCCATGAATCATCTGAAAGAAGAGATGGGCAGATTATAGGGATTAGGTGGAGGAGGAACGCTGACGACGATGCATACTCAATCTGAAAAGGCAAAAATGCCTCTACGACAAAAAGTCAGATTCAGAATTGAATTGATTGACGATGGTACTTACCGATGAGATCTTCATCTGCCAAGGCACGGAGCGTCTTCAAAATCGCCTGCGCTGAGCTAACGCATGACTGTATAAGCGATGCAACCGGTGGAGATAGTGATAAGCCGTGGGTCATCATTTGTGTCTTTGACTGTTCGATGTGCATATGCAAGGCACACATTATCTGCGGTCTCGTCGTGAGTACGACGCACTGAAAGAAGGTCAGTTCAGAAATCTCAAATTTGGCGCTGCACTCTGAAACTTACATGGTGATATTGGAGCAGCAGTCTCGTTGCAATTCTTGACGCTTTGCTGATTGAGTCTCGGAAATGATTGTTGATGATGTTGTTCAGATCACGATTTAGCTCAGCCAAGTTGCGTAGGATAGACTGTGTGTTGCTAAAAAGGGTGCCATCGTAATCTTTCCCAACGCCGTATACCGCTTTAAAATGTTAGCAGCCATTTCGTGGTGGATTTAATGAGGATGGCACTCACTCCCCAGTAGTCGAGCTATTAACCGAGCAAGCTGAACATGAAGGGTCAGACTCAGTGAGCTTAATGAGCTGTCCGCCTGAGAAGGTAATTTATTAGTTATGTCCTCGTCCCGAATCGCGCTGGTTGCACCAATCAGTGCAGCAAACTCTTGGTCTAGCATATAAACCACCCAGAATATTATGTGGCATCGCTTGGAGTGTTGCGCTCCGACAGCTTCTTCCGGCATATGCCTGTGGAATCCAGACAGAACACATATCCGGAGAGCCTGTCCGATATGTTGATATGCTGCTACTCGCATGTCAATCGACTGAAAGTATATAGCAGCTAGAGTGAGTGCTTGTGCAGAGAGAACCGGATCAAGCGCAATGCCTGCTAACTCTGGCATCAATGGCATCGCCCGTGCAGCGTATTGATACCCCGGTGGACTTCCATCAGTACTCTTTCCACCGAGGAAAGCTTTACCGAAAGCGATCATGAGTAAATATTGCGCATACCACAGCTTACACGAAGCCGCTTTCGCTGAGGCATCTTGATAGAGCTCTTTGAAATGCTGAAGAAACTCAGCCTCGTCTATCAAACTCGCCAACGGGCCAAGGTAGAACCTCGCAGTCTGAATGAGAAAGTATGCATAGTCCGATGGAGGTAGATTGGAAATATCCGGTGGCTCATCTGGCATAAGTGGTCTCCACTGTAGTCGGAAGGCCACTCCGTCGAGGTGCCAGGGTAGAGGCTCGTTGTTTGCTTCGGGGAGATGCTTGCCTACTAAGGCTAGGACTCTTCTGCAGAAAGCCCATGATGATGCGGGTCCCATGTACCCTGTGGAGATCCGTTAGTATATGCCGATGATTGACGGAGGGCACTTACAGTAGCGGCCCATGGCTTGGCCGAACACATAGTCATTGTCGACGAGGGGGTTTTGTCGGAAGGCCGGTTCGAGGAGGTCATTAGTGGATAGCGAGGCAGCCTCGTTTGTTTCGTCGTTCTCGTCATGATCTTGAGGTGTTCCAAGAGTAAGATCTTGAGTAGCTACGTCAGTAAGGATGACAGGTTGTTGGCTGGTAACTCACCTCCATCCCCGGCCAGGGAGGCGTCCCGTGTGACTACACCGGAAATACCATAGTCAGAAACAGAAGAGTGCCTTGGACGTGGCCTACTTCCATTGCCAAACGACCCTGGCGATGGAAGTCCATCTTGTCGCCTCTCCAAGGCACGCAGGTAGCTGTCCCAAGAATTAGCCACAGCAAGACTAAAAAAGGTCATGAGACTCACCTCTCAGGCACCGATACCTTCTTCTCTTCCGCCTCGTATATGCATCTCTGATTCTTCCGTCCACATCTCAGACAAGGCTGCGCCCCCGAACACTTGACCTTCATAGACCGACATCGCTTACACCTACCCAACAACCACGACAATCAGCAATCGGCTTCCAGCGGGCCAGAAAAGAACTCACGCTTTAGCACATTTCTTAATAATCCGAAATTGACCACTCTGTGTAGCAGGCATCGTTGCGCAATTGACAATGTCTGTTGAGGAGAGAGGTCGGGGTGCTGTTCCGACTTAAGTCTTTTAGCTGGAATGTCATTCCGGCACGGTCTTTGCCTAGCGTTCGTGGGAAAAAGCTTATCACCGGCTTTGAGGGAGCGTTATCGGCTGCGGAGTGAGAGCGGTCGGAATGAGATCCCGATAGTGGAAGCTTATCACCCGGGGACTGTTAGTGTCCTATATCGGTATAACAATCCCGGCTGTTCCACTTGAGATTTGCGTCAGTGTAAGTCGACTCCCAGGTTCAGTCTGGAAGAGATCCCTGTGGGCCTGTTTCTTGAATTGGTCAACGTTTTGATGTCAGAACTGTCACAATGACCAGGGTTTTGACTCCGTTTCGCGCCGCAATTGCATCCAGGTCAGTCAGAAAGGCATGTCGGAGTCGGCCATATTGTTCAGAGGCACAGTATCTGACCCTCCAATCTAGACCATCGACGTTGCATGCACGCAAATGCCTGATAACAAACACATCAATGCGACTGAACTCGTCAGCTGCAGCTGCAGCTAAGCCTGCATTCTCAGCAGTGCAACCAATCACCAATTTCGAGGAAACGATAGCCAACAGACCAGACTTTGATCACTCCAGCAAACCCATCGAGATAACAAAGTCCCCAGACCCCTCATGGTCATACGGGGATGGTGTGCGCACTGGTCAATCCCCCACTGACAAGATCCACCGAGAGATCGACCCGTATTCGCCTGACAGATCCGTCGGGCAGAACTACCGACTTTTAATTTCTGGTATTGCACCACGGCCTGTTGGTTTCATCAGCACTGTTTCCGGGGATGGCGGAGTAAAGAACTTGGCGCCTTTTAGTTATTTTCAGGTCGTTGATCATGACCCGCCCATGTTCATCGTTAGCTTCTCATCTCGCTTTGGGTCGGCTAAAGATACGTATCAGAATCTGAAGGATACTGGAGAATGTGTCATTAATACCGTTTCGGAGAATATGATAGAAGCAGTCAATGCTTCTTCCATTGATGCTCCATATGGAGTATCAGAATGGGATATCACTGGCTTGACTGAAGCTGCAACAACGACTGTCAAGCCGTCCCGCGTTAGAGAGTCGGTACTTTCTATTGAAGGGCAGGTCGTGGATATCAAAGAGTTCGTGAGCCATAAACCAGGAATGAGTAACTATGGAATGGTTCTCATCAAGGCTACAAGGTTTTGGGTTCAGGAAGATGCTGCCAATGAAGACTTTAGTCACATTGAGTTTGACAAGCTACGGCCCATCGGACAACTGGGTGGCATGTCGTACGGGCGGATATCTTCGACTTTCGAACTTCCGAGGACAAGATGGACCGATGAGCAACCTAAGAGTAAACTGTTGACTAAGTTGGAGAATGAAAAGGCGTCATAGCGAGGACTGTCCAGCTTTCTTCACTGTAGAACTTGATCTTGTATAGATCAACATTAATTCAGCTCCAATCCTAGATCTACTTACCGAGTAGTACTCAGTTCTCATCATGATTCGATATAAGTTCCAGCAGGTTTCAATTTGTATTTCTATGTATTTACTTAACCCAGTATTCTACGTTGGAGCTCCTGTCTCATCGCCAGCGCCATATGCTGCGTCCTCTCCACTGCACCACGATTCTCCACCGCTCGTCGGTACAAATAATTGATGCATTCCTGCACTGAGCCCCACGGTAAACACTTGTAGATCTTTGGTGTCTCGGAAGTGACTCTGTTCTCCTTTACGGCCTTCTCGTAATCCTGCAGCAGCTTACAACTCAATTCGTCGGCCATGCCCATAATCTGAGCACACTTCATAGGCACTGTGGGAAGACCAGCCTCAAGCCGCTTTCGGTGTGTGCCTAGAGCCTTCTGCGCACTCTCAGCGTTATGTGTCGCCAGAACGAGTGCCGCGTCTGGGAAGCTGAGGTTGGCAGCTTCGTCGGGCACTCTTTGAGAAATTAGCATGTCGGCAATATCGTTGTATGAATTGTCCGTATCCTCTTTTGTATCGTGAATGAGGGATCTGATCTCATTCTCGATATATGCACCGCGAACTAGCTTGATGCCCACAGTCCAGCCTTCTTGGGCCGCTAGTTGGATATGCCTTTTCGCGTTTTGTCTGGCGCCTTTGAGATACGCTTGAATGGTGTTGTAAACCAGAGCATTCCCGTGCCGATTGTGTTCGCGCATCAGGGTGATGGTCCACTCGTCAAGTGTAGGTTGCATAGCTTGTTGTTCCGCGTCTATCCAGAGTTGACACCCACGCTTTCGGGTCTCGCTACAAATATCGTCGAGAGCCTTGTGGAGGTAGCTATTCATAGGTCTGCCAGCCCGTAAAGCGTCTACGGCGATGGGTCCGGCACCAGTCACCCTGAGCTATGTAAGTTACTTGTCATTTGCACTGAAGTAGGGTACTTACTTGACAGCTAGAAGATCACCAGCCTCAATCATGTTAAGAGTATCAATGTTGCCCTTCTTCCATTCATCGATCGTATCGTAGCACTCTTTTGGATAGTCCTCAACGCCAGTGGTCGGGAGCTTCACGTTGGGATCCAACACGACGTCTTTCGAATATCCAAGAATGATGCCATGGAAGCCAAGCTTCTTGATGTACTTGACAGTATTTGACACTTCTGGAATGCTGTTCCCAGCGCAAAAGTGGTCATAGATAGTCCATTGTAGAATCCGACTGAGCACTGGGTTCTTATCAGGGTTGAGGATGGCTGAGTTGGACTGTGTGATAAGCGCGATGAATGCAAGTGACGGCCGTAGTAGCCACTTATTTGCCATTACTGTTGTCAAGGCGACGGAACGCAGGAGCACTCCCATAGGTATCTTGGATAGAGGTGATGGTTCCTCCATCATGCGCGCCTGAGGAGGCTTTAGAGAGGTTCTCAGCGCTTCATTGGTCACAGTTCTAATTTGTGGTTGGATGTAAAGGCGGGATAGAGGCAATAAACACCTTTGATGACGAATGGCGGTTCTGGAAAGCATGTTGAATAAGTGAAATTGGTGGCTAGGCGGTAATGGAAGGATTCTAGCTCATCAAAGGATGTCCGTGACTTTCATATATTCTCATGGAAGTGTCAGTGTCACCGTCCAACATTCTCCCACTGTCCTGCCACCATCACTATCTAACACCAATCTACGTCACGCGAATAATAAAGGTCGGAACGATTCGCCGACGCTTCTATTCCTATCTTGTCGCCTTGAGAGCAAACCCTGCATGATCCAACAGAGTATCTGTGTCACAAAATGCGGGCCGTTATGCGGAGGAGGTCACGAGGATGTGATCCTCTACTCATGCAGATCTCGCTGATAAGTGCCGGTACCAATGGTTCCAGAAGGTGGAGAATCGGTTACGAGCTGAATTCACCCGCATATGCAGGTGTTGCCTGACTTGTCTGTTGAAGTGTCGGAGCGAGATATGTAGTCGGGATGGCATCCCGACTTCTCTTGGCCTGCTCTGTGCCTCTTGACTTATAAAGCGATTGACTTTGAGATAGGATACAGATTCTTACCGCAAATTACTACAATATCTCTTGCTCACTGCGATTTCAGTAGCCGATCATGTTCAGATCTCTTGGCTTTCAGCATCGGCCTGTGGCTCGACTTGGTGCTTTTCACCAGCACAAGCCCAAAGCTCTTTTATCCAGTCGACAGTTGAGTCTATGGAACCCACCAAAATTCGATAATGAGAAAATGGTAAGTCGATTTAGGCATTAAGTGCTTCATACTTACATGATATCCTAGTTCGACTACGCCAAGGGCTCTCCAGAACGAGCCCAACTCACAGAAAGCATTAAGAAGCTCAAAAGCTCGTTCCCTGTCAAGATCCCCATTCAAATCAGTGGCGCCGAGGTGAGATACTTGTTCTTTTAGAGATATTAATATACTTATATCGGCCTCAGATCACCAGCAAGCAAATTCTCAAACAACAAAATCCATCAAACCACAAAGAAGTCGTAGCAGAATACGCAACCGCCACGCCTGAGCATGTCAACGCAGCTATCGACGCCGCTCTTAAGGCTAAGCCGGCTTGGGAAGCTCTGCCCTTTGAAGACCGCGCAGCCATTTTCCTTCGTGCAGCTGAGTTGGTAACTGGTAAATATCGCTCTGATATCGTCGCTGCAACTATGCTCGGCATGGGCAAGAATATCTGGCAGGCTGAGATCGATGCCCCAGCTGAGACGGCAGACTTCTTCCGTCATTATATCGATGAGGCGTGGAAGCTATATGCTCAGCAACCGAAGGTTCAGACGCCGGGTGTATGGAATAAGATGGAGTATAGACCATTGGAGGGCTTTGTATATGCGGTGTCCCCTTTCAACTTTACTGCTCTTGGTGCCACGCTTGTCGGGCCAGCAGCTTTACTCGGGAATGTTGTTGTTTGGAAGCCTTCTGACTCAGCCATCCATGCTAGTTGGCTTCTGCACCAGATCCTTCTTGAAGCTGGTCTACCCAAAGACGTCATTCAATTCTTACCAGGTGAACCCAATGAGGTCACTGATGCAGTCCTGAAGAGACCTGAGTTCGGCGCTCTAACCTTCATCGGCTCTACCAAGGTCTTCAAGGGATTACAGAAGAAGATCGGCAACGGTATCGGAGATGAGATCTACAACTCGTATCCCCGCGTTGTCGGAGAGACTGGCGGCAAGAACTGGGGAATTGTTCACCCAACCGCAGATGTCAAGAGTGCTGCTCTCAACACAGTTCGCGCAGCCTTCGAATACCAGGGACAGAAGTGCTCAGCCAACTCTCGAGTCTACGTCGCTGAGTCAGTATGGCCTGAGTTCAAGAAACACCTTCAAGAGCAAGTGTCTGCTCTGAAGGTTGGAGACGTCGAGAACTACGAGAACTTTATCAATCCGGTTATTCATGAAGCTTCTTTTGATAAGCTTAACAAGATTATCGAAGATGCCAAGAACGACAAGGATCTGGAACTTGTCGTTGGTGGCAAGGCTTCCAAGGACAAGGGATACTACGTCTACCCAACAGTCTATCAGACTACCAACCCTCGTCATGAAATTATGACACAAGAGCTTTTCGGTCCTATCCTTGGCATTTACGTCTTTCCAGATAATGAGTGGGAGGAGACCCTAAAGCTCCTTGACACAACGTCGAGATACGCCTTGACAGGCAGTATCTTTGCGAAAGACCCCTACGTGTTACGCCATGCTCAGAACGCCCTGAAGCACGCTGCTGGCATGCTGTATCTGAACACAAAGTGCACTGGTGCAGTGGTGGCTCAGCAGCCGTTTGGTGGTTCTCGTGACTCGGGTACTAATGATAAGACTGGAACTATGGCCCATTTGCAGAGGTTCGTAAGCACAAGGACGATCAAGGAGGAGTTTGTGCCGCTAGAGAAAGTTTTATACCCCTCCAATGAATAATTCTTTGTTAGCCATCATAGAGGACTGTTGAAGTCCTAGCTTAATACAAAAGTTTCCAGGTTCACTCCTCAGCTCTTGAGAGCTTCTGGTTCTAATCTTGGATCAGAATCCACGACTCTGCCATCATCCATGTTCCGGAAGAAGTCATACACCTCTGGGTCATCGCCTGTAAGATCTCGCCCTACCTCCTCCACTGAAACACGCTGCCATCCTGCAAGAGGCTCCAGCCTAGGGTCTTCTGCTGTCAGCTCTCCTGTTTCGGTGTTATGATACCGGGTGTAAGACCGTTGTTCGGTAACGGGATCATAGAATAGCTGGGCTTACCACTGGGACGGAAGAGGACCTAGCAAGCCTTGTGTAGCTTCTAGATCCCATACATAGCAGTCACTCAAAAACTTCCAGGTGTTATCCTCAAATGGACGGAGGAGTACTGGAAAGTCACATCCTAGAACGACGCAAATCACATCCCCTGATTCTATCAGCATATATCCAGGATATCATGGTTTCTCAAATACCTGGCTTCGCGAAAGTACAGGCTAAGCCAATACTACCCCTCTCAGTTGTGACCATTGCTCTACCTTTAGAACGTGTCCAAATGACATATTCCATCATGTCTCCACGAGTCAGCTTCGATACCGGTGTCGAGGCTGTCGAGAGAAATTTAGTTTTGAACCTTTCTTTGACATTCTCAAGGGTAAATCCCTCGGCAGGACGACGTTCAATTCTTCCATCTTGGATAAAGGTGGCCGCAAAGCATCCAAATAGGTGCCCCCACCAGGATACGGGTCTGTGAGAGAACATTCAGGCTCCCAAGATCTGATAGAACAAATTGCTGTTTCACCATCGTCCCAATGATCAAAGGTATTTTCAGAAACAGACTTCACAGCGTCGAATCGTATGCCAACTACCTTTAGCAGATTGGGCGCTTGGTACTCATAGTGTATAGCAGAACATCCAGAGGCATAGTGGTGTGATACTCTCTGGCCGTATGGATCTGCTTCAGAAAGATCGGGAATCCAAGAAGGGCAGGTTTCCTCATCGGGATTTCGAGGACGACCACGCAGCTCCCAGCGGTTAAGAGCCTTGGTACTAGCCAGAAAGCAGGACTTGTATAGCTCGTCGACAGGCTGTTCATAATCCGGCTTGATCTCACTCGCAAACCTCGGTGGAAGAATAGCCAGTAATCCATATATCTTTTCGTGAGAGTCTGAACAAAGCCGGGCGTGATATGCGTCCAGAGTGTGTTCGAGTGCTCTTGATGCATCTTCGGACTCGCCCATGAAGACAAATCTGCCTTCGACGGTTTCAACGACTTCCCATCCTGTTGGGAGCGTTCTTTTTTAGATGTTTCCAGGATAGGCGCTGTGGCCTAGGTCGCTCCGGTTTCCTCAGAAGTTCATGTGAGATTCGTAGTCGAATTTCTTCGTCAGGATTGCCAGGTGGTAGCTGAATTAGCCTGATGTGGAGTTCAGGCTCGAGTGCTCGGTATTTGTAGGCTGGTCTTGATGATCCTCGGATTCCAGTTCAGTCATTTTTATCTTCGAGTTACCATACATATGATACAGTGCCTGTTTGTTCAGGCTGAAAAAATAAAGGAAATAATGCTGTGGAGGTGAGAAAATAAGCCCAAGCCTAGCTGCGGCTGAAAGATGAGCGGTTACATCACCAATCAGAGACACGGCTGCCTCTAGGCAGTCTCCGCTGAACCATCGAATTCTATACACTTTTTAAACATGATTTTCAACCTCTTCCAATATCCCCTCCAATATTCTTTGGGCCCACTCAAGGTCCGGAGCTTCACCTGACCACCGATTTGCTGTCCACCGCGCAATTTCCAACGCCTCTTTCCAGCCTGTAGGAAGTGATATGCGACCACTCTTAGCCGCAGCCAACAAGATCAAAGCTTTGGTCACACAGGAACGTGCAATATACCACGTTCCATGATGCCGGTTATGCCCATACGTTCGGAAGAGGTGCTCTACGCACAACTCTAGACATCTCTGCGCCAATGGGATAGCTCGACTGTAGTGTGCATCGTCTGGCGATTGGTGAAGTGTGTAGAAAAGAAAAGGGCGGTGTATCCATTCTCGACAAGATAGTTCACGGTTTTTCAAGAACTGTGCCAGCTCGTTGTTGGCATGAACTGCGTTTTTGGGGTCGATTTGAGGAGGAATATGCGAATACCTGGCACATATTAGCGCTAATCCTACGATTAAAAGAAGGACTCACCAAAGATCTATTTGCTCGTTAAACTCCTTGCAATGCTCCATAGATTCACAAATGTTATCAGTCCAACCTTGCTCTCCGCTCCGAGCCATTACAGACATGGCTCGGTTCATCATCCTTCTATAAGAGATTTCTGCCAAGTAGTAGAACCAGCTCTTCTCTTCTTCTGGCACAATGTCATCGTCCAATGTGTCACCTCGATCATAGGCCGATGGGGAAGTCAGTTCTGTTGGTGGAGAAGGGAACATGTCTGGATAGTCGCACTGCGCGATACCACTTGGCGGTAACGGTATCTCATACCGCAATTCACTACAGCGAACTTGTTAATCTAGGTCATTGAAAGACGAAGGTTGGCTCGACTTACTATTCTGTTTTGACGCAAGACCAATACAGTCTTTGTTCAAGTCGGCGATTTTCCTGCGTGGTTGCCTGGCTCGACTTCTTCTGACTGCGAGTCCACAGAATGTTTCGCAAATCGATGCATGCTCGATTAAAGTGAAACCATGCTTGCAGTGGGTGAAGGCAGTACATCTCATATATACCACAGAGGAACAAGCACTGTATATATAGGAGTGATGGCTGGAGTAGTCCGAGCCTTTTCTTTGCTGCCAGGTAGTATGATGCAGCGGTATCCGGGTCCACGACCGGGGTTGTCGATGAGCGAGTAGAGGCAGGAGAGCCATCAGCATCTGCCTCCGTATGAAATGGCACCGACAAACATGCTATGGCGCAAGATATTAACTTGAAAAAATCAATATGATCCATCGAAGTGACTTGAGTGAATACTTACTACAAGGCAAGACCCGCCATCCCATCTTGGTCCATTTTCGGCTGCTTCTCTGACCTTCTTCTTATAATCCTTAACATCCAAAATCGGATTCTTCACATGCACGTAAGCAAGGAACCGTTTTGAAAGAGGAACCAAATCCTCCTCCTGGACTCCTCTTCCACCTGAGCCGCCCCGGGTATCGCTGGACCTCGCTTCAACATCTTCGTTTAGCTCCAGGACGAAAGAGTGGGTATCAGGCACGAGGCCTTGAAATATCGGCCACCTCATAATACTCTCACAATTGTTTGATGCTGAAGGAAAGTCAGGGCGGTCAAGGACCTGCAGTACGTCATATTCAGGGACAAGAGTCGTCAAGTCTCTCGATGCGTGGATTGGAGCAACACGCAATGGCTGAGTGATACTAGCATGCCCTGCTGATAAATTAGATGCTCCTTGCGGTGAGCCGTATGACTCTGAATCATTTACAAGTACTGCTAGAGGTCGAGACTCAAGAAGAGACACAACATGGTTGAGTCGATCCAGGATAGTCAAACTAGCAGGATCATAGCTATCCATTCCATCAGTCAGAGTACAATGACAGTCAGTCTGCTACTAACCTTGAGTAATCACTATCGGGGCCAGAGCCAGGATAGACGCACTGAGCACCGCTCCTGGAGCAGAACCCACAGACTGGCCGGACATTGTCACATTTAGTCTTTCTCAATCGGCAAGATTGGCAGGCTGTCACGGCACGTTTACGGTGATACATGGCTGCTGTGCGTTGTCGTTTATTGCCCTGTCCCTGCTGACCCAAGGAACTGGCACCGCCCTGGCTGAACATCGTGGAGTGAGGAATTGGATAGGATCTTGAATAAGGTAGAGGAATGTCGGGGAGTAGCGGAGATCTTAAGTTTATGGTGGTTGATTTTAGTGTAGCTTTAGTCTCGCGGAGTAGCGGAGACTAACTCAGAGCGGTGTTAGCTGGTGTTGACTAGTACCCTACATCCCTCTGAGCTTATCTTGCAGCAGACCGTCTGGGAGCAAGAAAACGTAGGACCTTGACATAGGGTAATATTAAGATCAACTTAGTGACAGGTATCCTAAACTTAGACTGAGTTATCTAAGTCTCTCTATAATTTCGGATTAAGCTCATGAGTTTTCATTTCTCTCCTAGCGCACGTTTGCATTTTGAGAGTCCTTCGTTTAGGGCTAATGCGATGGGCATTGTCAACGGTTCATGCTTATCATACTTTGACGAGAAATCTCGTCTCTGCCCGTCCGATGTTATCAACAAATGCATATATCATTCATTTTTATTTAGTCCTGAGGAAACTTGGAGCCGCCCTGCTTTCTGACCTCATCCATAATCTCCATGACCCGAATAGTCTCAGCCCAGGGCATAATATCGCTCTCAACCTTGCCAGCAGCAATATCAAGTGCCACTGCATCAGCCTCCCAGTAAAATCCCTTACCCGGTTTTTCAAACTCATATTTCTTCCCCTCACTCTCTACGTCCTTGTAAACGGTGAATGATGCAGGAACCGAACCCGCAAAGCCTTCTACAATGATATGGCCCTTGGTGCCTTCGACACGACAGAAAGCCTCTGGAGTTTTGACTTTTGAGTTAGAGGTCAAGATACCCTGTTTTCCATCGGGATATAAGAGGATGATCGAAGTACCGATGTCGACACCATCGACGAGAGTTTGGGCGGCAGTGATCTTTGGTGTAGTTGCCTTTTCACCTACACCGGCATCGAGGGTCACAAGGCCCCAAGTCAGACTGTAGATACCAATATCCAACAGGCTGCCAGCACCAAGAGATAGATCTTTCAATCGTGAGCCAGGACCCTTTGATTCGATGTTCTGGTTCATGGCAAAGTCTGCAAACACTCGAACTACATCTCCAACAGCCTTTTCCTCATGGATGACCTTCTGGAGAGATTTAACCAGAGGAAAGAAGCGAGTCCACATAGCCTCCATGATGAATACGCCTTTCCTCTTAGCTGCATCCAGAACCTCTCTTGCCTCCCTAGCATTGAGAGTAAATGCCTTCTCACACAAGACATGCTTTCCGTGTGAAATCGCATCGAGGCAGTTCTTCTTGTGAAAGCCATGAGGAGTCCCGATGTAGATGATATCAACATTGGGGTCTTGGTAAGCTTCCTCATAGCTTCCATAGATAGAGGGAAGTTGCGTCCGTCCTGGCATATGTGTCTCAACGAACTTCGTCCCCTTTTCGACGGAAGATGATCCAATGGCTTGAATATGATGTGTTGCTTGGGCATTCTCTCTCTCGATGAGGAGGTCCTGGATGAACCATGATGAGATCAGGCCTGTGCCGATGATGCCCCATCGTAGAGTTGGTTTTGATTGAGACATAGTGATAGAGACTCTGGACGAGAAGTAAAAATATGTCTAGAACAAAGACTATTAGAAGCCAGAAGGACGAAAGTTGCAGGATAATAAACGAAAGCATCGAGATTCACATCATGCATCAACTTCGGCTAAATACAGTCGTCTGAGATGGAGTAACTGGAGCAACTTCTCCACTGTTTAGCGTAACTCCGCTACTCCCCGACTACGACTACGACTACGACGTCGCCCCCCCTCCGGCATAACAACGGGAAACCCCCTGGTCCTGGTCTTTGTCCTGGTCCGGTCGATAAGCTTAATCCGGATAAGCCAAGAACCAACCACGGATATTCGATGACTCTTTAAATGATGATATTTCCGAGGACTTGACACGACCTCTTGTGCGCTATCAGGGCCTGAAGATATCATGGCGCCAGATGGATCGGCTGGAAACACTTAAGCAATAGTTGATGACGCTAACCTGAAGTGAAAAATCGTACACCTATGAGTACCTGGGCTAAAGGACTAACATAAACTTGCAAATCATGTTCCTGAACCATTATCCCAACATCTCCAATCTCCAATAAGATCAACAGTCGTACCTTGAAACCAAAATACCTTGTAAGGAAGCCTAGTTGGCGATCTCAACCTGCTTCGCATTGCCGCCCTTCTGCCCAGTGTTCTCCTCTCCAATAGCTGATTCAACCCTAGCCAACTTATCCTGGTCATCAAGCTTCCCCTCAAAGACTTCTCGGATCTCCTCAAGCGTATGGCCCTTCGTCTCGGGAAACAAGAACCAAATGATGACGAAAAGAACTGCGAGGATACAACAAAACACAATGTAGTATTTCCAGGTGATAGCCTTCATAGCGATTGGGTTCACCTGGTTGCCGACAATAAGACCAGTGAAAGTCGAGATGTAGGTGATGGAAAGGCCACGTCCTCGCAGGGTATACGGAAAGATTTCGACGGGGTAGGCTTGGAGAAGGGGCGTCCATGCGATGTCATAGAATAGATAGAAGATGAAGATGAAAGCTACCACCGCACGGCCTGTCGCCTCATCATGGCTGCTGACGAAATGCGCAGTAAGGCCGGTCCAAATGATATAAGAAACAAGCATGCCACCCGTAGAGAGCAGGAACAGAGTCCGGCGGCCGAGTCGATCAACCATCATGGCTCCCAGAAAAGTCGAAGCGAGCCAGTTGAAAATCTGAAGAAGTCCGTTGATTAGGGTCTGGTCCTTGACCTTGGTGATACCGATCGTGTTGAGAACGAGAACAAGGTAATAGCTGACGACTCCGACGCCGTTCCACTGAGCAAACCAACCAACGATGACAGCAATAAGCGTGCGCTTGCGATTCGCTGGGGTGCGGAATAGTTCAGCCCATGAGACGGCAGAAATAGCGTCGGCTTCCTGGGTGAGTGCCAGTTCGATTTCTTGCATCTCAAATTCTACGAGAGGAGACTCCAGATCTCCACCTGCGTGGAATTGGGCAAGGACTTTTCGGGCTTCCTCCTTGCGGCCTTTAGAGACAAGCCATCTAGGTCGGTTGTGTAAGCTTCTGGGAAGTTATAGATTGATGCGACGTTCTTACCTGGGAGATTCTGGCAGGAAATAGAGGCCCAAAAGCTGGATGACTGGCAACGCACCTTGGAGCAGAGACGGAATTCGCCAGCTCCAAGTTGTCGGGTTCTTGAAGGTGCCATAAGTACACCAAGCGGCGAAAATAGAGCCAAAGTACTAAAATGGCGTACAAAGTCAGCATACTGCAGTAAACAAGACAGAATCTAGACTTACGAAAAAGGTGTTATACAAAGCAGTCACTTTGCCTCTCTGAGTAGGGTACGCAAGCTCGGTGATGATGATAGGGCTAGGTTGGCCGATAAAGCTAGTGAAGAAACCTAAGAAGGCTCTCGCAACGATGAAGCTGTGTAGGTTCTGCGAAAGACCCTGTAGAGTCGCGAAGCCAATGCAGGTGATGAGACCAATAAGAATAGGAAGCTTACGTCCCCAGCGATCACAGATATAAGCTACCACGAAGAGAGAGATGACTTTGCCGAGGGGATAAACAGAGTTCATGAGTCCGAGAAGCGCGCCCTCTAGACTGCCGAAGAACTCACGCCATTGAGGTAGAGTTTGGAGACCGTTCATCATTGATCCTAGGCCATGTCAGAGTTGGAGTAGAACCGTAAAGAGATTAAGGAATACCATCGTAGCCAACGGACGCGGAAGAAAATAGAGGGACCAAAAGGCATAGGTTGAGCTTGACCAGATGCCAAGTCATGTACCATGGTTTGGGATTCTCAGGAAGGGCCTGTATAGAATAATCGTCAGTCTGTGAAACGAAGATCGGCAGGGAGATGGGGCGTCGTACTCGTGAGAGCTCCGATCCAACAGCCAATTCGTCCTCTTTCTTGCGTGAAAAGACACCCATTATCTCAAGGCAGAGTAAATGATAAGAGATGAAGATGGTAAGTACGCCAAAGAACCACAATAACTTGACGGTTTGAGGAATGAAGAGGTCCAAAAGAGGGGATGATAAGCTCCTTTTAAAGCACTCAGATGCTCCCTCATCTAGACCCCGGATTTTCGTTCCCCGTAACGGAGGAACCTCAGTGACCCCGTGGGGGAGAAGATAAAGTATGGTTACATTTTAGCATGGTCCGAAGCCAGGGCTCGAGTCATGATCCTTTCGCGTAGTAGCGGAGCTGAATGCTCCTTTGGTGTCGGGGAGTAGCGGTATGTGGGGAACACAGATGGGAGGAGTGATACTCCAATCCACAGGGTACTACGTATTGATGACAGAGGAGATGAAGGATAAATAGCTTTTCTTTAACTCGTCTAGACTTATACTTGTACCCTTTTGTTACAGTTCAAGAGCCCAGAACATAACATCAATCATTCAAACCCTCTTTCACTTATCACCATGTCAAACATATCAGATCGCATCCTTCGGGTTGGCATCATCGGCTGCGGAGAGATCACGCAAGTCGCCCATATTCCCAATATCAACTTCCTATCCGAAAAGTTCCTAACAACCTACCTCTGCGATATCTCCAAACAAGCTCTAGCCCACTGCACCACCAAAGTCCAGGGCGGGAATCCCAAAACAACCACCAACCCTGAAGAACTCTGCTCCTCACCAGATGTCGACGTGGTATTGGTCGCCAACGCAGACGCATACCACGTTGAGCATGGTATACTAGCTCTCAATAATGACAAGTACTGTCTTATTGAGAAGCCAGCGGCCACTTGTTTCCGAGATATAGACAGACTTATTGAGGCGGAGAAGGTTTCAAAAGGCAAAGTATTTGTTGGAACAATGCGACGTTACGCTACTGCTTTTATCGATGTTGTGGAAGAAGTTGGGGGTATGGAGAAGATTCAATATGCGAGAGTGAGGGACATCATCGGGCCCAACTCCACCTTTGTCGAGCAGAACGGCACGTTCCCTCAGAAGTTTAATGACTTCACTGAGGAAGATGGTGTGGATAGAAGCCGTCGGGAAGCTGATATCTTTGAACAAGCTCTTGTCAAAGAGTTTGGGGTACCCAGCACACCGCAATCGCAAAGAATGCTAAGAGTTCTGGGAGCGTAAGTGATCCTCACCTTATCATGCAACATAGCGCTGAACTGTGATATAGCCTTGGGACCCACGATCTTTCAGCCATGCGCGAGATTCTCGGCATGCCCAAATTCATTGCCGGCGCTGTCCTAACCCTCCCCGGTATCTTCAGCGTACTATTTCAATACGATGATTTCCCCGTCACATATGAATCAGGTCTCAGTGGTGTTCCTCAGTTTGATGCGCACATCGAAGTCTACTCCGCCAACAAGATCGTGAGAGTCAATTTTGACTCTCCTTACGTCAAGGGGCTGCCAGTCATTATGACGATCCGAGAGAAGATTGGCGAGGGTGGCTTTCAAGAGAGGATCATCAGGAAGACATATGAGGATCCGTATACACTGGAGATGCTGGATCTCTATGATTGTGTTGTTGGAGGGAAAGTGCCCAAGACAAGTGCGGTGGATGCTAGGAAGGATGTTGAGCTGTTTGAGATGATCTTGAAGGCTGGTGCTGATAGGTTTAAATCTTAGACAGAACTTTTAGGCCGCATAATAAGACTACGTTACTATTTCATGTAGCAAGCTCATTAATTGACCTAAATAAAGACGGTTCTTAGCAGGAAAACTATATGCCCCAAGACGCCAAGCTCGACATTCGTCATAGGGTTATGAACTCAGTCAGATATTTACAGCCAAGACTCAACCCCGCGCAACTGAACATGATCACAACATCAACGTTATCGTCGCGCTGAAAGCCATGAAAATGATACCTTTCTTATCTCCCCTACTAGACTTCATTACCTTGGAATGCGAAATACCTGGCTCCAGAAACGATGACCCTCGAACCAGACGACCTTTGAGGGCCTTCGACAAATTTACACCGCCGACCTTTCTCTGGTTGCACCTATAATCTGCCCTTTGGCTTACATATGCCCAACGCCTTTGGGAAGTTGACAGTCAAAGTCTTCGAACTGTCCTGGTACTTCTCTCTCTGGTCTTGTTTGTTTTGCCATGGTTCTTTCGCGGGTGGATAACCAGCGTCAATCGACTTAGATCAGCCACTGAAGCCGCGTTTTTGCACCAAATCTTACTCTTAGCTGTGGCATTTCCTTTAATTGTATGGGAACTCGCTCACGAGCTTCGCTACTGGGAAGTGACACGCTGTCTTTGTTGCGTTGTTCTCCTAGTTATGGCGGCTACGACGGGAGTCGTCAGAATGTCACGGTGGTACAACTCCGTCGCCAACAGGCCAGAGACGAGCCTGAATGCACTAAAGTGAGGATGCCTAGCGACTTGGTACTTGAGCAGACAACCTCTACGATCACCCAGGCGAGGCCTTCGCGAGGCATCTCCGAAACTTCGTCTTGTAAATGGTTCACGGGATCAATCAGCAAACTCAAACCATCTAAAGGAGTGTATTAGTTAGATTTTTATCGTTTTCGACAAAATCAATGCTCTAAATAAGTAAATACCAAGAATAGGAGCTCAATCAATGCCATAATAACTCATAAAGGACTGTTCCAAACAAAATCGACAAACACCATATCTATCTATGCACGCTAGTAATGTTCTATGCAACGCTATGCCAATGTAAAACTATTACTGGAAAATGTGGAAAATGAATGCCTCTTACTTGGGGCAGACAGGCTTCTTCTGAGAGCAAGCGTCCTTCTTGCAGCATCCCTTGAAGCCGTTGGCGCAGACCTGGAAGAAACCGGTGCCAGGGCGGCAAGTACCATCAGAGCGAGCCTTGACCTTGAATGTCTGGGCGGGCTCGTAGGTGCCGGTCTTGTAGTCGGGGCACCAGGTGTTACCGCAGGCATCGCCCTTGCAGCAGCCGCGGAAGCCGTTGGAGCAGGATTGGAAGAAGCCGGTTCCGGGAGGGCAGACGGTAGGATCGTCAGAGCGCTTGGCGACGGCGTCGGGGCAGATGGGAGCGGAGCCGGAGCAGGCGTCGGACTTGCAGCATCCTCGGAAGCCGTTTGAGCAGGACTGGAAGAATCCTGTGCCGGGAGCGCAGACAGTGGGATCGTCAGAGCGCTTGGCGATGGTGTCGGGGCAGATGGGCTGAGATTGAGAGCAGGCATCAGACTTGCAGCACCCACGGAAACCGTTAGAGCAAGACTGGAAGAAGCCTGTTCCGGGAGGGCAGACGGTAGGGTCGTCAGATCGCTTGGTGTTATCGGGGCAGACACCAGCGTTGCCAGTGCAAGCATCAGATTTGCAGCAGCCGCGGAAGCCATTAGAGCAGACTTGGAAGAAGCCGGTACCAGGAGCACACTGTCCATCGGGGAGAGAAGCAGGAGCAGTCTCAGTAGTCTCAGGTTTGGGCTTGGGGGCCTCGGACTTGTTGTCGGGGCAGACTCCAGCGGTGCCGGTACAGGCGTCAGACTTGCAGCAGCCTCTGAAGCCATTGGAACAAGACTGGAAGAAACCGGTACCGGGAGCGCAGACAGTTGGGTCATCAGCGCGCTTGACCTTCTTGTCATCAGGGCAGACAGCGTCCTTGCCAGCACAGGCGTCGGACTTGCAGCAGCCCTTGAAGCCGTTGGAGCAGACCTGGAAGAAGCCAGTGCCAGGAGCACACTGGCCCTCGGGAAGAGAAGCAGGAGTAGTCTCAGGCTCCCAGTGTTCACCCTCCTTGGTCTCGGTAGGTTCAGCGCACTCCTCGGTCTCGGTAGCATCAGCAGGCTTGGTGATAAAGGCGGGATCGCAAGTACCCTCGACGAAATCAGTGCACCACTTTATGGCACAGGGATCAACGGAGCAATAACCGCGGAAACCATTATTAGCACAAGTGTAGAACTGGCCAACGCCTGAACACTCGGTCTGAGAGCGGGCGGTAGGTCCAGCAGAGACATAGCCAGCAACGGCAACGAGGGCAAAGATTGTAGAATGCATAGTGTTATGATATTTGTCGAAAGAATTAAAACAGTTTTGCTTGAAAAGGTGATGAAGAAACTGTGGCAGACGACTGAGAAGAAGCGAAGGTTTGTAAGAAAATAAGACCTGACAAAGGAAAATAAGGAAATAAGAGAAAAAGGAAAAGTGTTTGTTGATTTGATGTTTTGTGATGTGATGATGAGAAGAAGGAAATCCATTTCGACGAGAATTGGTGGCTTTCTTATACCAGATATGCGTACAAGTGAAGCTGTCTGAATGCAGTAAGAGTCTGCATGCTTAGTCTCCGACTCTCAACGGAGGAGGCTGTGACGTCTCACAGCCCTCACAAGAATAAGCCGTCAGATCGGGCTCAGCCCCTCAGCCCCAAGACTCAAGATCACATTAGCCCTATTTTAAGCTTAAGGACTCGGTGCAAATTAGGTAAAGTGAAGTTTTCGCAGCAAACATTAACTGCGCCGTCGGGATGGTCTGGACTGGTCTTTACAGCCCTGTGTCGCTTTTAGTGGCATTTAGCTTGAGCTGTCGAAGCCATTGCCAACATTCTCATGCTTTGGTGGATGGTCAATATAGTCAATCATTGGAGCAGTAGGTCTAGTAAATTGCAGCTCATGATTTACTTGTTTTCAAGGGAGAGCTGTTCGGGTCTTCGGCATTTGGAATGGAAAGCCTCAGTGGACTAACATTCAAGCTTATTGTCACTAAACTCGATGATGTTTTCTCGGTTCAGCTCACTGCCGGGTCTAATTTTTCTTCGGGGGCCATGGCGCAGCAGCTCAGATGGAGCTCTATTACCTTGCAAGGACAGCTTACGCCGAGCATCCATCGGGCTGTCGGTCATGCATGCTATGACGGTACTTGTGCAACGGAAAATATCAGCTTACTACGAACAGGCAGAGTCTTGGTGTCACGTACTAAGCCTTAGCATGGCAATAAGCGGTCAGTCAAAAGCACTTGCGCTACGCCATGGCTTATCCCTCAAGGATGATTATTGGAGCTGAGAAGATGGTGCATCAGCTGGATTGAAGGATGGTTTACAGCTCAGACTTACCAGCGGCGGATTTTGCCGTACTGCGTTTTCCGCCCCCGGTGTTTTGTAGTGTATCGTAATTGAATGTCAGATTCTTCGGTATAGCCGATCATCTAGAGCTAGAGTTATACGTAATCGGCCATCCAAAGGTAATATCTCATTGATGCGGGACTTTGGCTCTCCATGATTCTTTGGCTTCATTGTTGACCCGACTCTAACATTGCTGCATAACAGCTCTTCATACTGTGAGAAGTGGCAGCTTCAGAAAGCTGTGCTTTCTGTCAAACTAATAAGATTTGAGCTTGCTATTAGTGGACGCCATTTTGCTAAGACAAGCTATTATCTAAAGGTGACGCACTCCTCGAGCCGTCCAATGGCCGAGAGTTTCTAGAGGCCTCTCTTTAACTAGTGGCTAAAGCCACCAATCCATTAGGTTTTTGGATATAATTCTTTAAGCTTAATATGACTAAAAAGCTACCTTTAGGATAGAAAGTGCCTCAGAAGCACACAGGACACGGGATCTATTGCTTTGCAATGCTTGCTGGTATTCAATGATTCTATTTATGCCCAAGGATGCCAGAGTTACTGAATGAGAACAGAATTCTCCTATTATAGTGAATATATCTTCTCCCACAGCCAAGAACTACGTTAAATTTATGAGACTAGGCATTCGACATGAGGAGAGGGCTGGATCTTTCGGCGCGTGGACACGACTTTGATGGTCTAAAATTGTAGCAGAATAACAACGCATGCTTCAGAGCTATAGGCAGACGAAAACAGCAATTCGGAGCTCCTATCAACTCCCAACTAGACTTAGATTCAGAGGATTTGAATGGTCTTAATCAGACCTTTTACATAACTACGACTTCGCCTAGAAGAGGGGTCTAAAGCAAGCATCATCCTGACACCCTGTCATCTGACGTGATCACAGTTGGAGCTGGCTCCCCGCAAAAGATCCTTGAACTAAAATAGATTGGAAAGTTCTGTTCTTTTATTCGATCAAGAGTATTTATGGTGATCCTGGCAAACGGTTGGAAGAGACCAAGTGGCCATAGTGAAAGGCTTTTGAGTTATGATATGGATTCTCAGAGCAGACAAAGACACAATATGAAGCTTTTATACGGTTTTTGTGGCTCTTGAGGCCTTTAAATGTCAGCAGTGACGTGGCATTAAGTAATAGATGCTCTAAAAGTACACATTTGGATGTTTCTGCTCCATTTCCTTGGCTTTGCTTCCGCCAGACTCCTCCTGAATATGAATACCATTCCTCTGCATAACATCATCATCAGCATCTTGCAACGTAACTGTTTCTTCTTGGCCATCTCCGACATCATCTGGAAAGTCCACAGTCTCTGACACGGGTGGTGTGGCATGAATAGATCGTGCCCGTTGGTTTCCTTCCATCAGAGCGTCAGGCTGGGTTGGTGAGTGAGTTTGCTCTGATCTACTTCGGTACCATGCTCTTATTTCATCCACGTTTCTGAGTGGAAGACTGTCCCATTCTGTTATACGATCGTCTTTTCTTTGTGATGAAGGCTTGAGCGAGATATGATTGTTGTTGGGTTCGTCGATAGTGTGTACAAGCCGAAAAAGAGCTTCTTCTGTCTCTGCAAGGCGAGCTTCTAGCCTGGTGATAAACCCAATTGGAAGACCTCTGATTATTTATCAGTATTTATGGTGGTCAATACGAGTAAGTGTTGTAGTGTTACCTCTTATTTTGTTCTGGGTAATGGCAGTTGGTAGGATCATTGGTGCACTGCAGACAATGCGGCCTGAGCAGCCGTTAGCACGACAATCTCTCCAATAAGTATCTGAAACACTTACAACTGCCTATCGCACTAGCGAGTCCTCAATTCAGTCAAAAGCGTTCCCTTTTCCCTAGAATTGCGACTGGGGCATGAGATCTCACCTTGCGTTTCCGCTGTCGACAATGACTACACGCTATCGGGTTCAACTGCCTCTCGATCTCTTGCTCACCCGAAGCCTCATTATTCGCCATGTAAACAATTCACTTACACAAGGATCAATCCCTGTGCAGCATCTGTAAATCGATCGGGGTTCGTTCCCCAGAGTCAAAACGTCGCTCCACAGGGAGAATGACTTGTTCAACCCCGCGTCGGCCTTTTCTTTGTCCGGGCGCGACACTAGCACTTTTGCAACTTCAGCTTACTCCCAGCATCGTCAATTCCAACTCATCCACTCTCCATTGAGGATGTTGTGTGAAGATGTCTTCTCATCACTCGCCGTATGGTAATATCGAGACAGCATCTCAATCAACACTAGGTCACTCTGAACCTCAAGGCCAGAAACGGAAACACTCGACTTCGCAACCTGGACGCGAATATGGATTGATGCGCGATACAGGCGAGCACGATGCCGCTCGATTCGTGGGAAGTGGCAGTGGAATCCACTATATCCGTGCTGTTCATCTTCGTCTCGCCAAGAGATCGGCATCAAGAACTACAGAACCTGGATCTTCAACTATAAACACGCTTATTCCCGGTGAAGACGATCAACTTCGTCAAGATGCTTCGATAAGACGAAATCGAGAGCAGTTTCTTTGGAAAGATGATGAAGTCTGTGGAAATGACACAAGTGATACCTTTGAAGACTTGGTCGAGTGGTCCAAGAGTTATTTCGAGGCGTGGCATCCTGTTCTTCCGTTCCTTCACGGGCCTCATGTCCTGGGTTTGTTTGAAGAGGTTGCTAAGAATGGAACACTATTGCTTGACCCTATCGATATGGTCATATTAAAGTCTGTTCTTTCTATATCGCTGGCGGATAGTCGACAGGCCACTCCTTTCAAAAAGCCGATCCCAAAAGTATATCTCTTCAACAGTGTCGATGATGCGTTGGCGAGCTCTCAATTTGCTCTGAGCCAGCCTGCTTCAATCCGCTCAACTCAGGCAGCGTTGGCTATCCAATTATTCCTAACTTCGATGCTCTGTCTCAACGCGGCATCGAGATTGGGCGGACTTATTGTGAGGACAGCGTTTCACATGGGCCTTCATCGATGTCCGGCGCGATATCCCTTTTTCACAGACAAGGAGGTTTCAGTCCGACGCAGGGTGTTCTGGTGTATCTACATCCTAGAAAGGCTCCTCTGTCAGTCTCTCGGGCTACCTCTTGATATACGAGATGACGACCTGGATGTCTGCTATCCCGGCGAAGAGCGTCATACAATAACGAACAGAGAAGAAAATTCTGAAAGATTACAGCTTCTTACGTTTGTGGCTAAACATGCTCGAATACGTGGGCTCATTCTTGAGCTTAGGAACAAGTCTATGCTACAACGGCAGGATACTGCAGATCGAGCAGCGTTCGTCCAAGCCGAGCTAGCAAAATGGTTTAATGAAATTCAGGACGCAGTAGAAGAGGACGATCTGGCCGATGCAAGCTCGACTACTCCAGCAATATCTGAACATCATAAGGTTATGCTCTTAGTTCTCAAACATGAGTCGGCAATATGCTTGAACAGACCTGGCCTCGCTTCCGAATATCCTTCCTCATCATACTCATCCGCCTTTCAGGCATGCATATCAGCTGCCAAGTCTATCCTGATAATCCTCAAGAAACATCGAAACCACCACCAATTATCTGTAGACTCAACTGGTGCAAAGTCTCAAGCACCCTTGCTGTGGCCTTCTTTCACGTGGTCTATATGGATCAGTGCCTTTGTTCTAATTCATGCTGCCTTTGAAAAACAGGTCCATCTGGGAAGTGCATTGAGGTTCGAACTTCTCCTCCCTTCCCTTGTTCGGCGTTTACTGATATCCTCTTAGACACGTTGCTGCAGCGAAGGATATCCTTGGTCATCTGGCTGCAAGAGATACATCGTGGCCTGAATACTGTCTTGGGGCCATTGATGAACTCACCTCCACCGTGCAAGAACTTTCCCAAGAGCGTCCAACAATGATTGAATCTCCGGTAGATGCCATCATCACAACACGTAGCTTCTCACCTAGCGTCGGAAGTCAAGTACGGAGCGGTGAAAATACCACCCCCACAAGACTTCCAAGAACACAACATACTCACTCACAAAGCACTGAGACGAGAGACAGCCCAAACTCTATCCCTCAAAACATCTCTTCGAATACCCAAGCAGTCCAGGGACTATCATCCACTCAGCCTTTCAGACCCCAACAAAAAAGACCAAGGACAACGTATCATTCTACGGGTATCCTACCCCAAGATATACCTTACTCGCAGCCCCATAATCCTCAAGCTCCATATTCCAATGACCTTCTATCTACGCCAAACACATCACTCAATCCAGAAGTGACACCTGGGATGAACTTGGATAACATACCACTAGAAGGCCATGAATCAATGATGTGGTATGATCAGCTCTTTGCAAGTTCATTCAGCGCTATCGACAATCCCTTTCTTGTCAATGCGGAGTTTGACGCTTCTGTTGATCCAACTTGGAATTATTTACGATAGTATCACTAATAATAATACATTATACCTCCTTCACTTGAGTTACCTTCCTGTCCTTATCTAATACCACTTTTATATGCTTCTTCTCACTTGATCCCTCACCCTTGAAAAAGTTCTCGCTCTGGAGACGCTCAAGGAATAGCTCATAAGCCGGCATGTATCCCTTCACAAACCTGATAACTTGCTCATCCGTCATGCCCGGCTTGTGCTGTCTCAACGCCCTCTCCTGACCTAGCCTCCATTCGTAGACCTGCACGAGTTTATCTGTACTCAGATGTAGAAACCCATCAAAGTGCTGTGGTCCAGCGAATGTCTCGCAATATCTTCTCAAGTTCTCATTGATGAGCAGAAGATGGCTTAGATTATGACTCGCCAGCGTGTTCGTAAGGGCCCATTCTTCAGACTTCTGTGCCTCTGAGGCTTTAGCTTTCTCCCACTTCCTCTTGACTTCCTCGGCAGTCAAGGGTTTGAAGCCAAGTGCCCAGCCCTCAAAGATCAAAACATCAAGGCCTTTATCCAGTTGAACTTCTTCCCATTTCTCAACGGGAACCCTTCCGCCCTGACCACTATGAAGGCTCTTGTCAAAAGCTGGCCATTTGACAACCTTCTTATCACTCTCAACACGTCCAAGTACTTGGTCGAAGAAGTTCTTCGCCAGAACTTCGTCGTGAGTTCCAGGTTGGCCACGGGTTTGGAGAAGACCATTATCTGGGTTCGCTTCTCGAAGGGCCACAAGTTCTGGGTGGTCATGATAGAGATCATCCAGTGATATCATGCGAGTCTTGAGATGGTGTTGATTCGTGAGGGTTTGTGAAAGAGCTGCAGCCCATGTCGATTTGCCACTGCCCTGAAGGCCAGAAAGGCCTAGAACGAATGGCCTTGAAGAGTTCTTCCGATGAGCTTGGATTGCAGGGACAAAGATGTCCAGCACCGTATCAATGGCTTTTGGATCAATCATGGCTAGTTAAGTGTAAGATATTGGGTTTTTCGTAATTAAATTGACGAGGGAAGAGTAAGTGATAAAGTGTAATATCCCTCAAGATATCATGAAAGACAAGGAAAAGAAAAGTCCCTCATCAACTTTGGCACTCTTCTAAGTTATGGACAGTCATTCCCCGCATCATAAGCCACTATTCGCGGAAAAGCGTCAATCGCAACGGACTTGAAGCGCCGCTCACTTCCTTTCCCGGACCGGGCAAGGCGATGCTGCAGCGGACATTTCTAAGTCCGCCCTCCTCCACACAAGACATACTCCCATTCCGACATCTTGGTATATATAAGGATAACATTATCTATCTTATACAAACTCATCAGCATCGCCAATCTTCATAAAAAGTCTCTACAAAACTCATCATGTCTCCCTCCGCAGTCACCGCCAAGAAGTCCTACAGCATCGCCTCCATCCCCGCTGATGGAATCGGTCCTGAGGTCATTTCTGCTGGTATCGAGGCTTTGAACGCTCTGGCCGGTACTCTTCAGACTTTTGATCTTGACTTTACTCACTATGATTGGAGTTCGGATACTTATAAAAAGACTGGGAAGTATATTCCTGACGGTGGTCTTGAGCAGTTGAAGAAGCACGATGCGATCCTCTTTGGTGCGGTTGGAGCTCCTGGTAAGTCTACTGAATGTTCTTATGAAACTTGATACTCATTCTACTAGATGTCCCTGATCATATCTCCCTCTGGGGTCTTCGTCTGGCAATCTGCCAGCCCTTCCAACAATACGCCAATGTTCGCCCAACACGCATCATGCGCGGCACACAATCTCCCCTGCGTAACTGCAAAACGGGAGATCTCGATTGGGTCATCATCCGCGAGAACAGCGAGGGTGAATACGCCGGTCAAGGCGGTCGTTCACACCGCGGTCACGCCTGGGAAGTTGCCACAGAAGTCGCCATCTTCACTCGTCACGCTGTCAGCAGACTTATTCGCTTCTCATTCGAGGTTGCGCAGAAGAGGCCCAGAAAGCACCTGACTGTAGTCACCAAGAGCAATGCCCAGAGGAACGGCATGGTCCTTTGGGATGAGGTTGCTGCGGAGGTGGCGAAGGACTTTCCTGATGTTACTGTTGAGAAGATGTTGGTTGATGCTATGACTACGAAGATGGTTCTTAAGCCTGAGACCATCGATACCATTGTTGCCAGCAACTTGGTAAGTCCCCTTCCTTTCCTCTGTTTTTGGAAGCCATTGAACTAACACACCCTAGCACGCTGATATTCTCTCTGACTTGGCCGCTGCCCTCGCTGGCTCAATCGGCATCGCACCAACAAGTAACCTCGACCCCAGCCGCGAGAACCCATCTATGTTTGAGCCCATCCACGGCTCTGCGTTCGACATCACCGGCAAGGGCGTCGCCAACCCAGTGGCTACCTTCTGGACAGCAGCTGAGATGCTCGCATGGCTGGGTGAAGAAGAGGCTTCGACCAAGTTGATGGAGTGTGTTGAGAATGTCACTGCCTCAGGTGTTCTCACACAAGATCTAGGTGGAAAGGCGACTACCAAGGAGGTCACGGCTGCGGTCGTGGCAGAGATCAAGAAGAGCCTTGGCAAGAGTTCGAAGTGAGTGTCAGTAGCGAGATAAGATGATAGAAAATGACTAGTTGGTGTTTTTTTATGTATGTCTTGATTGTTATGAATCTCTTTGTGTTGTAAAGTCCCATAGTTATTGTCTGATGTAAGTCACTGAAGCAAACGCCTTTGTTCTAGGCCTTTGTTCTCTCAAATTCACACACAAAATGTCCAACTTTAGTGTATCGGGCCTACAAGAGCGATGTTCTTCTGTCAGGTCACATCAAACAGCCCCATGTTTCGCTGGCAGGTTAGTTGTCATCGGGGAGTGGCATAAGGTTGGTGGTAGTCATGAGAAACTGTACAATTAAAGGGCCATCGGTGGCGTAGAAGCAAGTGGTCAAACAGCCTCAAAAAGAAGACAGAGTCATAAATCTTAAGTTCCTCATATATCGCGATAGTCTATCTCACCTTTTATCTACCTGAGACGCCAGAAAATCGTCATATCCTGAGCAAGGCCGATCAGGCGAGGGCCCTTGTTACCGGCCTCCAAAATGTTCAAGACATCCTCCCACCTCGTCTTCTATCGCGACTGCAAGACCAGCCTTCAATTGGCATAAGAGCTCTAAAGAGACCAAGTTAGTAGTTGAGCCAAAGCTCTGTACCTTCAAGGCTCTGCGTTCTGCAAACCGGCATCGATCTCTTACCTTGCTCAAGGACGAGGACCGTAGCCTCAATCGTCACCGTACAGGTCATCGTCAGAATCGATCAATATCGGGTCATCGTAATGAAGTCCATGATGCCCTGGGCGATTCCTGCCCTGCTGACGGGGAGGATGCCGCGCCGCCAAGCGAGCCGCTTCACGATTCATCGCAAGGAGTCGATTCTGATTTGTGCGCCTGGCTTCAGCGTCTACTTCATGGTATGCCTCTTCACGGGGAGGCCTATCCATCTGAGGGGCGTCCATCGGATTATAGAGTCGGCGCGGCACGTTCCTTTCGTTGTGCAAGTGACCCTGGTGATACATCTCATGTGGACCCTCCCCTGGCCGATAAGTCCTGGGAATATCACGTTCATCTCTCACAGGTGGTCTCTCCATGCGCGGCTCGTTGATCTGCAAACGGCCCATACCCGGCATGAGAACATCCAGGGGAGGACGGCCATCGTCTCGCCGGCGATCCATTCGCATTCCAGGCGCATGTTCTCTCTGTACACCGAAGCCTTGGTTAGCTGTTCCCATATTTCCCGGATTCATCATGTTCTCAAGCAACATAGGTGGGAGAGGGGCATTGTGTGGACGACCTACCATCCGAGTTTCTCTACGCAGCCCCATTGGCATACGAGCTTCTCGTTCGGCTCGTCTGCGAAGTCGTTCGCGTTCATGTTCATAACGATTCATCTCATCTTGATGACGTCTTTCCCCATGATGATGTCTTTCTCCGTGATGGTGATGGTGTCTTTCTCCATGATGATGATGATGACGATGATGCCCTTCCCGGTGGTAATGTCCTTCCCCGTGGTGATGTCCTTCTCCATGGTGATTCCTTTCATGTCCTTCGCCATGCCGACGTTCCCTCCCATTATAGGCCCCACGACGGTCTTGCTCCTGCGGTTGCTGCACTTCCTCAGCAGGGGGGAACACCAGAGGTCGAATAACCCTCCACGGTCCCCCAACTTGAGGCGGAACACGTTCCTCCTCACCAGGCATCGGCCGTAGCTGTGGGATTCTCGCAGGTCCATCAGCCTCATCCGCCGCTGCTGCCTCGTCGATAGGGTGTCGACGACGACGATACTGTGGGGGCTTCGTGCCTGGACGGTCCCTCATGGGTACCATAAGATTAAAGCCTCCATATGTGGGACAGCCGCAGGTCCGCCATATTTCACCGCAAATGAAGCAGAACTCTTGACCGCAGACGCATGTCATGTGGTTGCACGCCTCCGCAAGCTCGATCATCCTTCCGCACCCGGGGCAGTTAACGGTCCGGTTCTCGTCCATGGTGGCCCAGACATCTTCTTCAGCGGCTCCCTCTCGGCAGGGCTGGCCTGGATGGCCTCGCTCACCACAGTCGCGACATGTGTGTGTATCGCACAGCAAACAGTGCCCGTTACGATCAGGTGGAATGAATGCTGCGCAGTTAGGGTCGTGGCAGTATAGTCTATCGTGGATCGGCGCATTGGCTTCCTCTTGCACCTGGCGGAACAGATGAACCAAAGCAGGGGCACGTGCAAGCGCGACACCCGCCTCGTCGATAGGCTCGCAGCATCTTGGCGGAAACGTTTCTTGAGAACTAAGACCGAGTCGAATAAGTTCACGGTAGCAAGGGTAGCAGTAGTTGTGGGTGCCGCAAGGAGCCATCATCTGAGCATCCTCCAGACAAGCAACGCACATTTCTCCGTTCGTTTGTTCAGGGAAAGGATCCATTGCAGCTTCGCGAAAAGCAATCCTCCTCTCGGTTCGATCCAGCACGATTCGATGGTTGGTATTGCGGACTTCGGGGCTGCGCAGTCGCTCAAATGCCAGCTCTTCGTCGGTGATGATCCTGCTGACTAGGAAAGCCTGCTCATCATCTTCTGCAAGATCTAGAGCAATAGAGATTAGTCTGGCCAGGTATGGCTCCGAGAAGGCTTCGTCAGGGGGTAGGAGCTGGAGACGGATCAACAAATCAAGAAAGTCTGGGTGGACTCGGTCGAGGGCGTCAGAAACATCCGACATGATGGGCAAAGTTCTGAAAGAGGAAGGCAGGGAGTTTTTATAGGAAAGTTAAAGATGTCGCAACTTTGGACCTGTCAAAAGTATATAGGTACCAACTCTAAGCAGGTGTAAGTTGCGAAAGAAGTAGTAGTATATGTTATAGGGTTATAGACTGCTTAGATGTCAACTTCAGAGTTGTGCGAGACCTTAGAAGGTTTGTGGGAAAGAAAGCTTATTAGGTAGAAAGGTTTGGTGAAGCTTTTATCTTTGGGGTGAGAGGCAACTCAAAGCACGCTTTGACTGACTGTTCATGTATTGCCATCAGTGACCAGAGTCAAGCATAAGGCAGTTTCAGCGCCTGGTTGAAGAACAAGGCCATAGACTTCCAGTGACTTAGTCCACAAGGGCATGTTCGCTGGTGACAAGTATAGTCGACAGTGTACTCATATACCCCGGCGACAGAGTTCGGTACCTCACAAGCGATTGATAGGCAGTACAAAGCGTATTAGATGCTCAAAAACGCTGGTATTTGGTAGCTGACAGGTAATCATATCGATATCAAGCCTTTCTGTAATCCCAAGAAATCCATCCGTGGCCATGCGCCGTCACTTCGCTCCTCTCGACTATTAGCCGCTGCCCACAGGGTATCCGGGCATCCATTCATCGACGACGTAAAAACACATTGACTCCCTGAAAATTATAGTAGGGAATCATGAAAAAGATGTCCAAGAGCCAAGAGTTTGGTATCCAACCCAGCCAAGTCCCCGGCACCTACCAGCAGTCCATCCGTAGCCCCAAACTGAAGGGACGATTTGAGTTGATGTGATGGGCAACAAACAAAGAAACAGAATGCATATAAAATGACAATGAGATCATCAATGACCATGACAATAACGCGTAAACCCCACTAACTCCACCTCGTCATGAACTCCATCGCTGATTCCTTATGTGACGTCCAGGCAAAAGACACGCAATATAGACAAACAATTCGGCGACGTGGAGCCTAGTAGCTGAAGTCGACATTGGCCATAGCCATGGGCGGACCCTTGTTCTGGTCATTGTTGTTGTTATTAGGCGATGAACCGTTGTTGTTATTGTTCTGATTCACGGTGATTGATGATGCGTCACCGTCACCCAGAGTTGTGTCTGCGCTTGATGCACTCGTCGTTGTCTGCAGCTCGTGGCCTGCAGGTGGTTGGGCGCTTGGTGACCAACCATCGTTGAGCATCTGTTGGAAGCTCCAGCTCGGTTCGAATGACTTGCTGTTCCATGCGTGGTTCACTCGTTCGTACATCTCGTCGATCTGTTCCAGGCTGATCTTGCTTGTTTCGTACACATTACACCACACAAAAAAGACCGCCAGAATGCAAAAGGCGCCCCAAATGAAGAAAATCTTTGGTCCAAAGGAGGCGTTGCCTGGCCCTGACCCAACCAAGAAAGGTACACTGTAGCCAATACCAAAATTGAGAATCCAGTTTGACGCTGTTGAAACCGACATAGCCTTTGCACGGACTTTGAGTGGATAAATTTCTGAGGTCACGACCCACACCACGGGTCCCCAAGAAGCAGCGAAGAAAAAGATGTTGATAGCACAGAATGTGATGAGAATGGTCTGTGATGCTTTCTCGTAACTCTGTCCCGTCGCGGTATCGAAAGACGCCATGAGGAGTTGGCAACCGGCCATCCCAATGGCTCCGATCATTAAAAGCTTTCGTCGGCCCCAACGTTCGATTACTAACAGGCCTGGTATTGTCGAGACAACATTGATAACGTTGATGATAAGCGATTTGGTATATGGGCTCTCGACGCCGGCACCGTCAAAGAAGGACGTGCTGTAATACATTATGAAGTTAATACCGGTGAGCTGTTGAAGCATCTGAAGACCGCAACCAGTAAATGTTCGTCGACCAAGATGTGGTGAACCAATGAAGATGTCCTTATAACTGTCAGGTCCTAACGTTAATTCATATTGGTGATTTGCTATCATTTCTTGCAGTTCGTCAACTAGCGCTGGATGTGTAATGTCTAGTCGTCGTAGTCGACTCAGTGAAAGACCGGCTTCGGTATGGAGGCCCTTCTTCACAAGGAAACGGGGCGTTTCCGGTAGTAATAATAGGCCACCGGTAAGGATAATAGCTGGTACAATCTGAAGGCCGAGAGGGATTCGATAAGCGGAGGAGTCTTTGAGTCTAGAGGCGAGAATGTTGACCACAGAGGCGGAGAAGAGGCCTATTGTGATCGATAGTTGATATGCGCAGACGAGGGTACCTCTAATCCATTTCGGCGCCATTTCAGACTGATATAATGGAACGAGGACAGAGATCAGGCCGACACCAACGCCAGCGAAGAATCTAGAGACATTATTAACGATACGGTCTTCCATATAAGGAATGAAGTGCACATACCTCCCCACCAGTAACAGATCTATGTTGTTAGCGCAAACTTGGAAGATGGCTCCGAGGCAGAAAATGCCCACGGCCACAAGAAGGGTCTTGCGACGGCCTAGAGAATCGCCAGTAGGTGCAGCAAGTAGAGCACCGAGGGCAGTGCCAGCGCTGAGGATGGCGACGATGATAGATGAGTCTTTTGTACAAATGTCGATGTTGCCCTTTTCGTCGACGCAATTTGTGTGCTTTCCGAATTGTTCCTTGAACTCTGTCATGGCAAGGATGCCGTTGATGGCTCTGTGAAGAGATATGGTCAGTTTCTGGCTGTCAAAAGGGTGTGACGCGATGAAATGGGCTGGTATGGACAAGTCGGTTTTCGGGGATTCGAGTCGGAGTTTCTCGTGGGAGTTCGTCGAGACGAGTTGCTGTCGTTTCGGATATCGCCCTTGCTTCACTTCCTTCCAACACTTCCTCCGACAATGTTGCCTTGCGTTCTTTTGAGATAAATGTGGTGATGGCTTCGTCATGCATATCACACGAGTCCACCGCAGTCGTCGCATCGTCAAATTATTAAAGTATCGTCGATGGGTCCCGGCATCTCCCTCCGCATGAATGACATCGTCGGCGCAGCGCATTCGTCCACCGTATGTATGTCGTAGCCATCCATATCCAAAGGCATTCAACGTCAAAATGAAAATGGTGGTCAGTCTTACCCAGTATCGTAGCCGAACAGCAACCCGCCAGAGGCAACGAAGAGACCGACCATGATGGCCGGCGCCGACGAGCCCGCGACATTGTCGGGTTTCTGCCAGCCCATGGCAATGGCCATGGTGTCGGGTGTTGAAGTCGTCAATCCAGGGTCAGAGGTATCAAGAGCGAAAGGCTCCGGGTCGGCGAGATTTTGGTGGAGGTTGAAGGGTTGAGAAGATCAACGGGGGACATTGGGCGATTCCGTGTGGGTAATATCTGGATGGGACTGGCCACTGGTCGGCCTTCTAGCCCGGCCGTTGCAGTGTTGGTTCTCGCACTGGGTACGGGATCCCTTTTTGGTGCTGTAGCTGTAATGGTCAAAAGTCAATGCTTTCAGTTTGGCTAGTCTTGAAAAGGAGATAGTCAAGCACGTGGTACATAGCCAGATGTGCAAGGAGATAGCAATAGAATATTTTGGAAGTCAGAGTTGATAGTAAGTTTGAGTTCAGATGCTCAACGGTGTCTTCCATACTCTCAAGAGACTCAAAAGGAAGACCACAGAGAGGGGCAGACGACATGAATGGCGAGAGACTCCCATCTCCAGACAAGGAGGCCAAAGCAGGAATGATCATCACCTCAAAGCCCAACCATTCCTCATACAGTCAAGCTCCAGCATTGGCTCCCTGACCTGCAGCCACTGGAACCTCGTCAAGCCATCCCAGTGGGTTCTTTTCACTGGAACGAGCGTAGACTGGCTGAGCTAAGCGAGTCTACAGTGCGATTGGACTCCCCTCAAAATCAATCAACCAAAACTAAACTCTCCATGGAGGGAGGCCAAAAGGATCCATGGAACAAAAAAAGACGTCGTTCGCTGGTATCGTTACACAAATATCACGGTTCAGGACATTATCCTCACCTTGCACAGCACGCGCAGGCAATCCAAGCACTGCCCTCGAGCTTGTCTTGAGTTCCCCGAATCTGAAACTGAGTCACATCGACACGGTCCCTATTCTGTCCAAGCAAGACCTGAGAGAGAAACAGGGGAGCTTCTCTTTTTTTTCCAGCTCATAAAACGGCCAAGCCATAGTTTCATGTCGTACTTAAGCTAGAAATGCAAGAAAATCAGGAAATTCGTATACTGACTTAAGTGGCTGTGGGTAGGACCGAACTCCTTATGAGGATTTTTAACATATCACAGACCTTGAGAAAGGCGGGCATTGTTAATATTATTGTCACAGAGACGGGATGATAGGTCTTGAGGAACAAAGAAGCTGCCTTGTCATTTTTCGGGCCCCGAGGACACTCCGCTGTTAGCTGCATTCATGCATCTCAGTTCAAGGGTGATGGCTCTCGGCAATATTCCGCTGTAAGAACATGGTATGAACTTGTATTCCGAAATTTGTGTTCATAATCAGGTCGTTCTCATGCAAGTCATTATTATATCTTCAACCTCTCAAATAATTAATGTTGTTCATAGAGTTGTCGATAGTGTTTAGTACCCGAACCATCAGCAGTCAACTTCACCATAAACTCGTTCAGGATGATCGGATGAACGTTGCAGCTCGTTCACTCGACGCCAGGCGCACAGTCAGAACAACAGTCTCCCGCACGTAGCCTTCCCTCAGGGGGCAAGAAAACACCAAACCTCGAAAGAAGGCGTCAAAATAAACCTAGCAAAGGGTTCCCTAAACTTAGGCCAGGTTTGTCTAGATATTTTTATCACTTAGGGTAAAGGTCCTAAGTTTTCTTTCTTCCACTAGGTAGCCTCCAACCATCAACAGCGCCGCCGCCATGCAGCACTTACCCCGGCCTAGCACCGCGTTCCCTTTTCTCCCCAGACTGTAGAGACAAGTCCCATAGCTCAATCTAATTGCAGGATCAGTACTTTTGTGCAACGTGCAGAGTCACACAGTCTCCAGTTTCCCCCAGACAAATCACCCCGGGGTTTTAGTCCGGGCCCGGTACTGGGCACTTGACGAACGACCAACCCTTGTAGGCAGAGAGCTAGCGCAAGTTCATGACTTTGAACAAAGAATGGGGAGGATACGAGAAGCGAGTTTTTTCTCTTTAAGCTTCGAATATGGTCTGATTACTTAGTTGAACCCTTTCCCACGAGCCCAGGCTCAGCCGCTCGGAAGCCGAAAACACGGTCAGAGTCAGGAGTTAACACTTTGACTTGATTTGAGTTGAGTTGGCGATTGGTTGATGCGCATAGTACCTTGAACCTCTACTCACATCCTCACCAACAGCGAGTTTCTCAGGTCATGCGACGATGCTTGCTTGGCGTATTCACTCGTGGCTGGTACAACAAGGCTCGGTACCACAGAATGTATCCCCGCCCTTCTCGGGAGTATGTGCATCACTCACTCACTGCTGATGAGGGTTCCTTTGCGTCCTGTCATATGCAATAACAAGATCTCTGCTGTAGCCATCAGATCATCATACAATGGCCTCCTCCAGTAAATGGAGACTCCGCCGATTATATTTAGATAGTGTCAAGTTTCATTGTCACCCTGTTGACACATAGCAGTCAGGTACCTTGTCTACAGTGCAGTATTCCCCCAAATGCCACGGCTGACACTACCTACACTCTTTCTTTTTTCATCCTAAGACATTTGCTCTGCGGGGTGCAGAAAGGCTGGGGTTAAAACATGGGTTAACGACATAAGGCCGAGCTGTTCCTTGGTAGCGTGTCAGAAATGACGCTTGCTTTGGACGCCGGTCGTCTTTCACGTGGCTGCTAGATCATCTATAAGTTAGTAGACATATCAGATCATAAAGAGCAATTCGTATAGTTCTTGTGTACCGTGGCTTAGCTGGAATTTCGGGAGAGCGGACGGATAGGGGCGCAAGTGTGAGGTCAAGCACATACAACGTTGAGTCGAATCTTGTGAACCTACCCTGGACTGTCAAACATGATGATATCCGGGCATTTCTTGCAAATGTCTATGTATTAATTATTAATACCCTTGAGTCCTTATAATTGAAAAGCACTGTCAATTGGTTATTGGGTAAATGCTGGAGGTTGTTGTTTCAACAGTTCACCATTCTGCTTCATACAATTAAGAACTCGAATGAATCAGTCCTTGACATCAAAAGATCTCGAAGGTTGCACAAGCTGTCATTGTTGTATTCAGTCATACTACCCTCAATGCAACGTATTCTCAGGGCCGCGTGGAGTGTAACAGACTGAAACATTTCCAGATAAACCTGATCGCCAGGCACATAATAATAAGTAAAGTAAAAGTCCTTTGTGATACATGTGCAAGGTTCGATAACCTCAAAGTCGCCATCCCAAAGAAACCTAAGGACCTGTTTTCTGAGAGATGAAAAGACTTGATAAGTTTAGGATACTTTAGGAAGCCTTTTAGACCAGTTGATATTGATACCTCGATGCGATATCAGAAGTTTTCCTTCTCCCTGAGGGCATTCCCTCACAGTAACAAATACATCAGCCAATACCCTAGTTTCACTGAACAAACGAGAGACACCGGTTGTCAGATGTTAAAATATCTTCATAAATTTGTATAAACTAGATTTAGCAACAAGCTTGCATGCATCCCGCCTATGAATACAAAAATCCCAGACGCCTAATATTTGCCAGAGCCCTTCTTTTTTGGGGGGCATATGGGTACTACAAAAATAAATCGCACAAGAATCATCGCCGCGTCACCACTGTTACATCAGTGCATTCGAACCTAAGGCTCAAGAGTAACCTCCTGGCCCTTGACGCGGCCAATGACCTGCTGGGGCGCGTACTTGGGGATGACCTCGTCGTCGTGCAGCATCTCGAACTCCTCAGTCGCGTCGCGGCCCATGAAGTTCAGGATGGCCTGTACGCCGCCGGGGTGCTCCTCGAGCCAGTTGCTGAGGTCCATGACGACGCCCTTGACGACGACCCAGACGTTGTCCTTGGTGTTGTGCTTGGCGATCTCCTCCATGGTGAACTCCTTCTCGGGCACCTTGAAGGCCTTGGGGTCGTTGGGCTTAGCAGCCTTGGCACCGTCGTCCTTGGTAGGGTTGGGACCAGCGGAGGCGGTGGCCTGCTCGTCAACCTTTGAAGGAGCACCGGAGCCTGAGGGGGCGGCACCGGGAGCACCCCAGGAGACGGTCACCTGGTTGGGGACTGAAGGGTCGAGGTGCAGAGAGATCTGACCGACACGCTCAGCAGCGCTGCCGACACCGCCCTTGAGAGCGTTCTGGAAGAGGTAGTTGCTGGCAGTGTCACCAGCAACACGGCCGTAGACGACGCAGCCGAGAAGAGAAGAACCACCAAGACGGTTGGCACCGTGAACACCACCAGCCAACTCACCACAGGCGTAGAGACCCTCGAAGGGCTGCTTCTCCTGGTTGAGGACCTGAGCCTTGTCGTTGATCTCAATACCACCCATGGTGAAGTGGAGAACGGGCTCCATGACGGCGACGTGGAAGTCATCGTCAACATTGACGGGCAAGTTGTGGAAGAACTTCTTGCCCCAGGGGTCCTTCTGCTTGCCATCGGCAATGTCATTGTAGGTAGAGAAGGTCTTCTGGAGGTGCTCAGGAGTGCAGCCAATCTCCTTGGCGAGCTCCTTGCCGGTCATCTTCTTCATGAGACCACGGCCAGAGTAGTGGCGGGTGTGGAAGTCAAGGACCTTGGAGGCCTTGGAGTTGAGGACAAGACGGATGGGGAACTTGTTCTTCTTCTTCTCCTCCCACATCATGCCGGAGACGTAGTCACGGTGACCGAGCTCATCACAGAATCGGTCACCATCGGCGTTGAGGAGGAGACCACCCTCACCACGGAGAGCCTCAGCAGCAAGGAACTTCCACTTGGAGCCGGGGTCCTTGGGGTCGACGAGACCTGTGGGGTGGACCTGGACCTTGTCCATGTCAATGCCGTTACCGCCAATGGCCATGACCATCTTCTGACCGTCACCAGTAGCGTGTGTGCCGTTTGTGGTGGCAAGGCCATAGGTATCAGGTCGGTGCTTCTTGAGCAGAGAAGAGTCGGAGAAATCAGCGGCATAGCCACCAGTAGCGAGGACAACGGGACCGTCAATGGAGACGATCTCACCGTTGTACTCGTACTTGACACCAGTGATCTTGTTACCCTCCTTGTTAAGCTCGGTGACGCGGGCCTTCTTGACGATCTCGACGCGGCCGGGTTCGCTCTCAGCAAGCTCCTCAAGGCGCTGCATCAGGGCGTATGTGATGGCCATACCAGGGAACTTGGCATCGTGACCTCGGTGGGTTCGGGGCTGGGAGTGACCACTGTGATGATTGTCAGCTTCTTGTTCCGATGCGTCGGAATGCGACTTGAACATACCCGAGACGAGAGACGAGGGTGAGGTCGAGGTTGAACTCATCCTGAAGCCACTCGACAGCAGCAGCGGACTTGTAGGTAAGGACCTTGATGAGGTCGGGTCTAGCCTTGTCACGGGCAGACTTGAGGGTATCATCGTAGAACTGCTTCACGCTGTCGGGAATGCCAGTCTCAACCTGTGTCCTTGTGAGGGCACCGTTGATACCGGAAGTAGCCTTGGTAGAGTTTCCACCGAAGAAGCCTGCAGAAAGCAAATGTCAGCGAATGTTGCGGTCTAACAAGTCCAGGCGCTTCAATGCGCTCGCTGGCTTAGTGAGATCCCGAAGTGACATACCCTGCTTGTCGAGGACAACGACGTTGCCGCCAGCCAAGTAAATGGTGTGCGCAGCAGACAGACCAGAGACTGCAAAAGAGAGATTAGAATCGTCGCAACACACGGCGCATAGCCTACAAGAGGCGAATCAGTGTCAACTTACGGCCACCGCCAACGACAATCACTCTAGGAGCCATTGTTGCGTGTGTGTGTTTTGGTATGTGAGTATAATGGAGAAGGGTATAAAGAGGACACGGCAGACTCCCACGCAAGAATACAAGAGAAACAGGGAGACAAGATGGTCTTGGGAGGATGGGGAATAAGAATACAAGATCAAAAAGAAAAAAGGTCGGAGGAAGAGGAGAAGATCAAGGGACAAGTTCTTATTTAGTACTGTATGCGATCGAATGGTAAGGACGCCAACAAGGCCGAGGGCGAAGGTCAAGCACCGAAGAGGAACCCCAGTTGGTTAGTGCATGCCGAGGTCGAATGATGAATGAATGAATGAGCCGCGAGCGCGTGCAAAAATGGGAAAAGAGCGGCCCCAGCCCAAGCCCAAGCCCACGCCGCCTGGCTCATTAACGAGGTTCAAGTACTTGTTTTACCACAAAACAGCACATAATTCTCGATTATCATTTGATCTAATGAAGTATCTATACTTCTACTGTTTTCTCATCTGTTAGATAATACTTTTTTATGTCTTTTGGCACCTCTGTCCATGACTGTCGCAAACACCGACCTGACGAACTTGAGACCTGCAGCAAATCAGATGCCACCATTTTCTCAGCATAACAGGGCCAAGGCCCAGGATTGCTCCCCGGAAGCGGCAGCAATGCCCACTGAGACTTAGCGTCAGTTCCCTGTATCCACCCCCGCTACGGTTAGAATTTGGGGATTGGGGGAGGTACATCAGTTCCATCAGTTGACTTTCATATGAACGTTTACTCGTCTATTGAAGTGTAATACTCTGTAAACTAACAGTCTCTCACCAATTGAGGGGCCTATAGACTCTAATCCACATCCTGTCCCCAACAAAGATCATCTTCGGCTCAGTTGCTCGCTGCCCTCGCCGTAAGCTACGCCGAAACACCGCATCGCATTTGTCTACCAGGCGACCGGGCAACCCACCGACAATGGCCTCTCTCGCGACTGATGTGCCGAGGCTCCGCTCCTGAGGACGTGGGGAAAGCTACAGCATCTCAGGCTAAGCCGTTAACTAAGTCGACACTACAGTACGAGACAAGTGTTGGTTGTGATTCCGGGGTTCCGGGGTTCCGACTTGTCTAGGTAATAAGGAGTCTTATCATGGGAGCATGATCATGAATCGGATGTCGTATTATATCTCGTCTATTTATCTTATTCTAACTCTCAGCATGTGAAAAAACAATTCTCCTCATGCACTCTCCTCACTCTTCATCTTTCTCCTCGTTTCTGACACCTGAGACTCATCCAATTATGTCTCTCTTCTCCAAACCCCACACAGCCGGACTTGTGACCGACCGCCTCGGCCAAGTAACCGGACACACCACGGACACACAAGCATGAACTCAGACGGTACACGTGATCTGAGCTGATCAATTCCTCCTCTCGAGTTCAATAAATCATCAGACTTTCACATGCCATCTCATCCAAAAAAAAAAAGCACATGAATCGTCTGCATAACTGAAACCCTCCTGCATCTTGTCCATGACGCCGTCTTCCCCACGTTCATGACTAGAGATCCAGTGACAGGCATTCATCCTCAGGCTTGTGACAGTTTGATCTGGTCAGCTGTCTTCCTTTTCGACGTCGCTCATTCGCTTACTGTTCTCGAAAAAGCACGTGAAAGTCTCGCCTCCATTCTTTGTCTGGGGATTGAAGTCCTCCTTGGGCTTAAGTTTTCCCCAGATTCTTACACGTGCATCATCTGACCCCGGAAATTGTCTGAGCCTCCGCAACTTCTGCCTTTCCATTTGTCTAGAGTCTCTGCCGTCTTACTGAAACCTGGGGGCTGACTCAGCGTGCTTTCACATGTGAATGCCAGTACCGAAGGGCCACTGGAACTCAGAGTCCGACTCGAATCAGGCTGGTTTTGACTTGCAGTCTCGACGGGTCTTCTGTTGCTTCGCTGATCCCTTTTTCATCTTTTTGAGAGGGACTCCTCATGCAGGGTTCAGTCTCAAAGCCAATGACGTAGGTGACATGTCCCTGAATCTCTACTACCGGGTAAGAAAAGCGCCATATACTCAACGGCTTGAGGTACGCAGTTTATATCATGCGAACAGAATCCTCTTTGATTGAAACCTGTATCAAACTTGAGTTTTTATAACTCTAGTGTGCTCATTGCATTGAATGTATAGTGTACCTCAATGCATGGTGGTTTTAAACGTACGTACGTCAGTGCTGTCTAGACTGTGAGTAAGTGAAAAGCAAGAACATGTTACAGAGTATTTTACAAAAGATAACTAGATCGGTTGAAGACTAAATCAGCCTGAATAGACTGCAACATTTGTTATCTTAAAGAAAGCCAACTCTGACTTTCATTGGAAACTCCAAGATGGCTCTGCTTGATGGCTCGCAACGATAATGCGCAAACTGGTTCTCGGGCACCATATTATACCAACACCATACCTAAACATAGGGTGAGCCACTGTTATAATTGTACGCTATAGATCAGATTCCTTGAGAATGCACCAGACATGCGGCGCAACTTTCTGGTGTAAGTCATTGAGATACCGATCCCGTGACCAATCACGTTACCCCCCCAACATGCAAATCCCCTCATGACGTACTATCAAACCTCAACCAAACCTAAACCTACATCGACATATTCACAATGAAACCTCTTATCGCCCTAACAGCTCTATTCAGCCTATCAACCGCCTCACAGTCTCCCCTCCGCGACAATCAAATGCCCCTCCCCAAACCTCCCATCCCTCTAAAAGGCCATCTCCCTCTAATGTCTCCCGACCAACCCTCCGTCCAGCCCTCCGTCGCCCTCGGCGACATCCTAGGCTCCAACCGCGGCCTAACATCGTTCTCATCCTTCGCGCGCATGCAGCCCTCCACTGATACACGACTCAGCGACCTATCAACGAATACCACTGTTCTTGCGCCGCTGAACTCAGCTGTTGATGCGCTCCCGCGCAAACCGTGGGAACAACCCGCTGATTATAACACTTTTGGCGCTGATGCGTATGAGGGTGATGGGGGGCAAGATAGGGCGAGGGAGAATATGAGACGGTTTGTGGAGGCGCATCTTGTGCCTGTCAGCCCGTGGGAGAAGGGGGAGAAGAGTAAGACGCTGGGGGGCAAGGAGGTTTGGTGGGAGGTTAAGGAGGGACGGAGGGTTATTATGCCTGATGAGGTTGAGGTTGAGAAGGTTGCTAGTCAGGTTGGGAATGGAGAACTGGTAAGTCTGTCAAGATCATGATGGGAGAAATGCTAACTTGAGATACAGTGGATTCTGAAAGGAGTTTTGAACTACGCCTAGACAGCGCTGGCGGGTACAGATACACGAATAATGATAGATTGATGATTAAGCAAGTTGGATACAGCTAGATGTTTGCGCAAGATTTCGGGATACTTTCTTATGGGCAGTGATATCTAGGATAATACACGAGGTTCAAAGATATCACCATGCATCAGTCTGCTATTCATCCAGTATATTGATTAGGTCAACATGTTCGTCGCCGGTATCATCTATCCGAACTCCCAGAAACAACACCCTCCGAAACAGACATAAATTACAACAAGGACTATACCTCTAGAACAAACTCCCTCCACTTTTTCGTCATGCAGGCCATTCTGCACATGTCGCTCCAAACTCTGCAAGCTACCCATATACTCAAGGGGCTCACAAGCCAGGTATAATATCCAAGATGAAAGGAATACAGGCAAATTCTGCCTCAAAACAAGAGACTGTAAGGCCGTAAACAAGACACTGGCCAGTACTGATGACGTTCTATGACTGGCATGCAGGGGCCAGCCTATGATGCCCTGTCGATTGAAGCGTATAGCAAAAAGCACTTTTGTATGAAAACACTTTCCGACGAGCGTTACTCCTCCACCTTCAACCGCTTTGGTTCTGACTCATCCGCAGGATCACTCTGTGTTGTGGCTCCTGGCTCAGGAGTCTTTCGTTTCGTTGCAGTAGAATTGCTTGGGGCTACACTCAAGTTTTGACCCAAGCTCCCATTGGCACTAGGCAGAGGATCTCTGTCCTTAGAAGCATTTGAGTTTGCATTTGGTGTCGTGTTCAGGTCATCTCTGAGGAAACTAGGACCTGAACCGACAACTGGCGTTGCAAAGTTCAGCGGACTTGGTAGTGTGTTACTGTCACCTCCCCGAAAGTTCCAATCGGGATAGAAGCTACTAGGGCTCGGAAGGAGTTCATTTGTCAAGAAACGTGATGGCAAGGCAGAGACAGGAGTATCACCATTCACATTCTGCTGAGGAGGCGGCCGGGCAAAAGGATTTGGCGGACCAGTAGCACCCGCGGACAGTATTGCTGACGCAGACGGGGAGGGAGGAGGAAGCACAAGTGACGACTGAGAGTTGTGGCGTTGAGGCGCCTGAGTTGTAGTTTCTGTAGCCACCCGCGGCGAGTTTGACTCTGCCGTTCGTGCGCTACCGCCGCCTTCAGATCCGCCATCCGGAATCTGCACCGTTAAGCGAGGGCCACGAGGTCGAGCTCCTCCGGGACCGCCGGCCTTTGCGCTGTTAGAACGCGACGGGGGAGTCAAAGTGGTTTCTGGTATTGACGACAGCGACACTGTTCGAGACTTCTCATCGGTCTGGGTACTGGCACGCTGTGGCAAATGGGGTGATGATTTGGGCACATCGGCCGCCCGGTTTAGTGCAGCCACATCAACTGACTGTGAACGGTTGGCGGCATTTGCAGCATTAGCAGCGGCAGCTGCAGCAGCAGACTCTGATTTGTTCGACTCGGAAGTAAAGGATGCCAGGTGCTGGGACAAAATAGACCGGTTCTCTTCGATAGGAGTGAAGATACTATGGGATTTCCTTTGAGGTAGCTTCTTGATGGCACTGTCCGTGTTCAGTAATGGCGGCTGAGGGCGTTCTTGTGGCTCCGTCTTGGGTTCCACGGGAGGTGGTGGCGGAGGATCATGAAGTCGACGTTCAGGCTGGGGCGGCGGAGGTGACATCTGTGACATATTCGGAGGAAGCTGTTGTTGAGGCGGTTGAGGCGACGGCGTTGGACGGACAGGAGCTTGGATTGGTTGTGACGGCGGTTGTGAACTGTAAGCGGGAGGCATCGGAGAGGGCATCGGGGACCTGCGGTCATCCATGTACGGTCCTGGTTGCTGCATGTGGCTAGGCTGTTGATGATAAGCATATTGAGGATGAGGACCATGTTGAGGTATTAGACCGGGAGGATGAGGCGAGTTGTAGATAGGCGGATTGGGCATATAGTTCATTCCGGGATGCGGAGGGCCGGGCGGAGGTGGAGGTTGGACCATGCCAGGACCCATGCGGTGCATATCCGTTCGAGATGCCGGCCGTGAGCCGATCGATGGTTGCGGAGTATGTTGTCGCTGGATAGGATGACCAGGATGCGCTTGGAATGGACCGCCATTGCCAATAGGTGGTGATGCTGAAGGTGTATGATGTCGAATTTGCGGGAAAGGAGGTTGATGTTGTCCGTAAGCATGGGGAGGCATCATCTGGTTCTCGACAACTTCAGGACCATGGGGAGGGGTGCCGTCATTCTCCTCATCCTCGTCGTCATCGTTTCCGCCGTTGAAGTCGGAAGGACCTTTGTGTTCACTAGGACCGCCATGCTATTATCTATTAGCAAGCAATAAGGCGCGTCGTAGTCGCAGCATGTGTTCGGAGGCGTTGCGACTACCTCTAGAAGTGAAACTCACATATTGATATCGGTGGATAAGCTCTCGCATATCCGTCGATGAATATTCGTAAAGCTTCTTATTGTTGCCGAAAATGAAGACGGCGACATCGACAGAGCAGAGCACGGAAAGCTCATGAGCCTTCTTGAAAAGACCGCCCTTGCGCTTTAAGAAGGTGCTTTGTGCGCCAGTTAGTCGCGAATTTGAAGACCCCAAGATCTGGTGATCTGTAGCGGGTTTACTTACACAGAGCGATTCCTGTCATCCTTGATCGCCTTGATCTCAATCTTTCTTCGTCCCATGTTGAACGGTTGTGCAGTTCAATTTGGAGAAATGTGTCGCGTTTCCACGCGGGGAAGCTCAACGGTCGCGGCCAAAGAGATGTGGAAGATGCCTGAGACGTTGGTAGTGGAGCAGGGTGGAATTGGAACTGGGTCGCGCAGATCGTCGCAAAGAAAAGGAGTCGACAGTTTGACGCGGAGAAAGTCGAGCCGCGATGTTGTGGTCAAGTCAGGTTAGAGTCAAGTTGAAGCGGTTGTAGTCGTGATCGTAAGCGAGAACAAAGAATAGTTCGAACGGCGTGGTAAAGTGGATGCTACCAAAGAACGCTTGAGGAAACGGAGAAATAAACCGAAAAAGTCGATGGATAAAGCCGAGAGAAGAGGAGCAGGTTGTGTGAGATGACGGAAGCGGCTGTCGCGGTGGCCGTGCGAGGTTGTATAAGAGAAAAAAAAGAGTGGGAGCGGGAGAGGATTTGATGAGGGAAGCGAAGGTGGTTTGATTTGGCTTGCTCTGTTCTGCTCTGCGTTGCTTGGAGCTGGGACAAGCCGAAATAGAAGTAACCTTTCAGTCAGTCGAAGGACCCCCAGGCCGTTGGCTGGCTGCCTTTGTAGCTTAGTGGCCGGCAGCTGGTGGAGGGGTACTTGGTGCAGTAGCGCGTCGACGGTATCTCTTCTTTAAGCTTGGCCTTTGGTGGTACCTCTTTTTTAGTCCCGAGGGGAGCGGGATAAGAGAGGGCACAGAGTGAGGCAGAGGATAAGTGACGCAGGCATGCGAGTCGCGTATATCATCAGATGTGATGCGCAGACGAGATGGAATTTTGAGTTCACGAGAGCCGTTGCGACAAGAAGACTAGATTTAGACGAGATCTGCCCTCAAGACCGTTGCGCGACGCGACGCGATAGCGGTAGAAAAGTAAGATTTCAAGAGAGGGCTTGGGGGATATTTCCTGGCGCTTGCGCTTGCGCTTGAGAAAGGGGGCAAAGCGTGGGAAAAACGAGCGACCGTCAAGTTGAAGGTTTTGGTCTTGGGGATCGATAAGACGTCGATGGGGCTGAATCTGGCGTCTGTGGTTGGGATGGGAGTAGATGGATGGCTTCTAATAATAGACGGATCGTGTTCACTTTCACTCGTGCGTGCGGGTGCGGGATGGAGAAAGCGACGGGAGGGAAAAAAAGAAGGCAGCATGGAACCCGCACGAAAAACCTCCTTGCTTAGATAAGGTGAGCGTGATTGGATACAGGTCAGACGGGGCTCACCGTCATGGTGGGTTTTAGTGGAGTTGGGCCTGGACTATGGCACTCGAGGCCCTGGAACGGTCCCCTAAAGAGGCGCCAACGTTCAGGGAGACAGACCAGGACGGGACGGGACAGCGGAATGGAACTTGGACAGTCAGTGGAAGTGGAGGTCCAACCACCGACTTTTGGAAATAACATCATTGACTCGACGTTTGTCGCACCACGTTGCTCTCTACCTGGGGCCTGTCTATGTCTATCTTGTACAGTGCAGTTGAAGGTATATCAGGTATGATATAGCCATGGGCTCTTGGTAGATGGAAGAGTCTCGAGTCCAACAAGTCTTTTCTCGAACAACTAAGAAGCTCTCACATCAACCACCAACCTCTCAATACAGCTCTTATCGTCTTGAAACCACAAAAGCCCAGGCCATATCCTGGTTCAAGTCAACGGAAACAACACATCGACTAGCGCAAACGAGGCTAAAGCAACTCTTCCGGATATCGCTTCCTGTGTTTCATGCATCTTGACAGACAGGAAAGGAAGCCGAGCCTCTTTCGTTCCCACCCATTCCGCTGCAACGGCTTTCGTATTCCCACCACAGATTTTTGGTGCTGTGTCTCTTAGCTCGAAGTTTGCCCTTGCGTCGATGATCATGGTCTGTTCTCTCCCACGAGTGGCCTTAAGCTTCAAGCTATGTCCTCTCGACCGACACCAATCATGAATCTAACAAGTTGAGTCAGTATAGATAGACTCGTTGAACACGTCCGTGAAGCTACTGACATCGGTAAAGCTATAGCTTATCTCCTCTAACTTCCTGTCCCGTCCCCGTCCCCGTCCCCGTCCCCGTCCCCTCATGACATATGCCAGAGACCCTAGTTCCCAACCGTCATTTTCCAGCTTCTAAAAATACAATTATGCATAGCAGCCTCACACCCGGGACCAGGTCATGCATCAACCATGCGGGCCAATTAGCCCAGCTTGTCAGGAGATTAACCCAGTTTATCAGTGGAGACACTATAATGGGGGCTAAATGTGCATCTCGAAATTTGCCCGCTTCTGAGACGTGAGAGGTCAACTGCACCACCAACAACTCATCACCTACGTATTTTAGACATCTTCACCGCATGCGACTCCATGGATCCTCGGATCACTTCTTGTCACATCATTGTCAAGGATGCTAGTTGCAGAGTTAGTAGACTCTCCCTACCTCTGCTTCGTCTAGGGTTGTCCGGCAATGGCTATCCGCCTTGTCAAGCGTACGTAGCATCATGAAGTTCGGCAAACAAACAGGAACAAAGTTAATGTTTCAAATGATGTTATTAATAGCATTTTGTCAGAAGAACTGTCGAACGCAGCCTAAGTAAATGCAATATCTTTCCTGTCGCCATACCAGCCTTTTCCGTGAAGCAACAAGGATCCCAAACTCCATTTCAATGCCATCCACCTCTGGTTTCGTGAGGGGGTATCAGAGCTTCCGTAATGTAATGTACAGCTCAATTCCTTCCCCGAAGCCTTTTTGAAGTCATTTAAAACCAAGAATATTAATGACATCACTTTCCTTCATGCTGACAATGAAGCCATATCAGCCAACCATTCTCAAAACTCGAGGTCGTAGTTTTGGCTGATCGAGATCAAGCTCCCTGAATAAAAGCAGTAATCGGGTTCTAACTGGGCGATCCAGCGGCGCCTCCTGGAGCATTGTAGTTACCAAAGCCTCCGTGCTCAGCAGCGCCATTGTCCGCTTTCATCGTGCCATTAAGCAGTGGACATAACCTTTGAGCAACATGTTAGTAAAGAGTTTTGAAAAGACGTGTCAATCACAAAAGAAATGCTGTATGTGATGTGGTAGTCGTTGCACGAATTGGTCTTCTCAACGCCATGCACCTCCAGATCGCCATTTGGGCACTTTCCAGGCGTTGCGGATGCGCTCAGCTTCACGTTGCGCACGCGCAATCTCTTGCTCGTAGGCTTTTTGCTCTTGGATGCGGCGCTTGAGTTCATCTTTGACTCTCTTCTGCTCGGCCTGTTCTTTGGCTTTGGCGGCTCGTTGCTTTTGAACTTGCCGAGCTTTGGCTTCACGCTCTTCTTGCTGCCGCTTGGCCTCCTCATCTTTCCGCTTGCGTTCTGCTTCTTTCTCTGCCGCTCGCCGCTCCTTTTGTAGTTGAAGAGCGATGGCCTTGTCCTCGCGAGCCTTTTCTTCAGCACGCCTTTTGGCATCTCGTGCCTTGCTTTTGTCGCATTGCTCCATGGCAATTTGCAATTGGGACTTGCGCGAGCGACTGCGCTTCGCGTTGTCGGCCTCTAGAGGTGCACACCAATTGAACGACATAGGGGGAGGGGGAGAAACAAAGGGAAGTGATGATGGAGAATGGGGGCTCATACTTCTTGTTTGTCTTGATGTGGCCGACTTGGCCACAATTGGCACACTTGCGGGTTGTTCCAGTTGGGACTTTATCGCCATTGACACTGGGTGACCCAGCATCTCCTGTGCTGGCCTTTTGGTGGAGCTCTTTTTGTTGCTCCCGAGCCTGTCGTCGAGCTTTGTTCTTCTCGAGTCGTTCGAGCTCCTTCTTGATTCTGTGCCACTGTTAGTATCGATTATCACATTGCGACTCGAGAAGACATACCTAATGCCTGCAAGACGGTCATGGTCGGCATTGCCTGTAGGACGGGAGCTGTAGATGCTGTTGAAAGATACACGTAAGCCGGTGCTCTAAACTCCAGTCCAGTAATGTCATTTCTTGAGCCAGGGTGGCCGACTCCGTAAGTTCGTCGACGTTTTCTTGTCACGACTCCCCTGCTCTGTGGTTGCTGAACTGCCTGGCGCGAGTTGGGTGGGTGCACGTACTCTCTCATCTCAAGATCCGCCTCTGTTCGCCGCTTCATATACTGCGAAATCACAACCGGATCGTGAACGACTTCGACTCGGTCTTGCATGCTGCCATCGGGCATTCGGATCTCTCGGGTTATGCGAATAGCGCGTCGTTGCTGTCGACTTGCCGAAGTCAAACCACTAATTTGGCTGGTACCGTCGTCGAACTGGGCTGGAGTCATTGCTGACTGAACGTTGAATCTGTCATCTTCATCTTCTGTTACCGCAACATCTTTGTCGTCATGCTCTTGACCATCTGAGAGTGTAGACTTTTGCTTCTCCCAAATTTCTCGAATACCTTCCTCGTACATTGCTTGCTGCTTTTTGACATTATAGGCGTGGCCACCATTAGCTCGCTTTTCACGCTCCATAGCATCTGCAGATGTAGCAAGCGGTCCCTGGACTGCCTCGATATATCCGCCCTTCATGGAGGTTCGAATGAAGGAGAAGCCAAGACCATGGCCTGTTGGGTCTCCTTCACCATGAAGTTGAAGCATGGCCTTTTGGGCACATGCATCGATGAAGGCCTTGGTTGTCTTCCATGGGGCCATCTTGTCCGCGAGAGTTTCTTCTTGCTTCTCTTGCTGCTTTTTGGCGCCCTTGGTGATCTTGCTGCCTTCATCCTCGACCTCATCATCGTCCCCATCTGCATCATTGTTCTGAACATCTTCCTCAAGGGAAGCATTTCGAGGGTCGTATCCGGCGTCCTCAAGCTCCTTGATACCAAGTTGCATAGCATCAAGTAGACAAACCTCTTCCGGCTTGATCATGGATCGGATCGTGCTCTCATCAGGCAGTATTTCGCCAGGTTTCAGTCGCCACATGCCCTTCTCGCCGCTCTCCCTGTCATACTGCAGAAATTCTTTGAGTTTTTGGCGATTTTGGGTATCAGTTGAGTCTGCAATATGCTTGGTGATGTCGGACAGTTGACAGTTGTCGGTATCGCTATGTCTTATCATGCGAAATGCGAGCATCTTCATCCTGTTCTTCGAGGCGTTCGTGACCTTGCGACTGTGTGGTCCTGGAACCTCGACAGAAGGGAATTGTTGACCGACGACATAAAGATGATCGATCTTGTGCAGATACCACCTTGAACCATGTTCGCCAGTAGTGCTGCGCACAACCAAGAAATCACTACCTCTTGGGTTATGCTTGAAGACTGGAGCTCGGTACATTTCGTTGTGCAATGTTGGCACAGTCTCACCAGGGTCAACAGTGCCGAAAAGGGAGAAGGGGGATCGATCTTCAGGAAGAAGCATGCGGTACTCTCCAAGTTCTTGTTTCGGGAGTTGCTCATCTTCGTTTGTGTCTTTCCGGCGATAGTAGTTAATCAAGCGGTTCCCCATACCGAAGCTGCTGAGCACTCGTGGACGCTGCTCACAGTACTCGTAGAGAACAGCCGTTGAGTTGTCGTTAATACTCAAATCCTTGGACTTGAGGAAGACTTCGTGCGCTTTGCCCTTCATCTGCTTTCGCTTCTGGTGTGCAGGCTTGTCAAATTTGATGATATGACCAGCAAACTTCTTGTACCTGAAACGAGGGCGATGATACTCATCTGTCGTACCACCGAGCTTAACCTTGTAGTACGGCCATGAGAGCTTGATAGCGGGCATACTGTGCTCGACAGAAATGTTGCCGAGTGTAGCACGGACCTTGCTTTGGTGGTTTTCCTTCAAAGCCTCGTATGCCTCGTCGTTCGAGATGTTGAAACGATTGGAGACATCGCGGCCGAGGTTGCCGTTTGCCATGCGCTTTAGTTTGTTGTCTGTGCGGGGTCGCTTTGCATTTCGTTGGGTTTCTTGAGTTTCGATAAGGAGGTAAGGATCGCTCATATCCAGTTGCACCCTCTTGGCACCTCTGCGTGTGGCGTCTTCAAAGTTGTCGAAGGAGGGGGCAGCATATCGGGGAATCTCTGGTAGACCAAGCTTGATTGTCTTGCGTTTCTTCGGTCGCGGTGGTCCTTCGTCGCCAAGGTCCATCAAGAACTCAGCATCCCATTCGTCATCTTGCTCTTCAAACAAGCGCTTCCGTGCTTGCTGTTCCTGCTGCTCGGCGGCTTGTCGGGCCTTGAAATCAGCTTCGATAGCCTCAATGCTGGCACCCCAATCTTCGCAGGCAAGCTCAATATCACGTAGGGTGAAGCCAGCAACCGTTTCGGAATCGGATTCTTGATCGAGGTCAAACTGGACATTATCTTCGGCTTGATCTTCCTGGTCCATGCCACAGTACACTAGACCTCTCTCCTCGCCCTGCCTAGGTTTGCGGGTGATGGTTGCAGTGCCTGGGATACGGAACAGCTTCTCTTGATCGGGAGCGAGTTCGAGTGTAAGTTTGCTGGTGACGAGCTGCTTGGGCTTTTTGACGGGTTTCTTCTCCTTCCAAGTGGCCTTCTTGGCTGGCAGGAGTTCGCTCCATGTCAAGATGTGCCCCTTCTTGAAAGCAGGCCATGTAGCTTTAAGGAGGTCCTCGACGGTCTCAGCGGGTGCGGGAATGTCATGATCCTGATTATCGAGATGTGGCTCGGGATCGAAGTTGATGCCAGGAAAGCTTAGACTCGCATCGAGAGGTTGGGTATCGTCAGTGGTATCGGCATCGCGAATCTGAGGTGCTGGGGAAGAGGGGCCTAGAATTGGATCTGGAGAAGATCCCTCTCCGAAGAGGTCGTCGGCATCATGACTGGTTCCGCCATCATCCGTGAGGCCAGGCATCTCCATAGAAACGCCAGCGCTGGGCTCCTCCTCGTCTGGTAAATCATCGTCACTGATATCTTCGTAATCCTCTGCATCGTCCGCCTTGCCAGACTGATCGAATTCGGCATTGTCGAGAATGATGCCGCCTCCGTTGTTTTGCGAATCTCCCAGTAGTTTCGCGATTTCTCGATCGTCGGCGGCATCCTGGGCCTTCCAGGCGTTCTCGTCAAAGGACGAGAAATCGTTCTCCTCAGCCATGATCGCGATGTCGCAATCGTGAAATCAGATCACTAAGAGGCCGCGGAAGTGTCGTTAATCTTATATCATAATTTTATCGCGTCGCTGGTGGTCGGCCGTCGCTCGGCGAGTCGTGGCTGTCGTGTGACGATTGAAAGGAGGGAATTCGTGTTTGCGTTGAGCTGAGTTGTTCACGGTTGCGTTCTCCTCTATGAAAGACGCCCAGGAGCCTGAGAATGAGCGCGGAGTCAGCCAATCAACGTCAAGATGGGATGGAGGATGCTGAAAGGCCAGTGCTTGGATTTCGAGGTGGGGCGGCGTAGAGTGGCGTGCAGGTCTCCACTGCAACACCATTGTCACGACAAGGAGCAATTAACGTGTGAATGTCAATAGAAACTCACCTTGTTATTGTACAAGCCTCACAGCCGGTGCTGTCACTACCATTACCCGCCTCACTAAGTAGCTTTTGAGTTGTTGAGTAAAAATTGAAGCTGAAACCTGATGACCTGATATCCATGTAAGGAAATGTTACCAGCAAACGAACATGGGACTTACAAGGGAGTCGCCGAGGAGCAAAAGATAGTTGCATTAGATCAAATCCAATATCGTAAATATATGTACCAGTGGCTGCTTTTAATTAAAGTTGATGTGGTGTGTTGAAAGAATAAAGTTACGTGGAAGCAAAGTCCGAATTTATAGAACGATCGGGAATTGAGAAGAGTGAATCACAAACTCATACTGGTATCTTAGACCTTCGAACTTGCATATATGAGGTGGAGCCAGGAAATTAATTTCTAAATATGTATTCATCTACTCCGTAGTAGTTATAAAAAGCATGTGGTGTTATGGTACCTAAATGAGTCGATTCAGAGTACAGCTAGCTCACGAGTATGCTCAATGCCAGGAGGGTCATGGCCATACGCTCGACTCATTGACAGGTGGAGCATAAAATTATAGTTCATGACCTTTAACTTACTCGTAACATTATTTATTGGTAGGAGATATAAGTGTTAGATGTCCCAGCCGCGGGTAAAGAATGGGAGTAAAGTTCGTCATTATGCTCAAGGCCATGCAGGTATCAACAGACCATCTATCGCCTGCCTCCTCCGCTTTAAAGGACGGAGGAATCGTGGGTGGAATAGAAGAACACCAGAACCGTACACAGCGATTGCCCTATAGCCTAGGCTTCATATCTTTTCTTAACTCTACGTGGATATAGCGCCCTTTCTTGGGATGTCATTACTGTTCCTCTCGGCGCTGAAGTACGTTTATCGACATCCAAAGCTCATTTGACGTGCAATTTGAAGGAACAGTCGAAAGAGGCGGTATCCAGTGCAAGGAGCGCTCGACACTGCGACACAGGCATCGCCTTAGACCGTTTATTAGATGTTAGTTAATATAGAGGTCGTTGTATTCGAGTTTGCTTGTCTTCTTCGCTCGACTGGAGGAAATATTTGCATCAACCTATTGACTCAGTCACAGCTGGCCAAGATGATGGTAAAGCTACCTCTTGAAGATGATATACGTCCATACAAAGAGGCTATATGGAAGTTATCCATGAAGTATATGCCAGTTTCTTTTGTCCCGAATGAAACGGACCATTGTTCCGCCTCTCGCTGTTCCGGGTAGCCGAAACACCACTTTGACGCATCACGATTCTCAAGTGTTACATGTGTTGCCAACAGCACAGTCTATCGAAAGGACCTCAGAGAGCCAGAAAGCTTCTGACACTTACCAAGCGGGCAAAGCATAACTGGTTTAAAGACCTACTAAGCACCTATGTACCAAAGTTTGCTTCAGTCTATCCTGTCCTTGTGCCTATCTTCCTCTTCTTCTTCTCCTTCTTGATGCTCAAAGGATCTAGGTCCAAGTTATCTTACCTTCAACATGGGGTTAAAATTTACGATTTCATGGCTTATATGTGGCCTGTGGGAGTCTCATTTCCGTTGAGCATAACAGAGAGTGTTGCAGAGGCTGGCGTCGTCACGGCGACTCCATCGGCAGGGAATGACGGATGAAGGCAGGTTACTACTCCATCAATATTGGAGAGAATCATCTATCATATCTCTCATGATACTAGCTGTACTAGTGTTAAGGCGTTGAGGTAGCAAATCAGGATAAGAAATCTGGTAAGGTGCTGTGATTGAGCAACCTGCAATTGCGCCCACCATCTCAACACCTCCCTTCAATCCGGTCAAGCATACATGGACTCTCCCGACCTGCATATAAGCGCCATGAGCTGTCATTGTAATTTCCAAATTACATTTCCCATTTCGCTTGCTTCAAAAGATCCCCAAAAGCACAGCTCAATTCGGTCATACACAGCGCCCATACGAAAACATGCTTTCGTAGCGAAATCTACCCTCCATAGTACACAATCATCGCTAAGATCAACCCTCTATAATACCAGAAGTTGCAACATGATTCGATGGATAATCCCAAATGACGCAAAAGCTCGGCGGATTCCTGATTGCGGAGTATCATGACAGGGCGGCACTGCATGGAACAAATCCTACACAACATAAGCATAATATTTTTGGCCCCCAATCGTTTATCCCAACGACGACCAACTTTGGAAAACACCGGTCTGTAAATCGTGGCACCATAGGTGTATTGGGGGCAATTGAGTTGGACAGTGATGTAAGCTTGCGCAGGGATGATGTGAGGAGATGGAGTCTGCCTTGATTGTTTTCCTCTATTAATGCTGTGGATGTCACACTGAGAGGCCTGTTGATGTAGTCATGAACGGTACGCCATTCATGGGACTAGTGTTGAGAAAAGGATACAGTGTATTTCTAACAAGTTCCGTTCGTCGTGCAATGCATGACGAATATTGAATGCTTCAATAACAATAATAAGTACAAAGGATTTTGAAGTCAATAGTGCCACTCTCTAATAGCAGAGGAATCCTCCCCGTTGGGTATTAACGCCATCAATAACACCGTGAAATCCATAAACTCATTAGACTTGCGCAACCTGGTTTGCGCGGTTTGCACGGTTCGCGCGGTTTGGGCGGTTTCTGTGACCCTTGATATAAAGTATCGCTATAACAACAGTCGAGAATATGATGAGCAACCACTAGAGGGCATTCATTACTATTGCCGCGATGACCATCCCCATGATACCCTTGCCGACATTCTCAGCATGGTGGAATGATGGGAATTGCCGTCTTGACAATGCTCCATTCTCTGATGCATCCTCGTCGGGGAGGGCTGTGTCGTTGGGCAGAGTTCCGTTGATGAGGATTGTCATTGTGCCGTTGACCTCTGCAACATTGACGATGGACTTGTTAAGTGCGTCGTAGCTTCCGTTTCCGATGAGTTCGTCGAAGTATTGGGTGCTGTTGTTGTCGTCGCACGCACAATACTCATATCGCGAGCATCCACAGAGGACGTCGCGCTCTTCGTCCTCATCGCTGGTGTCGTTGTGGTAATGGTAGGGATGCGAGTAAGGATACATGTATGCACCGTAGAGCCAAACGCCAGGCCAGAATGCCAGAGCTGCACCACCTAGAGCGAAGGGGGCAATTCTTCCGGGACTTGAGACGCCGGACCTGTAAGGTTTTGAAGAACCACCGGGGTAGTATCGGCCGCCCGCGAAGCTGGGCTGCGGACCGACGCCGCGAGAGCCGCCGCCGCCGGAGCTGCGGGAGCCACCGCTGCCTGATGAGGAACCTGGACGAGATGATGAGCCTCTTGAACCACTACCACTACTGCTGCTTCCGCGACTGCTGCCGCTTCCACTGCTTCCACGGGAACTCCCACCTCTGCTGCCGCTGCCAGATGATCCTCTTGAACCTCCGCCGCTGGAACCTCCGCGGCCTCCACCACCGCCGCCGCCACGGCGCTTGTAAAGCGGGTGTTTAGAACAGTCTTGCCTATAACAACAGCCTTGCCCATAACAAGGGGCTTTCCCAGACTCGGGGCCCTCTATGTCGCTGCGTTCTATGCGACGGGGTGCATGGGTGGCCGACGCGATCGTCGACGTGAGGAGTGTGAATAGCACGACTGCGAAGTCTGGTCTCATTGTGGGCCAAGTTGTCTTGGTATGACGAAAGGATGCAGGTAGGTGTAGGCGAGGTGAAACAAAAAAGTGCGGATTGTGGATTGGAAACCAGATTTAAGTGAAAGACCAAATGATATCGGAATAGAAGATGCCAAACTGACGATGGAAACCAAGAAAGCCGTCAGTTTGTGTTTGGGGGATGTAAGTTGATGGAAGAGTCTGAAGTGGGCAGTCCAAGGTTTAATACCCGAAATCCGAATTCAGGAAGGGTACCTACTCCGTAGGTAAGACTGAATTGATGACGGGGGTAATTGCAAGGATCCACAAGGCGTGCTTTCTCTTCTGGGTTCAGAGGCTGTGACGGAGGCAACAACGAGAGAAGATCACGGGGTTGACCTTCTATGATGAGGTTCAAGGGGCGAATGAGGTAAACAGAAATGATGATGTCGCTCTTTCCAGAAGGATTGGGGGCGACGATCGACCGCTAAACAGCAAGAACAAGCGGTCTTGGCTGGCCTGTGGATGAGGTCACTGCACTGAGCGACCGGGTTTGGCAGGCAGCTCCTTCGAGGTGATGACTGACTTGATTAATTGAGAAGAAGGAAATTGCCAAGGCAGGAAGAGTTGTGTTCTTTATAATCTAAGGTAGTCTAAGAAGGTGGTTTCACTGTAGCACTGGTCTTTGGCGTTTGCTTAGCTCCCACGAGCTGAAAAGAAGCCAATCTCTGAAAACAGATTGAGTTAGCTCCTGCCAAAAAAGTGCTTTGACTTTTGTTGTTTTTGGCGGAGACAAAAAGCAGCTCTACCAAAGTGGCTTAGCCAGAGGAACCATTCACAGCGGTGTAATTACTTTGGAGCGTGTTTGTGGTGGTTTGCTGCATTACAGAGGCGCGCATCAACAGACAAAGAAATGGAATGGGGGTTCGAATACCTTGGCTCAGCCTTAATACAAACACAAGCTTTCATTTAGCGAAACAGCAAATCTCTCCAACGTTGATGCCGGTCAATAATTTGTTGGGTTTCAGTGGTAATGTCACTACCAATTGACCACTGTTTCAAGGATGATTGAGCCGATGATCGTGGGTCTGTGACATAAAGGACCCTGGAGTTGACATGGGCGTATAAGCTTGTCGGGGTTAAGCTTGCAGCGCCGCAACATGCAGGCAATTGCATTTCTCATTGGTGTGCATCCTTGTTTAGTGTGGATCAAGGCTGTCACTGAGGCAGATTTACTTGAGCCATTCGAACGAGACATTTCGCTACGACAACCCAATACGCCAAAAGTCCACCTGTGACTGTCAAAGCTTTCGTTTAAATAAAAGCTTAGAAGATGTTTCATTCCTGAAGACATCTTTTATTAGAGATGTGGCTGAAGCTGAGCCGTAAATTCATCTAGGTCCGATTTACTCGTATAGATGCTGGACAATTGGCAGAGACTGAGACGGAATCCCGCAAGAGAATAAACTTCAGATGCGTATTGACCACCACGTGGTCTTGCACGATTTGGAAGTCCCCGTTCTGTATGCCTTGAACTCACAATCTTGGCTGCCTTAACAAACGTTCCATATTTCCAACGAGACCTTCCTCTCTAGTGCGTTATCTGATGCATTGGATCTCCGCCATAGCCACAGCGCCCCCACATGATGCTCGAGTGACAGTCTGAGGCTGTGCAATGTGCAATGTGCAATTGTTATTGCTTGCAGCATTCTAGAAGCATGATAAAAAATTGGCGGCCTGAATTTTAGCATTCAGCCAAGATCAGGCATCCGTGCTTGCGCCCAGGACTTGGCGCACTAGAGTTTTCAGTGCATCTCCGATGGCGGGGGCTGGGCGGATATAAACATCACGAGTTGTCGCTCTGTGGCGATGAATGGTTGGATCATCGCCTGGTTCCTGGGGGGGACGAGTTGATGATAATTCGGTGTTCCCGAGCAGAATTGATGTAAGTGTAAGTGTAATATTGGGAGGCAGCCGTCAAGTCAGCCTTTCTTCATTGTATCAAGGCTTGTCTGTCCAAACTTCTGAACGAATTCATAAAAGACAGTCGTGTCATAAGTTCCAATGTCCTGAAGATAAGCCGAATCCTTGACTTCACCAGATTGAATGATCTCAATGGTCCGCCTGGACAAAGCCATGACTTCGGCAGTATGCTTCTTTATCCCGAGCCACTTCCTTTCATCCTTTGGAATACGTTTGTAAGCACCCGTCCAAAGAGAGTCCCATCTATCCAATGCACGTAGCAACACTTTGGAGTGCTCGCGTGATGATACTGCTGATGTACGATAATGAAATACGTGACGCCCAAGGCCTGGCAAACATTAGTACTTGTCATTTATTGACTGTCCTGGGATGTGACGTACCTGAAGAGAGATAAAAAAGATCAGAATGGTCTAGTTTTCCAAAAGAATCTCTAGTAGCAGGCGTCCAGTCTTCAGCAAGCAATCCTGCTATTGCTTCACTGCAGCTTGAAGGATAAGACCTTGCTAATCCATGCTGTGACCTTTCTTGAAATGCCACGCTTGAATCTGCCTCCCATATACCAGTCGGACATGGCAGGTCTCCAGTCATCTCCTTCGATGTTATAATAGGTGGGTGGTTACAGAAGAGCCCCAATAGTGAATCATTCATAAAAGTCCATGTAGCGACCCTTATACACGTTTCTCGGTGAACGAAATCCTCCCAGCTTTTGCCGGGCTCGTGTTTGAGACTCATCATCTTTGCTTTTCTCAACACCCCGACCAGTGTTGGTATTCTTTTGCTCGCTATTCTTCGGCGAGATTCGATGTGGTTTGCACTGCCCTCAAGAGTGTTCATCAGTACTGCAGCCTGACATATTTCAAGCATGTGTCGTGAAGTAACTGGGCTGACACCTTGACTTGATAAATCTTTGAGCTCCTTGTACACATACTTTTCTGCCAATTCCAGCAGCGATGTATTGATGTATGAGGGAGAAGACTGATTAAGACACCGGAGATAAACAGTTCCAGTCAACACCACAGCTAGGAGCAAGTGGAGTGAAACTCTTTCTGGATCAAATGTTGGCCAATGTATCGTGTCTTGATGGTAGTGTCTCCGGCGAAAGACGAAGACCAAGACGTGTTGAAAATGAGACGTGGTAAAGAACCCTCGTTGACAACTCTGGTCAAGTCCGTGTTTGAGATGAGGCTTGTTGGTAGTTAATTCTTGAATGATGTTTGACAGAGCGACTATCTGCATCGAGAGAGCATCGGCCGGCTCGGTAGAATGACCAAATATGCCAGAGAATTGCAACGGGTTATATTCGGTATCTCCATAGTCCCGGGGTTCATCTAGAAGCATGTCCGGTAGATCAAAGAGAAGAAAACCTGGATCGACCGTTCCTGGGCTCCAACCGACAGTCTCACGTTGCTTCCAAGCAGGCATCTCTGATGTTCTTTCAGGCTCTCGAGCGACTATAGCATCCATGGAAATCTGTGTCGGATTGCTGGCCTGTAACAGAAAAGAAAAGCTGGGATTGTCATCATCGGACACTTCCCCCGGTTTGGAGGTTGCTCGATGCGTAGGATCATGACATAGTGAGCTGTATACGCAGTCAATGCCACGAGCCGAGCACCGTTGACAAGGAAGTTCCGAGTTACAAGATGTCTTTAATCGTGAGCAGCTATCGCAAGCTCGAAGCTTTCGGCCTGGTTTGGCTTGTGGTGGAAGAGGTCGACCTAGTCGGGCGTTGCAAGAGCGTGCATGCCGACGAGCGACATCAGCTCTGCGGAAGGACTTTTGACAGAATGGACATTCATTTTGGCGAGTGGATAGAGGCTTGGTACAGACGGGACATTTCGGGGCCTGATTTGGAGTCGCCATCTTAGAGGTACGTGGATGAAAGAGGCTGATGTCAGGTCATGTATGTGGGAATTTTCCGAAGGTGAGAAGTAATAAGTGGAGCTATGTGGTTAATTCCCGTCCCGACCTGGACCCCGGAGAAAGGTCATATATAGCCAGCACCACGACTGATTTTGTCTTTCTCATCCCTAAAAGATTGGATTTATTTACTTGTACGAGATCATTCACTATGACACGGTTACAATTAGCAAGATGTGAGTAATAAATCCAAAGAGCTTATACACCGTGACTTACACCATCACTCAGTTATAGCTCGGCCTCTCTCCATCACAGCCACTCCAACGATCCCACTACAAGCTCATAGAATAACTGAAAACCGATTAGAGCATCAGATACGAAAAGGTTCCTCCAAGGCGACTAAGGTTGTAGCACCCGATGCGCACCCAGCTTCGCTCACCGATGTTAAGCCAAACAACCTAGTCGAGTATGCCTTGTACGTACTCAACCCCATGCCACGACGAGACAAGAAGCTAACAAGAAGTGTAATAAAGCACGACTCTGGATAAGCTAGCCAATTGGGGCCGCACTGGCTCCCTCTGGCCATTGAGCTTCGCTCTCGCTTGCTGCGGCGTCGAAATGATGCACGTTTCGATGCCACGCTACGATCAAGACCGTCTCGGCACCTTCTTCCGCGCGTCCCCCAGACAGGCAGATGTGATGATTGTCGCAGGGACTGTCGTAAACAAAATGGGTCCTGCATTGCGACAACTCTACGATCAGATGCCTGAGCCGCGTTGGGTTATCAGCATGGGGTCTTGTGCCAATGGAGGAGGATACTATTACTACAGCTATAGCGTTGTTAGGGGAGTTGATCGTATCGTTCCGGTCGATATCTATGTTCCTGGTTGTCCGCCTACTGCCGAGGCTCTGCTGTATGGTATCTTGCAGCTGAAGAGGAAGATCAAGAGTCAAAGACCTTCGAGGATGTGGTACCGAAAGAAGTAGACTACACATTGTGGGGTTTGTAAGACTATAGAATACATGGATATCTTAATGTTGCACAGAATAACGACAGAAAGTCTGCCCTGATTAAAATATGTTCGGGAAGAGAAATCGATCCAAATCAGCATAGTCGAAACTGGAAAGATCTCCAACCAAATTATTCAGCCATCTCATATCATCCATCTCTGCAACGGGAGTCTCATCTCGGGTCTCAGGAAGAGAAACGATAGGAAAGGTTTTCAGCACATCACTCAAGGTCGATGCACACTTCTCCTTACGTCGCTGCTGCATTAGTATAAGCAATGAAGCCGTGTTGAGAGCCTCTTTCGTAGCATTGGTATTGTACACAGTAGCAACGTTACTAAGACATTGCATAGCATCCTTGAGCTGAGCTATTGAATCACTCGTATCAATGGCAAGTAGAACACAAATAATCTGAAACGGCACGTTGGCCATGTGATGCCATGGTGAGCGTGCATCCAGAATAGCTTGAGCTGCTTCGATGCCTGTTTTCGTGATAGAGAGGATCTGTTCGAGAACCCTTCCCGAGAACGTCGTGTTCATAGACTGGAGCCGACGACAGAGACACAAAGCGAGGTTTGTTTGTGCCATGATTGATGGTGGAACAGAATGAGTTCGGCTCAAGACAGTTGACAGCGAGGTCTCAAGCTCGGAAACGTCTTGCGTCTTATTCGGATCAAGCTCCGTTGAGTATGGGAGCAACTCCATAAGTTCATGAGTATAGTCTCCTTCTCTCGAACAAGGCATTTCCAGTGTTGAATTACACAGGATGGTCCTAGACCGGCCCATGTCAAATGAAATCCATATGTTGAGGTGCTCGGCGACAGCAAAGAGTCGTCTCCGAAGTTCGGCATCAACCTTTTCTTCTGTCACTGGAAGGACTGATTCTTGAGACGGTTCACAGTGCAGGCCAGCTGCTTCAAGCATGTGCATAAGAATTGAACTCGCCATCCACGCTGTATGTGGGGTGCCGGCTATTCTCAGATAGACCACCCGAAGGAGCCAGCCGGTAACGCTAGCGGCCGATGGATCATCAGACATCTTCTGTTCAAGGATAAATCGTGCTGTTTCTATCAAGTCAAGCTCCACTGGCGGAGGTTCAACTTGTGAGAACAAGCATCCGATCGCTGCTATGCCACACAAGATCGAATCTTGAGACTGATCGTATATATATCCAGACCACCTGCCTTGGATAGTCTGCGAGACATTCTTCCTATCCACGAACCCATAAATTGGGTCCATCTTTTGAAAGTAGACAGCACTCAAGCTCTCCATGTCTTCCTTGGATAGTAGGTCTGTGATTGGTCGTGAAACAGGAACATGCGAAGACTTCCGCGCTCCAAGAAAGGCATTCCAAGAAAAAGTGTGCATCCTGGGCGCATTCTTAGGATCCAACCTCAACGCCAACCTTCTGAGAAACGCAGCCCCAGAATTCGCCTCCAGCGATTGTATATGCCTTGGCGACGTAGCATGATCACTCCTGGAAGGTCTAGAATCTTTCTCAATGTGAACAGGGGGTGAAGGAAGAAGAGAAGCCTCGTGAGCTTTCCTTTTCTTGTTGGAGGATGTCTTGTAGGTGCACTCGTATTCAAAACGGACACAGGCTCCGCAGGGCTGGGCGCCGTCGCATTTCCGTTTTAAATCCCGACATGTTTCACAGGCGAGTCTTGAGCGCTTACGGCCCTGAGAAGTGGACATATTTGGTATTGGAATATGAATGAAAGGATTGTGATGTGTAAGGGGATGAACGCATGTGAAGTGAAGTTGCGAGGGTCGGTTCTTACGGGCCGAGCGGGTATGTCGGCTATCCCGGGAATAGCGGTAACAACGGCGCAACCTATTGAAGCTTGACGTAGATAGTTTGAGGATGCCAACTAAACTTATCTTAACCGCCATAAACTTATCCCTGTATTTCTACCTTTGGAATTCGAGTCAGAGTGACAGTTGAATTGTCAGCGTCGACTTGTTGGTGTTTGATCGTCTCCTCATGTTACTCAACCAAGACAGAGATTCGGTCTCTGCAGCCGAGACACTGGCTGATATCGAATACCAAATCCAACAAACTTCACCTGAAAAGGCACCGACACATAATGAACCGCCAGACGGAGGCTTCCATGCTTGGCTACAAGCACTTCTAGCCCACATCGTGTTCTTCAACACCTGGGGCGTGGCAAATGGCTTCGGAATCTTCCAACAATACTACACCCAAACCCTTGGAGAAAGTCAATCCACGATATCCTGGATAGGAAGTGTCCAAGTGTTTTTCCTATTCTCAGTCGGAGTCATAGCTGGAAGACTGACGGATGCCGGCCATTTTCGAACTATCTTCCCGATTGGTGTCTTCCTGCAGGTCCTTGGACTCTTCATGACTTCGTTGTGCACGACGTTCTGGCAGATATTCCTCGCTCAAGCTGTTTGTCTCGGAATAGGTAATGGATTTACGTTCTGTCCGGCCCTAGCCGTATTGTCACAGTACTTCAAGAAGTATAGGGCTTTTGCTGTTGGGCTGGCGGCCGCTGGCGCAGCTGTTGGTGGCTTAGTCTATCCAGTCTTGATCAACTGGCTCATATTCCACGATAATGTCGGCTTCCCCTGGACTCTCAGAAGTATGGGCTTCATTATGCTTGCTACATATATCCCTTGTCTTATGTGGCTCAAGCCTCGACTACCACCTCATCCTAGCGGCCCATGGATCGATACAACTGCTTTCAGGGAACTGCCCTTCATCTTCTTTACGATGAGCATGTTTCTCAACTTTTGGGGCCTCTACTTTGCCTTCTTCTATCTCGGAACCTTTGCACGCGATCGAGCGGGTATCTCTGAGCCCATCTACCTACTCATGATTCTAAACGGCGTTGGGATATTTGGACGTATCATGCCAAACATCATTGCCGATAAGTGGACAGGACCCCTCAATATACTCATTCCTCTGAGCATAGCTTCCAGTGGGTTGGTCTATTGTTGGGCGGCTATAGAAACAGCTGTCGGGCTTTATGTCTTCGCTGTGATCTATGGTTTCATCGCTGCAGCATTGCAAGCTCTGTTTCCAGCTGTTGCAACACAAATGGCACCTGATCCGAGAAAAACTGGCACAAGAGTTGGAATGATACTGGGTATTGTCAGTATCGCAAATCTGACTGGTCCTTTTATCTGCGGTGAACTTATCAAAGCTGGCAACGGTAGTTACCTTGGACCTCAGATGTTTGCTGGCTCTTCAATATTTCTGGGTGCTCTCATGGCCGTGGCATCTCGAATCTCCAAGACAGGTCTTGTACTAAAGGTCAAATCATAGAGAGAAAGATTACGCATATATGGTAACATGAACTATATAAGAATTAAATTTCGTTACAAAACTCAAGCAACAGGAGCAGCTTTCTTTGCTACCTCTTCATCCTGTCCCTTCTTCTTTTTCTTCTTCGAAAACTTCGGAAATCGAACCCGTATACTAAACCGAGATCCGAATCGAGCAACACTCCTCCTTATCTTAGTCCCCTCTTCTGGAATGGTCATGGTACTAATAGGAGGTTGGTTACCACTAACAGGAGGCGCGTTCTGAGGAGTATTCTGGGGAATGGGCGCAGCAACAGCATTACACCATGTTTCCGACCACTCTTGGTCAGAAATTTCAAGTACCTCTTTAAACAATTTCCCCTCTAACTCTGTTTTGATGCGCTTCTGCAGAGGCGATGCCGTGCTGCATAGACGAACAATTCGCTCCCAGAATTTGGCGCCCTCCTCATTTTGAAAGATGAAATTATCGCCTTCGTTGGTCCACGAGATGGTAAAGGATGTGTATACAGCTACGTGTTTGGGCAGGTCGCTTATTTGAAACTAGGAATTTTAGCCTGGCCATTTCTCCCTATTTTCTTTTCCACCCATGCCTTCTACTCACTCGAGGCTCCCAAGCTCTTCCAGTTCTGTCCTGCGTAACTTTGTGACCAGTTGAAGTTCAGCTTTCAGCCACAGTGCTCAAGTACGCATAACGAGAATGCGCTGTAACACACCTGCGGCTGAAACTAGCGAAAAAGAAAAAGCTGGCTATGTTAGTATGGCTAGTCTAGCCTGATGTGAGCCTTGATCCTGTGACTCGGTATTTTTGCATTCAATCTAGTACCTGATATCTTATCCATTGCTATTTGCATACTCCTTGAAATCCGAACTGGGTGGTACGAATCACCAATATGGGTTGCTTCGGCGCTGACAACGACGCAAATCGGGTAGACGAGGAGACTGCAGTTCCAGGCGTGTAGGTTGATTTTAGGGATGCTCGTTGGATTATAGACCTTGATATCGATAACATTATCAGCAACATTTCGGGGATTGAGAGCTGGGCCACCTCATTTCGCAAGGTTTTTCAGGGCACCAATGACAATGGACAACTCCCAAATGAACTAGGCAAAGTACGAAAGTAGCCTCCAGCTATTTGAGAGATCGATGCTGACTGGATGAGCCAGAGTTTTCGAATCAACTTTGCTGTCCTTCAGCGAATACAGTTGAAGCAACTCCGCACCAAACTCGCCAAGCATGCAGTGTCTTTAAGATTCGAAGCGGGTGAGCCTCAAGGATGGCAGGACCCTCTTAAAGAATATAGTAAGATAGCTGTCATTTTGCTCAGGAGTCGACGGAAACCCTGCTTATGTCGAATTATAGTACAAGCACTCCAAAATTATGAACACATGGAAAAGCGAAGTCTACAACCTGAAGATCCGTTCTACATGAGCGGCGAGAAGTATCAAGATCGCAAACTCGTCGAAGCCATTCTTGGGGACAAAATAAACAGTTTTGAGGGACAACCGATATTTCCTGCTATCGGACATTGGCAAAAGGGACCTGAAGAGTCAAGACCTGTTCGAGACACAAGACAAGACAACTATAAGCGGAACTGGACTGTAGGTCTCCACCAAAGACTTGCCGTGGCGACTGTTGGTGGGATATTTCTCATGGCCCCCATGTGGCTGATGGTCTTGCATAATACTCTCTACACAGCTTTGGTTTCGACGACGGTGTTTGTTACTGTGTTTGGATTGATGGCAGCGGTATATCTTACGAGTTTGATGGATGTTATGTCGAGTACAGCGGCTTATGCTGCGGTGTTGGTGGTGTTCGTTGGACTGATCACTGAGCTGCACGATGGCTGAGATGGAGCAAAAGGCAAGCGTCTATTCGGAAGAAATTCAGACGGCTTGCAGGAACCAGTCTCGCATTCTTTTTATTTCTAGTTGGAAAGCTTGGGCTTTGAAGAATCTTACAGAGTTCATGTCTCAAGTACATGAGTACGCAACAAATCATCTAGCACCTTGCCAACAGCCAAAACCTTTTCCTCCTCCAAAACCCGCCCCACGATCTGTATATCCACAGGGAGATGGTGCTTGACCATACCTTGCATATGATCCTCCCAAAGGCGGGTGTTCCATTCGTCCAGCTCATTTCTCGGCTCATGATCCCACAATGCGTCAAGATCCCTAGCTTCAACCTTTCCTCCCGGAATGACTAAAGCCGTATAATCCAAAAGATTCCAGACTTTGGTGTATCCCACCCACTTGACAGTGTTGTGAGGGACAGCCGCATGTGGCAGAGCCGGCATTATAATTGCGTCCACAGTCTTTCCCTTCTTAGAGTGGGTGTTATTCCACTTCTCCAAATAGGCCTGCTGGAGCTCTCGCTTCCGTTTGTTAAGTTGCCAATAATCAAACACTGATATTGGCTTTCCCCTGTTCACAAGCCTCTCCACGCTCGGGATAAAAGGCTCGCCTCCTGCCTCGATATCACGACGAATGTCTTCTCCTCCATCGACTGTGAAGTAGGCATCCATAACCTCTATGCACTCGGCGTGCAAGTCGGGCTTCCACATCACAAGCTCATGACCATCAGCTGCAAGAGCAGCTGCAGCTTGCGCGAGAACTCTTACGATACTGGGATGCGGCTTCACAACGCCGTCGTCATACAAGACACCGATCGTTAGCTTGCTGTTTACGGTCATGTCATATTCAGACTGGCGCCATGGGATGGGAACGCAACGACAGTCTTGTTTCCAGGGTTCCTGAAGTGTGATCTCTTTCGTGAGATGGTAAATGGTCGAAAGGGAGCGTGCCAAGGGGCCAATGGAAGACGGGACGTGCTCCTGTCCGTCGGTTGAGACAGGCACTCCTCCATATGGTAATCTCGAGCTCTACGTCACGTCAGCGATATTCTGAAGGTGGTGAGTCCACGTACGCTTGGCTTGAACCCATATAGACCCATCATGGAAGCTGGCATACGGATACTACCACCCAAATCTGATCCAAAACCTCCGAGACTCCCATGAGAGTAAATCAGAGCCGACTCCCCGCCCGAGGATCCTCCAGGCGTATATCCGAGAATGATCGGGTTCTCAGTCAACCCCCAAAGAGGATTGTCAGTTTCAGCCCACTTCTCAAGATTAGTATAAGCTCAAACTATGACTTTTATCAGACTCACCATTATGCTTTGTGGGAGATTGGTCTTGCAAATAATGATGGCGCCCAGCTTTTTCAAGATCTTTACTAGGACAGCATCATCGTTGGCTGGTTTGAAGGCCTTGCTTGTGTAGCCAAGAGTGGTGTCGTGACATTTGACATTGAACTGGTCCTTCAGACTTATTGGAACGCCATGCAGAGGTCCTTTTGTTTTCTTCTCTTTGGCGTAATACGCATCGAGCTCTTGGGCCTGTTCCAGGGCATCATCGAAGAGGATTTCGGTCAGGCTAGTAAATCATCAGGCTTTGGTGCCAGCAAGAGATTACAATGAGGCTCACCAGTTTGTCTGTTGATAATATTAGCTACCTATATATAGAGCTTGCCAAATTATCATAAGGGTCTACCTTCTTATGCGCCTCAATGGCTCTGTCAAACGATATGTTAGTATATATCTCTCACGGAGTTCAGTGATCGACTTTCCGTGTGATATAAGCTAGGGTAACGTCTTCACTGCTGAGCTTTCCACTCCGAATCCTATCGGCCAAAGTAGTGATATCATCGACTTGGGTAATGGCGTTGTATGCATCCTGGCGGTCCCCTTTGTCTGATAGGTGCTTGGTGACAAAAGCAGAGATGGCACGGGTCCGTTGCCGTCGCTTCTCTGCGACAACTTGTTGCCAGATTTTTGAATCCATACCGACCTATAGATCTGGCGATAAAGAAAGGCTAGGGAGGTCGCGTATCTGTCCTGTCAAGGACTCAAGGTTCAGAGGCTGTTGCGAAAGTTGGAGGCTGGTCGAATAACCCCGCATATACCCGCACCCGTTACCCGCCGCGGGCTGCTTATGAAGATTTTCGGGTGCAACGCCCGAAATGCAAGTGATGGATGCTTGGCATACTGGTATACCTAAGCTGTGTTTATCGGTCAGAGAGAGTTGCCCAATCGTGGTGTGATATGAAGTGACTCAGTCTGCCTGAGTAACTTATCCGTTCAATTATCGCAAAGTTTCTCAGTCTCAGAGTTTTGGCGCCGTAAGCTCGGGCTAACTTCAGCTGTATCAAGACCTAGAGGTGCTGCTGTCTATGATGTCATTGGGTGCTTTGGCGATGCCGCATATCCGCGATATCGCGTATAATGAGTCTTTGAAGGATTCGTTGCGTGTCAAAAAGGCGGTTATAAAAAGCCAAAAAAATCTTCATTCTCGAGGGAAATATCATACTGTTCTTCATTGATTCTCGTGTGTTATCTCTTTTATCAAATTCATACTTGATAGACCAAACCTGCACTTATTGAAAGTACGAAAAGAAAGAAAGAAAGACTCGCGCATTCATCATAATAACTTAACTTCTAATCCAATCATCAATGGCACCTTTGAAAGTGTTGATATGTGGAGGCGGCTGTGCCGGACCAGCCTTGGCCTTCTGGCTCACCCGTCTCGGACATCATGTCACCATCGTCGAGCGTTTTCCTGCCCTACGCGCAACTGGAGCACAAATCGACTTCAGGGAACAAGGCATCACGACTCTCAAGGTAATGGGAATTATAGACGAGATACGTGCCAAGCTTGTTGACGAAGCAGGCGTTGCTTTCGTCGACTCACATGGAAAGATCTTGGGAACAGTATTCGCCAATACGTCAGGCAAAGGCGCCCAGTCCATAACTTCCGAGTTTGAAATCATGAGAGGAGATGTTGTGAGACTTTTATACGATGTAACGAAGGATGATGTCAAGTATATCTTCGACACAACTGTGGAGAATTTTGAGCAAGATGAGAAGAGCGTACTCGCGCACTTCTCTGATGGGACATCAGATACCTTTGATATCCTTGTTGGAGCAGATGGCCAGGGCTCCAGAATTCGAAAAGCCATTTCACCAGCAGATGCTCCGGATCCTTACCGGAAACTCGGTATCCACATGGCTTATTATTTCATTCCACGCGAAGAAGGGGATAGCAATATCCGCAGGACATATCAAGCTTCACGAGGCCGAATGATATTCCGTCGAACACACAACTCAACAGAGACCCAGGTCTACCTCATTCTCAAAGATGGATCTCCTGAAATCTCCAGTGTTCATAGAGGTTCAGTTGAGCAGCAGAAAGAGTTTTGGATACAGAGATTTCGCGGTGCAGGATGGCAAACAGAACGATTCCTGGAGGGCATGAAGACAACCGCGAACTTTTACTCCCAAGAAGTTGTCCAAGTTCAGACAAATACTTGGCATAAAGGTCGCGTGGTCCTCCTAGGCGACGCAGCTCATTGTCCCTCTCCATTCAGTGGCATGGGAACTACACTTGGTTTCATCGGTGCCTATGGGCTAGCGGGTGAAATTCAGAAGAACCCCGAGAACTTAGCCTTGGCTTTCGAGAACTACGACAAAGTACTACGGCCATTTGTTGACGAGGTTCAGAATATCAAGATTGGGCTTATCCGGCGGGCTATACCTGATACTCAATTGGGTGTTACGATTATTCAGTGGATCGTTTGGCTTGTATGCCTTCTGAGAATTCCTCGTCTTATTTCAAGGTTCTCGAGTGAGGAGAAGGCTGGCTGGCCATTGCCAAAGTACTCTGCTCTGAAGGCGAGCAAGTGACTTTTGCTGTGTCCGCAGCAACTTTAGAGGCTTTTGGCGTTCCATGATTAATATCAAGCAACTCTACCCAGTCATAAGGCAGGATGAGGCTGGTAATAATACTGTAGTAACAGCTTAGGTATACTACTAAAGATCTTCAATTTTAGCTCTAGCAACCCAATGTGTATTCAATTGACTCGAATTCCATTTATTGAGGAACCTCAACGTCCTTGCTAGTGTCAAGCTCCTCAAATCTTCTCAAGTCCATAGGCTTCTCCAGCAGGGGAATGACGTAAGGGTCGAAAGTCTTCCAGTAAGGGTTCTCGAGATGATACTTCTGGCTCTACAACACAATCAGCACATATCACCAACTTCAACTTACAAGCTACTTACGCTCTCCTGCTCATAGCGCTCAACAATGGTGAAAGCCCGTCGGTCAGCGGTGGACTGCATGACGTGCCATGAGAGGGTCTCCTTGTCCTGGGAGTAGACGCGGCTAGCCTCGATGAGCTTGGCGGTGAGCTTCTTGAGGGACTCCTCGTCGTCTTTGGCGTAGAGGTGGACAACGATTGTGTAGACCATCTTGGCTGATTTTGATGTGGATGTGTATGTATGGGGATCCGGCGAGTGAGTGTTGAGGAGGGGTTGTTGAGCGTATTGGTTTTATGGTTTCTGCTAGGGAGTGGGGATCATGTGATCTCCCCACTGATCGACTGATGCCAACGAGATGCGCGATTACCGCCCTCGAAGTGTTGCGATTAATGAATTGCTTCGATTTATTTAGAGTAACTAAGGATTGAAGTAGCAAGGTAACAGTTTGTCTTGGTAGTTTTGACAAGGTGCTGTCATATAATGTGTTCTAGGGTAAGCAAATGGGTTGAAACATTGGAATAGCAATAAGGTCAAGATTGAAGGCCGTTACCTTTATTAAGGTCTCATAAATGAATATATTAAATCTATGAGATGGAACTCGACACCTGGGTACTCCATGGCTTCTACAGAATATGCTAAGCTGTTGAGCCTTTCGTTCTTTACTTGGTTGATTAATATGTAAAGGTGATCATAATCTTTTCCAATATCAAAACAAAATCAAATATGTTTAGCAAAGCTTCAAGAGTTCCGGTAAGATTTATGCATACCCTCAATTCAACCCATATACGGAGAAGTCATAAGTGGTACTGTATACGCCTGGCATTCATATCTCGATCTCCAACACTAGAGGGATACCAGCCAGTGCTTTGGTGTTTTGAAAACTCATCAACCCCTTAGTGTCAAATCACCAAACAATGTCGTCATCACATCTCGCCTAGACGAGGAAAAACACCATCTGATTTGCGCCCAAAGATTCTCTGGAACCCGTATGGAAGCTTTTCACTAACTTAGTGCGCGCGTTACACTCATCCCTGCACCCTCCGATGCTCGCCCGCCAAGGAAGATCTTTCAAGGATCCACAGGTGCCGCCTCACCGAGACCGTGCATGACTTGATCCACTGGGAGCCTCACGGCATTCACCTATCAGTGGGTCAAGGGATCATTCCGCTCTGCATCGGAACTTGATAAGGATCAAGCAGTGGCTGGATGCAACTGTTTCACAGACATGCTTTTCTGGAATTCTGACATTTCACATCTTTTTAAGTTTACCAAGAGAATGGATGGCCTTCTCCAGGTCTTCTTCTCCAAGTTTTGAATGTGACGTGTAACGGTAACGGTGTAGAATGTAACTCGGCCGAGTTATTGGTTGGTCGATCAGGAGAAAAAGAAAAGGGTCCTCATTTCACTGCAGCAACACACGCGAGCTGAAAAAACTAACCTTGTATCGAATGATAGAAACTTGGAATCGCCTCACTAAGACTCAGGGATCGGAAGCTCAACACACGATCCTCGTCCATGCCCTGATGAAAAGCAAGTCATGGCGAGAGGAGGACTCTCCGATCCTCGTCCTCCCGGAGCCTCATGACAGATGGATCTAATCATCACGGGAACAACACTTCGGCACGCGAGTCAGGCCAGGGCTCGGAGTCTTGGAACCTACCGAGTGAGAACTCTTTAGATTGATGTGACGCAAGGCATCATTTATACACAACAGAGCTGTAAAAGATCCACCGTGCTATCACCACGGGAATATGGCTAGCAAGGTATGAAAAATTTAATTTCTGGATCGTGTTTTGATAAGTTAGTTATAGGAGAGGATCTGCCTTAACACCGAGTTATCTCGACTCGACGTCATATGTTCTCGGACCGAGACCCACACCGAGCGGACCGGCGCTCCCGGACACTCCGCCGTCTTAATTGGAATCTCACCTTAAGCCCGAAAAGGCACCGCCCTGATTATCGAGAATCTGAAAATGGCCACTGAATTCACCATCGCCAATTGTCAATATCAAACCTTGAGTGGAATTCTAGAAGAAAAGAATTGTTCTAGTGTATCTTGCCCCTGGGTCTAGTGCAACGCAACGCATCATTCATTGTTCATAACTGAAAAACATGAGTCGTGATGGGAAACCCACAGAGTCTCGGCGGCTTCGTGGTGGTATAGTGGACCAACACCACGACTCCACACCTCGCAACGACCAAACAAGCACGGAAACAGACAACGTGCGATGATAAGACAAGTGTGAAGACGAGACGACCGATGTCATCATACTGGGTCAGACGAAATGATGCTCCAAAACTCTTTTATATCTCTTATCTCTCTTCTCCCTCTGACTCAACCTCCCCTCTAACAGCACGCTCTGCCCCTTATCACACACCAATCCATCATGTCTAATTATATCCCGTCTTTCTCTGCACCCAACTCAAGGCCCGGGTCCCCTCTCCCCCTGGGGTCGCCGTCTGCTTCAAGACCTACGAGCTTCTACGCCAATTCCAGAGCGAATTCGTTCGTGGGCACGAGACGAAACTCTGCGGTTCCTCCGACGTCGAGAAAGAACTCTGTTGCTGCTCCTTCGAGGAAGAATTCTACTGCGCCCCCTTCAAGAAGAAATAGTGAGGATAAGGGTGCTTCGGATCCTGAGTCTACGGACCTTGAGGTTCTGAAGAATGAAAAGGGTGAACCCCTTGCTGGACGTATCGTTGGTGGTAAATATGTTGATCCAAGCAATGAAGCCGTCGATCCGGAGTTTGGGGCCATCAAGACAGTTGATATCGATATGCCTCTTACCCTGACGGAACTTGTTAATGAGAAGGGCAAGGAATACATCGTGCTTGGTTTTGCCACTGGCGATAAAGAGAATCCCTTCAACTGGAATCCTTGGTATAAGCGATCTATATCTACTATTCTCAACTTGATGACCTTGTTTATCGGTCTTGCTACAACTGCCTACAGCTCAGGTATTGCTAGCATGTGCAAGGACCTCGATGCTCCTAACATCAAGGGCCAATTGGGTCTTTTCACTTTCAACATCAGCTGTGCTGTCGCACCCATGGTACTAGCTCCCTTTTGTGAATTGGTCGGTCGCAAGGTCGTCTACGCCAGTTCATTCCTTTGCTTCTCACTACTCTTCATCGGCCTCGCTCTCGCCAAGGACATTGACACTATCATTGGCCTTCGACTTCTACTTGGTCTTTTCGGCTGCGTCGGTACTATTCTTGTTGGCGGTACCTTTGATGATATGTACGAGCCTCACCACCGAAGTCGGCCTATGGCCATGTTCAGTTGGGTCGCTATTTTCGGAACCGTTGCTGCTCCCATCTACGCTGGCTTCATTGACCAGGCTATTGGATGGCGATGGATCGAGGGTATTCAGGGCATTGCTAATGTTCCTCTGCTCCTCGTTATCTTCTTCTATTTCCCTGAGACCCGTGGTGGTGTCGCCCTTCACAAGCGAGCTAAGGCTCTTCGACAAGCGACTGGTGATGAGCGCTATGTCTCTGCTGGTGATATCTTGACTCCCAGTCTACAGGCTATGCTTAAGGCTAGTTCCGTCAAGGCTATTCACATGTTGGTCACTGAGCCTGTCGTCTTCGCCTTTGGTCTCTGGATTGCTTTCTGCTGGGCTGTTGTCTTCCTCTTCCTTTCAGTTATCCCCATTACCTTCCAGGAGCACCATGGCTGGGGCGAGGGTGTCAGCGGTCTTCCCTACATCTCTCTCTGCATCGGTACTACTCTTGGCTGGTTGGCTCATCACCTCCAGATGCGCAAGTTTGACCGCCTTGTCGCCGACCCCAACGTCAAGGTCACCCCCGAAGCCCGCCTCTACGGCGCCATGTACGGAGCTGTCTTCCTCCCCATTGGTCTCTTCATCTACAGCTTCACCCAGTATTCTCATGTCTCTTGGGTCGGTCCCGCAATTGGTCTTGCTCCCATTGCCTTCGGTATCTACTTCGTTTTCGAGAGTACCTACAGTTACACCGCCGATTGCTATGGTGAGAGTTCTTCTTCTGCCATCGCTGGTCAGGGTCTTATGCGAAACACTCTCGGTGCTGTTACGCCTTTGTTCGCCAATGCATTCTTCCACAATGTCGGAAGCCAGTATGCTGGCCTCATCCTTGCCTTGTTTGGTACTGTACTGAGCTTGATTCCTTTCGTCATGTTCAAGTACGGATATAAGCTCCGAGCTCGAAGCAAGCTGGCCATTGAGATGTAATTCTACATGTATGATAGAAAAAAAGTCAATGATCTGGAATGAAATAAGAAATAGATAGCATTGAGCTATAGAATATTTATCAATGAGACTGAATAAATGAGCCTTGTGATAGCTTCAGGACATGTGAATGAAGAATTAGGAAATATTTATCGCGACAACAAGCGATTATGTAGGTAGCTTGGTAGCGGTGGTGAAGAAAAAGTTCAGGAAAGGCTCCAAGCTCGATGCTGTGACAAAGTTTGTTTTTAAGTGAATGAATGTATATAAGTCTGTCTGCGACTGTGTCCTCCAACAAAATCACGAGGCATCGCCTCAAATCACCAGCGACCGTGGTGTAGTGGTTAGCATTAACGCCTTCCAAGCGTTAGAGAGGGGTTCGATTCCCCTCGGTCGCATTTTTGGTTCTAATGTGTCATACCCCAAATCCTCATAATTAGTGCCGTGTTAGCCCAATACCCGAAAACCACTACGGATTGATTTAACCTTCTTTTCTTCTTGCTTTTTGTTTTTTCTTTTAATTACTTAAAAGACATTTATTTTATAAATCACTAATATTTATCATGCCAGGCTCTAAATCTAGACCCAGGAGGTCTTGTGTACTTGACTTAAAGCACTATCTATCTATGGGCAATGTTTTTCTATAATATTTCTCGCTAATGCTGCCAGCCAAACATAACGCCTGTAAATCTCAATTGAGCATTCTGTAGAAGTCTCCTCTGAGCAGACCACTGATCCCCATCTAACAATTCACTGACCTTTGCTATCAACCGACCCAGTCTTCTCATCCTTGAAGTCCATAAGTTCCTTCGTACATGACCATCACCATCGCCGTCCTGGTTATTGACCATCTCATACACCGCTGATCGATGATCACTCAGCTGGTGGTCGGCTTGAAGATCTCGGTCCTGCAACCTAAGACTATCCAGCAGCTTCGCACAGATATCGATGAGAAGAATGACATTTCGTGGTTGAGAAGCGCACTTTGAACAGTGAACCAACTCCTCACATCTTGATATAGCTGCCTTTTGAGCCTGTATTGATCTTTGAGACGTGGGGTGCTTGGAAGAGACGTTGATTGTGAGGGCCTCCCATGTTTTCATGGGAGTGATAGAACATTGACATGATATCCTATCGTCTGAGAGACCATGGACATGGAGTTGTTCTGTCCTCGTCGGCCAAGTTCCACTGTTTGATATAGCCGACTGTGGGAAAGAGATGCTATCGTGAGGATGGAGGTCGTCATTGAACATACTTTCTAGAGGAGGTGAAGTCAGGAAGCTTCCGGGCGAGTTCAAAATTTGGTTCATGCTGACGGCCAAATCGAACGTTGTGTCATGACTGAAATCTCTAGAGTTTGCAGGGGTTGATGGTATGTCTTGTGGAGATCCAAACATAAATTCAGACCAGTCTGGTTCCATGTGATGAACTTCTGAATGCATACCCTCGATCTCCCAGCCCAGAGCACTAAATATCTTAGCGACCTTAATCTAAACGCCGGGACTCGGAGCTGATACGGCCCGGCCCGTTCAACTAATACCAGAACTAGTTGAATACCCAGCTAGCTAGATATCTCTCGGCACTCACTCTTAATCTCATGTCAATCAACCATTCTCTAAATCAAGCCTGGAGCTCCACTGCAAATACCAATATTGACTTCGTGGACGGCGACGGACCTTGATGGTCGTCGACCCTCATCAATCTCTCCGACTCTCCAGACAGCCGACCCCAGAGACATCTACCGAAGCCCATTGACCTTGATCAAAACATCATCCTCAATATGAAGAGCAATACAGTCCTTCCAACGAAGTATGCCCTGGTCCTTGTCCTGCAAGCTCAGGTCGAATCGTCGAATGAGGTTCCCCAGGAAGACGTAGGCTTGCATGTAGGACAAGTTTAGGCCAACGCACATACGTGGGCCCTTGCCGAAAGGGATCAGGTTCTTCTTGGAAGCCTTATCGCTGTTGTCAAGCCATCGTTCGGGCATGAAGGTCTCGGGTTCAGGAAACAGGACTGGGTCGTAATGGATCAGACGTTGGGCTGTTGATACGGAAGTCTAGGAGAAGGCGTGTCAGAGAGGTTTAAAGGCCAAGCAAAGTTGTGGGAGTACTTACATCCGCGGGGAGGAAGTGGCTGCCATATTTTGTTCCTCCAGAGGACACGAGACGTGTGAGGATGCCTGGTGCTGGAGAGGAGATGCGAAGAGTCTTGTGAATCACCGCGGTCTAGACATGTCGCAGTAAGTAATCCAACATCAGAAATCAGGCCGCTGTAGTTCGTACTCACCAGATATGGTAGATTCATCAGATTCGGATACTCCACCAGCCCATCGCTGTTCGTCTCAACCGTGCGAAGCTCCTCGAGCATCTTCTTCTCAACATTGGGATTCTTCAGAATGCACCAAACTCCATATGTAATGGTCGTCACTGTAGTCTCAGTACCGCCTATGACGAGGGAAAATGCTACATCGACCAGTCCCTTCGTTGAGTGATCGGGCTCAGCGTCTAGAATGGCGTCGAAGACGGTTTGGCGGCCACGGCGGACTCTGTGGGCTGCGGGATCCATGATAAAAGGCAGGGCGTCGAGTTCACCGGCGAATCTGAACATGGCAGGCTCCCTGAGGAACTTAGTTCCATAGAATACACCCTTCAGCGATCGCAGTGGTTAGTGGTATATATCTGCCATTGAGGTTTTTGCGTGCTCACCTGTGGTAGAAGTTTGGGGTCATTGATGTGTACTCTGTTAGGGCTCATTTGGACAATTGGCCCTGAGATCATGTCAGCAACCAAGACGTATATACCAGCGTTCTGCACCTACCATATATCTCGTGAAGCTTGGGATAGTCCTTGATGTAGTGGCCATCGAGAATTACGTCCTGGTAGAACTCATACCAGCTGGTAGCCGCCGCGATCTTCGGCCCGGGGACGTTCCTAAGAGGATGCAAGAAGAGGCGATAAAATACCAGGCATAGCCAGTAAAACGCAAAGGCCCCAAAGGCTAGAGTGGTACAGGAGATGATGTTCCATGAAGTAGACGTTGGCGACCAGATACTTACTAACAGTATCTGTACGCAGAGAGCTTATACTGATGTTCAAACTCAGTTCAAGATCACGCACAAGCGATACTTGGACCGTCTATTACATCAGGTCGAGGCGACACGGGATGGCAACGGTCAGCCTCGGACGGAGGAGGACTACATTAGAATACGTAGGAGGACTGTTGGTGGATATCCATGCATCAGTCTCATCGCGTAAATTTTGGCCCAATTGTTCGCGTTGAATTGAGACTGACAATCTTTTTCACAGCTATGCCCACAACGTAAACTTGTCGCAGGAGGCATTTGAGCACGCTTCTGTTCAGGAATGCATAGCTGTAGGCTGTGACCTTGCCTGGATGTAAGTGGCATACAATCCTAACCCATAAGATCTCTGCTAACAGAAAACAGCCACAACGATATCGTCTCATACAAGAAAAACGTCAAGTCAGGTATTGAGCACAACTTTGTCACAGTCCTGAAGAAGAACGGCTTCACTACTCAACAAGCCATGGATAGAGCAGGTGAACTCCAGGATGAGTGTTATCGCCGATGGTACCTCTCTCTGGCAAGCATGCCTATCTGGGGTGAGTCTATTGACCGTGAAGTGTTGAGATATATCGAGGCATGCCATAGCTTCCCTCTCGATGACCTGCTTTGGAGCTTCCAAACAGGGCGATATTTGGGAGCCACGGAGGGATACAAGTTGCATGAGACGAGGGTTTTAGACCTGTCGGACTTGGAGCCTATCGCTGTGTGATATTCTGATGCCTCTTAGTGGCATTGGGTCGTTGAGGAGCAACCGAAGGGCCTTCTTAGACCAAGGTGCCATGAATGAGATTACAAATTGGTATTTGCGACATCGGTACCTCGTCATATGCTTCTTGAATGACATTATTAGCTATCTCGAAGCAATAACTAAATGACATTGGCTGCTTCAATCAGTACGTCTTGTAAATAGGGAATTAGTGGGGAATAAGATGGCGTGCTCGAATCAGTGTCGGGGTTGATCCGATAAGTTACACTTGGGATGAGACTCAATTGAGATACCATTACTCCAGTCAGGTAGGTTCATCTACTTAAGATGAGTTCATAACTTACTTCAAATGATCTGTAATAATCATGCCGAGTCAAAAAGAGTCACCTAAGCTCGAGGTAGCGATCGCTGGTGGTGGAATCGCAGGTCTCATCACAGCGATCGCACTCCTCAAACACCCCAACATCAACGTACAAGTCTACGAGCGAGCACCTGAGTTTAAAGAAATCGGCGCAAGTATAGCTCTAGGCCCCAATGGTCTCAGAACCCTTGATCGGCTTGGTGTCCAAAATGCACTGGCCGAAGGCTTTGCGCAACGCCAAAAGTCTGGATATCCCATGATATACCGACATTGGAAGACCGGAGAAGTCATCGATCATGATGTTCACAGTACAGTACAGAGCAGGAAATATGCGACTGCACGGTTTCATCGTGCCCACCTTCATCAGGCCCTGTTAGAGAATTTACCAGAGGGCATTGTTCGTTTAGGGAAGACGACTGTTGATGTTAGGGCGGATCCTGATGAGGGAGCTACGCTTTACTTTGAGGATGGGACGACGGCAACGGCTGATATTGTCATTGGGGCCGATGGCTTACGATCTGTATGTTCCAAAGACTTCTCGGGATAACAGATTGTTGACATCTTGGCAGAAAGTCCGCAAGACGTTCGTACCAGAGCATGAACTGCACTGGACAGGTTGGGTCGCTTTCCGCGCTGTCTTTGATGCCGATAGATTGAAGAATGTTGAGTATCCTGAGGACGCAGCTCACTGGGTAAGTTCCAAAGACCCTAAGACCAACGGTTTACTAATCGATCAATAGGCTGGCCATGAGACGACCTTCTTCCATTCACATCTAGGTAAGAGACCAGTGCCTCTTCTTCAGCACCGTCGCTAACATATAATTGTAGGCAAAGGCCTATTCACAATAGTCGGCGGTTACCACGCCGATCCCAAAGATCCCAAGTCACCAGGTAAAGACGCAAAGTGGGATGAAGATGGCAGTGTCGAAGAGTTCCAGAGGTTATACCAAGTAAGTACATAAAGTCTCTCCCTAGCACCCTTCACCATGCTAACACCCCCAAGCATTGGAACCCAACAATCCGGGCATTCATAGGCGCAACACCCTACTTAAAACTCTTCCCCAACTACGCAGGCACAGCTCTCGATACATGGTCCTTCTCCAACCGTGTAGCTCTCGTTGGCGACGCAGCTCACACCCACGGCGGGGCCTTCGCAGCAGGGGGATCACTGGCTATCGACGACGCATATGCCTTGTACCGCGCACTCGATCACGTTTGGCCTCCTTCTTCAACACAAACAGGAAAGCCGACCAAGGCTCAGATTGCGCAGGTATTCGAGCTATATGAAGCCACTCGCAAACCACATCTGGATAAGCTCTTGGGTATCGTCCATAAGAACATTTCAGGACAGAGTTCGAATACCGAGAGAGCGACGACGGAAACTGACGAGGAGTTAAGACAGAGGGTGAAGGGGAGGATGAATCCTTCTTGGATTAGTGAGCATGATGTTGTTGCTGCGTTTGAGCGGGCTGTTGGGAGGATAGACATTTAAACCACGCTGTGTGTCATTAGGAGACTTTAACTGGCATCTGGGGTTGAACGTTTATTCAGTGTCCAGCAGTGAAACCTTAAGATAGTCGTAAGGTCTTCTTCTCTTAAACCTTTCTACTAAGACGTTTACTGAGACAAAAGGTGTCTATGTGTCGGAATGGTGTCCGAATCTAAAGGTACTGCGCCCGGTTTGGATAGGTACATAGGTACCAGTCAGGCTAGGAGGGATATATAGAGATCTTCTTCAAGAACCTACTTCACTTGGAATAGCACAAGAGTATTATTTGCCTGTAGTTTATCTAGAATGAATCGTGACAGAACTATATATAAAACAAGTATACAAAGATGCTGAACGCCATTGCTGCCATTGCACCCTCTGTAACCCTTTGCGTGGCAAATGCCCGGAGACGGTCATGATGGTCCCAGCGAAGGTCTGAGTATCCAGACATGGACACAATGCACCCACCAATTCCTGAAATACCATTGTAGCCGTAGTGAGTCGTCGAATTACCAACAGTGGAGCTGCTTAGACGGTTGTTGTGAACATTTGGATCAATGCGGCTAGGCTCTTCGTACTTGTATCCTCTGGTCCACCCACTCCCAGACTGAAGTCCATGCCCCATCCTCAATATGTTTCCACAAACATCTTAGGTATACCTCTCTACAAACGGTGCCATTTGTTTCCCGTCTCCTGAAAGATTGGTAGAGCGACGTAGGTGAGGATCTGGTGGACTGGTTCTCCCAGGACCGTCAGGAGATTTGTCAACTCACAACCCCCGGACTCAACCAACTGGCCGAGAGAGTCGTAGGTAAAGTCTTCAGTAAGACTGATACGACAATTGTCAAAGAAGAGAGTCTGTTGTGCCTTATCTTCCCTTCGAACTAGTCGGCCCATGCAGTCGTACCAGGATGAGATGTCCTGCAGCACACGACCCTCCTCAGTGCTAGTGTTGCGACTTTTCAGTAGTCTGTGATCAGATATACCATAGGTATTTTTGACCAATGCTCCGTTGCCGTAGAGAACCGAGCCCACTTGATCGTCGGGCTCGTATGTGACATGGTCGATAGAGGCTGTGGCAACAACACTACTGACAGACGCGTAGGCTTCAACCTTCGCCAATCGCCCAGCGAGATCAAAGGATCGTTTGAGAGAGTCACCTCCCGGGGCAACAACACGGATATTCTGCCCCAGGGCATTGAAGAATGTCTCTGTTGTGTATATCCTCTGCTCCCCAGTCCAGCATCTGCTTATACTCTGTGGCGTATTGTACAGTTGAAAAGCTTTCTGTCACAGACGCAGACGGCCTCTTTGAGCATCTACTTATCGACGTACAAATGGGAGCTGCCTTCCAGACGACGAGAATGAAACAGGCCATCTCCACGGTCCAGTTGTTCATCAAGCGATGCCTCATAGGCGCAGAGATTCGATATGGCGTCAACAATAGCGACCTGAAGAAGAATACCAGCATCGACTGGGATAGTGGATCCAAGGGCTGGTTTTCTAGCTGCCGTCTATCTATTGTTACTGATCTATAAGCCGGCTTAGCCCAATTCCAGAGGATCTACTGTTTATGCACGAGTCAACCTTGACACGATCCCCAGGCCAGTCAGACGCCAAGTTTCGGCGGTTTTGGAGAACAGCCCAGAAGCTTGTGTCATCGTTGACATCCTGGGGAAGCTTGAAAGGATACCCAATAATCGCAATGTCACTCATCTTGTAATGCATGTGATTTCCACTTGACTGTTGGTTGAAGATGGTATAGTATTCTAAGTATAGTATTCTAAGTAGTAACGTGCAAAACCGTGTATGCCAAGATGCGTTCTTTTCCTGAGCATTGTGGCTCCAAGCTTCGTGTAACCCCTCAACCTTATAAACCTACGTGAGCAACTGCGCATCATAGGGTGAGCGAGCAAGACATCACATAGAGTGGTAGAGAGGTGTTGTTAACAATGTTAATTCAACTATATTCGCAAGTGATATCATCCAGTCATGTCCAAGCTAAACAAATACAAGAACTGAAGCACCCGCTTCAAACTTCTGAAGCCCTTTTGCTCCTCTTGAAGAAGCAAGGCATCACCAACTCGCCCATCTCGTGCCAGAAACCAACAGGAGGCTCAGTGAAGGTGGCCTCGTAAGCCTCAATCATGGGTCGCTCCCAAACCAAGTCAACCTCGTGAGGTCGGATGTACTTGGTCTTCTTGAAGACCTTCCAGCCAACGAAGAGGAGGACGGCAAGAATCTGCATGGAGTAGTTCTGGAAGAACACCTCAACGTCGAACTTGGGTCGGAAAGCGTAGTATCCGTAGCAGAGACAAATGACGGTTTGGGCAACGAGGGCGATGTAGGCACCGTAGGGCTGGAAGTAGCCGTAGTAGGGTCGCTCAGTCTTGCGGTCGACGCCCTGGGCGACACAGGCGCGGTGATAGTTGATGTATGTGATGGACATGATCATGAAGGTGATAAGACCGCCACCAGTGACGATGCTGATCAGCCAGCCGAGAACCTTGGCAGAACCGTTGGCGCACTGGAGTAAGGACAGGAAGGGGAACATCATGGTGACACAGAAGCAGTAGACGGGAATACCGGCCTTGTTGCAGTATCGGAGGAATCGAGGGGCGCGTCCCTCAATGGCCAAAGAGTAGAGAGCTCGGGTGGCGCAGTAGGTGTATGTGTTACCGGCGGAGAAGATGGAGGTGAAGATCAGGAAGTTGACGAGATGAGGGAGACCGGTTATTCCAAGGTTGGTCATGGCGATAACGTAAGGGGAGGAAGCAGCGTTTCCAGTACCGCCAGCACCGAAGTAGATGTCGACGAGCTTGGGGTCGTTGTATGCACAGACAATGCCAACAGCGAGAGCACCAACGCCGAAGAAGATAAGGAATCGGTAGTAGACTGTCTTGAAGGCACTCTTGATGGTAACGGAAGGGCGTTGAGCCTCAGCTGCGACTGAGGAGATATACTCAGGGCCGACGACGGTGAAGGAAGCTGACCAGAGACAAGCGAGGAAACCCTCAAATCTGCCCTTGTCGCCTGTGCTAAGGTATGTAGTGAACGCTCCAGGGTTGGACCAATATCGGAAGCCGTAGGCATCGTGCTGGGGGTTTCCACCGACCATAGTGACGAAAGTGAAGGCGAAGAGGAGGAAGATCAGGATGAGTTTTCCACCTGAGAGCCAGAACTCGGATTCACCGTAGAAACGAACAGCGAGGATATTGAGAAGACTGTAGACTGGTCAGTATAGTCCAATTGACCAAGGAGACGAAAGCTTACCCATAGCAGACAATGACTGCAACGCAGATACCAGCGGTTGGGCCAGGGTTGAGCGCATCAGCATTCCAGAAGGAGATGACAGAGGTCAGGGCAGTGATCTCGAAGGGGATGACGAGAGCCTCGTAGAGGAAGAAGTTCCAGCCAGCGACGAAGCCCAGGGCATCGTCGACCCAGTAGCCAGCGAGACGCACGAATCCACCAGCAATGGGCATATATGTGTTCATCTCAGCGATCGAGTTGTTGACGAAGGCGAGAATGACGCAATAGAGGAGAAAGGCGATGAAAAGACTGCCGGGGCCACCTTTGGCGAGACCGCCACCGATGGAGATGAAGAGAGCTGTTCCAATGGAACCACCAGCGGCGATGAGCTGGATCTGACGGTTGTTGAGGCGTCGGTGGAGATGGCCCATGCCGTCGTCGTCGACATATTGGAGGCTTGAGGTATCGCCAGCGACGGCGATGCCCTTTGAGGCCGAGTTTCGTCTCTTCTCGTCGTCAGACATGATGGGATACAAGGCGGTTCAGGCCAGCCTTTGTGAGAGGGATAGGAATTAAGGAGGATCAAAGAGAAGGATAGAGGTGAAGAGTGTTGGAGACGAGGGTCTGAGGAGAAGAAGAGGTTGGAGAGAGTGGATTCATGGCGGTTTATATAGTGTCGAACAGAGGCAGAGATAACAGGCAGTGAACCACGCCCGGGTAGTACGTGCATGGTGTCGTTGGGCTACGGTAACTACTTGGAACAAGAGCTTATCTTGCACTGTTAGCTTAGCCACTATCACCCCCCTAACGTAGCCCATGGGTCCAGGCCCTTGCAGTCCCACGCATATACACAGATTGGAGCGTGCAGCTGAAGGGGAACGAACGACATGGGTCTTCCCCACGGGGAAGAAGAGCTCGGGTCCACCGAATCAAGACTGATTGAGGTTCATGGGGCACGCCTGTATCGGCACTCGATTAGCTCGTGCAGACGGTGGAATGTGGTGTGTTTGGCAGCCGTGCAATTGGTCAGGGAAATGGCTCACTGTTGTCATCTTGCAGCCTTCACTGAACATCTTTTTGTTTTGGAATCGTTAGTTTGGGTTCGGGGGAGGAGACGGCTACTGTGACTACGTCTGGTCTAGACTTGGAGTGTATTTGGGCGTTGCGCATGTGATGAGTAAGGGGTTTGTTCGACGTGTTTTTGGTGTGGCCCAAACATTACGAATAGGGTCATTCATTGTGAAGACGTGAATCTCGGTAATCTACACTTCTACAGATGATATCTCTCCGTCGTATGGATACATACCTACTCTCTCGATAGTCTTGTAGGAGGGACCCATTGTAGATAGGATACTTATCTAAGGTATCTATCACAAAAGTGGCTCACCTAGGTCAGTCCGTCCCCTATCATCTCCCTTGTAACGCCGTGGAGTCTAAAACAGAGTGTGCCCGTCCGTATCCTCGGGTTCTCGCCCCGATCCCTGCACGATAAAGTATCTTGGCCCAATCCCCTCAGCTTCCCACCATCTTTTCTTTTCCCATGCTCAGCTCCTCACGGAATCTCCGCAGACACGCAACCACTTCGCTTCACTTCTCCAAGAGAGACCCCAATAGAACACCACCTGTTTGCAATCTAGAAGCTCTGTGCGCTGGCCAATCACTGCCCACACCGTAATTATTCGGGATTTCCCTGCCGAAACGGTAAACTCTAACTTATCGATCGTGGCAAACGCTGAGGAAATTGACCGATCAAGAGCGTTTATTTCGACCGGAGTAGATTGGATCACTTGTAGCTCGATTAATTTGACTTTGTGATTGCGGCGAATTGTTACTGAGTTGGCCGCTATAGCTTACAGGGGCTAGTTAGGGAGCCTGGCCTGGCTGGTGCTCTCCACTACCTAGAGATATCCACTCTGGATATCCGTATAGTGGACGGCGCAAAGATCAGCGACTTTTCAAGAGATTTGGATCAGAAATCCTGGAAGAAATCCTCAAGTCTACCAATGCCAGGCCAGAGATAAGGTAGATTCATAAGACTGCAGAAAAAAATATATAAACATCTGCTATAATAGCATCAATAAATTTAAACATAGAATACTCAAAATCCTCAAAATAATTAATTATTTAAGTAGCAGTTTAAGTTCTAATCCTACCAAGTTGAACACTAAATATCGCTAACTTGTTCTTCTGTCCGGAGGGGGTGCGTCGATAGCAGATAAGAAGGATTATAGGGTATAAAAGGTGGCATAGGATATCTATAGAGAGGGGTATGCTTATAGCTCAAGACTGACAACAGGGACACAGGAGGGGAGGATGGCAACTAGAGACGAGACACACCCTAGTTTTTGATAGCATCCAATGCATTAATGATGTTATTTGGGCTTAATATCGAGTGTCATTTCCTTACGCTAGTCATTGCCAGGAGCTTGGATCAGCCTAATATCGCCAGACTAGCGAGTGACAGTGATAGTATTCCATGCTCGAGTGATGTATGTTTCATACTCGCAACTACTCCTTGAAAGATTCCTCCGTCATTCTCTTATCCAGATGTTAGCTGTTCCTCTGATATTGAAGTCAAGACTCAGAGCCTCTTCTCTGCATCAGGTATGTGTATAACTTCGTTAATTCAAGAACCCTCGATAGCTGTCCGTTCGGCCAGTTCTGACTCGGATTCTTGATAAATTTGATAGCAAGTTCTCCGGTCTCCATAAGGTCTATTTCCTATTCCAAATCATGTATTCGTTTCCTTTTGCTTTCGTAGGTCCAGGTGTAAGAGCATTACTTATCTCCAATTCCATGCTGGCTTGAACCTAGTTGTATCCTTGCCTTGAAGTTTGAACCCAATAGCTCGGGTCGCCCAGGTTCAACTCGATTGTATCCTTGAAACATTACACAATGATGATAAAGAAAGTCACGACTCACTCAATCATGATCAGTAATATGATATCGAACAAGCATATTCAACTATGCTCACGGATCTCAGGGCACATGATCGGGATCACTCCCGACCTCTTCACCGGATCCTCTCCCGATCCCCGTTACCGCGCCGCACCTAGACCAAAGCTTCATTCCTAAACAGGGAGGTGCTAACTCCCAAGCTCGATAGCTGGAAGCCAATGTCTCATCTCGAAAACCACGTGGTGCTTGCGCTGTGTTGGAGAAACGTCGTTGTATCTGTTCAGAGCCTCAATTCTGACACTGGCGATCTCCCTCAAGTCATCTTATGCAGGCGTTGGGAAATGGGCGCCTACGAACCAATGGGGTATTATGCGCGCTGAAATGCAAGCAAACTTCAGCCTCGTTTCTTACATACTCCAACTGTGGGCAGAGGAATGGCCTGAGGAGGAAGTTGTCCGGGACGATTGTCGCTAGCCCAGCCGTTCCCGAGATGCTAAGTTAGACTGTATACACCCACTTCGGCTTCTCCAACGCCGTCTAGGGGCCATTAGCTGTCCTTAGACTTCATGGGAAATGCCATCTGTTGGTCTATCCAATATGATACCGTGGAGGTTCATATCGTAGGAATTTGTTTATCTGTGCTGCAACCACTTCAACAGCCCGAGCTTCAACCTTCGTGGCTCTGGAAGATAGGACAGAGCATGAACAGCAGCTCACGTAGCTCGATTATAGGATGCTTGATGGGAAAGAACTAGCGAGGTCATCGTGCAATCCCCCCACTGGCGGGCTAACGGCATCGACTCCGCGTTAACCTACGACGATATCCCCATCCCTAGCTCTCGCAGTGATGCACCATCTGTGAGATGGCTCTAAGCAACCCCAAGCTTATCTTCAGGGGAATTACTTCAGCCATAAGCGCGTGGTGATATGGCATGACGCCATGCTCTCATCCCGAGATACCTCCATTCTCGGCATTGACACCCCAACTATTCACAGCGGCGATATTACCAACACTGGTAAAGAGTGATGTGTCTATCTGCGTGGTTACTTCGGTGGGTTTATGAAGCTTGATAGCTATCCGCAATGCTCCCCCGCGTCGAGTTGACACATCGCAGGGGGCATGAACAAGGTCAGCACTTGCGTCTCTAGAGTATTCAGCTCGCTCTTGGACCAGGCTGTCCTCATGGCATCTCGTTAGTTCAGGTGGGCTTCCGTCTAATACTGCCACGGTATCAACGAAATATTCGCTGCGAGAAGGGCAACGTGGATAATACTCTGCTTACAAGAAGGACCTTGAACCCTAATGCTTGACACGTCTTACGTTGGCCTTCCCCGGATTCTGGCGGAGTCTTCAGGGTCTGGCGTGAGGGCAGAACTGGGTCTTGATCCACCAAGATGAGCTTGATGATATCGCTTAATGACTTACACGATAGTTAGCTTGTGGATACTGCCTATTGCGCGACTGAGCAGAGTGACGTCTATGTCAAAGGAGGCGGAGTACTCATATCAACATTGACAGCTACTGCTGAACTACACAGGGGCGACGGCGGCTATGTCTTCATAGTGATTTGAACACTCGTTTCAAGGCAAGTTTAGCCAGATGTACCCGGGAGACCTAGGTCAAACTGATCATTTGGGCCTCAATGGATACGCGACAGTGTCTATGCCATACCAGGCCTTGGAGATATGACGCATGATTGTGGCCAATTGCTCACCTTCAGTCCTCGGAAAGAACGGAAGAGTAGCGTAATGGAATCATGTATGCAGATTGAATGTCACGGAACCACTTGTGTAAAGGTACCAGCACATCGGTAAACCATCCACATTTGACACTCATGCAGTCCCGGCCTATGCAATCGATATTGCAATTACCGATAAACAGGCTTCTGTGATCTATCCACAAAGATACCGCTATTCATTCTCTCAGTAATGATCAGCGTGATCGTCCAAACGGTAGGCTCTCAAAGTGATCGAGAAGAGCCTCTTCCCTCGCATCTCCGTCCCGAGCATTGGAGCAGCTTCAATCATGACAGCGCCGTGCGTTAGAGCTATCTTGGAGCCTCACACGGTATCAAATCGAGACTAGACAACACCTTGTGGGTTCGGTAGGCGGAGTTGCCACGTTCTGGACAGGTCTCTGATCGACGATTCGTAGCGGCCAGAGCGAGTACTCTTTGGACGAGTGCATATGTCTAGCTACTTGTGGTTACCTGAATTAGATACCATCAACTGGAGTAAAAGACAGTTCTTTGTTGGTAGAGATATTGACAACCCTTGGAAATTGCTCTCGATCTGTCGAGTGTTCTGGACTCTTAGCGTGAGACATCCGTGGCAAAGACCACGTCTACTAGATGTAAGAAAGGGAAAGATTTGGCGATTTGTGGATTACGATAGCGATCGCCTGCCAATTCCAAGAGAAATAGCCAGGTGTACTATCGCTCGAATCACGCGACAACTCTGAGCCCTTCAATGTTCTTGTTTTCTGACTCTCCAGGCAACTCTCCTCTCTATCGTCAAGGCTCGATCCGTACCTGCAAGAGGACTCAGTTCCTTCCTGGATCCTCATGTTGCAATGTCTCGGATTGGATCTCCTCTACCATTGCTGCGCACTCAAGGTAGTTGTCCTACTGCCTTGTCAAATCCGCGGTCTTTCTCCGCTCTCACATAGGCGATAATAAACACGCAACGCCGAATTACCATATACTCTGGTATTGAAGCGATGGTCATTCTTAGTATACGATTACTTATTGATATGTTCAATATTACGGCCAGGAGAGTTCTGCCACCTAACTCAGCAGTATCTCGATCCCGAAATCTATATACCTGAAGACCTCTCTATCTAACATCTCCAACACCAGTTTTAGTATGATACACACTCCATCTAATCCTTCTTCACCTTTTTATTCTTGGGCACACGAACAACCCAATAGATCCCAAACGCCGCCGCAATGTTAAACACACAATAGACCCAAAGGAGTCCGAAATCCCTCCATCGATTACCATAGCTCATGCTCTTACTCTCCAAAAACGTGTTGGTGTCTGAGATGGTGCAGTACTGACACTCTGTCGCAGCAGTGTTGACGATGTAGCCGCCGACGTTGGACAGGTACGACTTCATGTATTCGCCGCATGTTGTACCGTTGGGCGCAGTGAAGGTGATCAGTTCGTTGTTTTCGCAGCCTGCGTCGGCGTTGGCCATTGATGTACCCATCAGACCTTCCACGACGTATGTGAATGGTGAGGCACGGTACATGAAGATCCAGAAGCCGGGGAGTTCCTCTGGTGATGCGAGGATACTGACGCAATATTAGTGATAGGCACAAGGAATCGGCTCAGAGTGACTTGCCCGCAGAAGGAAAACATCATGATCATGATCAGAGTAACGAGACCGCCTGCAACTTCAGCAGTCTCGAAGCCCGCGATGATCATATGCGCAAAGGTGCTGGTGAACATGAAAAACATCCAAACAAGCAGGAAAACAGTCGAATTACGTGCATCCGTTGTGTCAGTTGCATAGCCATTGCGGTACAGCCCTGTCGGGAAGTACCAGCAAACGAAGGAGAGCGCAGCCATGAGCTACATTACTGTCAGTTACAAATATCCCATGTATCGGATAAGAGTCTTACCGAGTTCCATGCTGCCTCTACCAGAATTGTAGAAACCATGAATGCCTTCCAAGAGTAGGTCTTGGATGGCCGTTCGCGCGCTTCGTACATGGTGCGTTGGGCGACGTAGTCGGGAAGCATCTGCTGGACAACCTGGGTGAAGATCGTGAGGAAAATGAGAACACCGAACATTTGGTTCTGGAGACCGCGTTCGGTGTTTTGACCGTTTAAGAACGACAGACCGATGAATAGGGACTGTTTCCTTGATTAGTGGCAGTCTTATATGCGGTATGGAATACTTACTGCGCCTGCGGATAGAATGACCTTGGAGTAGATGTATCCAGGGCTTCTCCAGTACTGCTGAAACAGCCTCTTGGTGACCTGTGTGTACTGCATGTATGGTGTAGCAGCAAACTCGTTGTACTCAGTTCCATCTTGGGTTCCTGACCCAGCTTGGGCATCTCCTTCAGCTGCCAACCGCCCAAGCTCTTGTTGAACGTTCTCATGCTCGCGCGATCGACTCCAAACCTGAGGCCAGTCGATATCCGTATGAGCTCCCGGCGCAGCTCCAATGACCTCAAGCATGTACTCAGCGGGGTTGACGCCAACTGGACACTCCGGCGCTCCATTGCGAACAAAGTAGTCAACCAAAACCTTAGAGTTTCTACCGATGTCACCGAAGTAAATGGTCTTACCACGAGACAGCAACAGTAGTCGGTCAAAACGCTGAAACAACATAGCCGAAGGTTGATGGATCGTGCAAAGAATAGCCTGGCCGTTGTTGGTGAGCTTCTGCATCAGATTGCAGATAGACCAAGACGTTTGACTATCGAGTCCAGAAGTCGGTTCGTCCAAGAACAACAATAATTGAGGCCTAGCAGCTAACTCGACGCCAATGGTCAATCGTTTTCGTTGCTCCACGTTGAGTCCTTCGCCTGGCACGCCGATGATAGCATCGGAATATTCCTGCATATCAAGAAGACTGATCACAGTGTCCACATAGTCTAGCTTCTCTTGTCGTGTATATCTGGCTGGTTGACGAAGAAGAGCGCTGAAGTTGAGGGCCTCGCGAACTGTTTGGGTGTGGACGTGAAGGTCTTGCTGCTGAACGTAGCCGGTTTTGCGTTGGAAGGATTCGTCTCGTAGTTTTCCGTCGACGAGCATTTGGCCTGTTACGACACCCATCGTGACTCGGCTTGCTAGGACGTCCAGTAACGTGGTCTTGCCAGCGCCGGAAGCACCCTATTATCACGTTAGTACTGACTCACTTTTATGCGGTTCCTCACTTACCATCAGAGCAGTCAGGGTACCGGGCTTCACCCAACCGTCAACATGATCTAGGATTCGTCGTGTTTTTCCTTTGATCTTGACATCATAACAAACATTCCTCCAGTGGAACACCGAGGTCTGCTCCTCAACATCCGTGACCTCGTCGTTACCATTGCCACTTCCGAGCTGTGTACCGCCGGCTTTGCCCGATTCCACATCACCCAAGGCCTTGTTGGCGTGCTTCTTCATCTCCTTGCGAGTAAACACGAGAACTTCGCCCTTGGAGCGTTCAGAAGCAATTGTCTCTGTAGCGATCAAGTGAAGTCCCATGAACAAAATCGTGAAGGCGATGACAACAGCGAAGTTGCGCCACTTGTGGGAGTCAACGTAGCCGTACGCCGAAGCAAGGTATGCAGATCCTCGTACAAAGTTCTCTCCCGGTACAGAACCTTGAATCGAACAAGCTTGCGAGAATGGTGAGATGTCGCTATACTCGGGTCCGCTAGGTACAAAGTTGGAACAAGGATAGTTTCTGCCGCCGAACTCGTTGATGAAAAGACTCTCAAGACCGTAGAATGTCGGGTTGATCCAGCGGATCCATCCGAGCCAAACAGGCATGTACTGAGGTGGGATTGCATAGCCGGTATAGAGAGCAATGACGAGTAACAGAATCGAAGCTCGAGCCAAAGCCGCAGCGATGGTCTTGGTAAGAGACGCAATGAGACGGAAGAGCATTGAGAAACTCATCGTCGTCACGAAGGAAACCAAGAGGAAGAAGAAAAAGTGCCCGGCATCCTGGCGAAGATTACCCATCCAGTACATTGTCGTATTCATCATGATTGTGTTGAAGATCTTGTACGGTAGATCCACAACCATAGATGAAAGGGCCTCGGCGCTTGGATGATACAAAGCATAGCGCGCGTGTTTCTCGACGATGTTTCGTTTGGCGTAGAGGGTCATGATCTCCAAGATGTTGTTGTAGGCGTTCATCAAAAGAATGAAGAAGATGAGTAGTCCACGCTTTAGAAATGCGCCGGTATCTTCGGGTAAGTTGTAGAAGATACTTCCGATGACAAGAGATTCGACGAGATTGCAGAGTAAAAGCGTTACAGTCACGCTAGGATCAGCTTTGAGCATCACCCAGCTTCGGCCCAGTGTAAGTCTCATCTGCTCCATGTACGATAAGGTAAACGGCGATTTGATGCGCTGAGACTTTGACTGATCTCTCTTCCTGGAGTCGACGAACTTCTCGTAGTGTTCGCCTCCAAAGGGATGTCGCTCGATATACTCGTCCATCTCAGTGAGAAGATGCTGTCGATGGGCGCTGTCTTTCCAAGCTTGTGCGAACTCATCTGGTGATCGGGGGGCTTTGCCTTCGTATCCTTCGCGGATGATTCGTTCCTGGTGGCTAGTCATGGAGGTCAAGAAATCGGCTGTGGTTTGCTGTTCAGGACAAACGAAGCCTAGACCTTCGAAGTAGGCCTTTGCTTCGTTCGTCTTTCCAAAGAAGATCTGTCTTCCTTGGTATAACACGAGTACTTTGTCAAATACCTACACCAGTCAGTTGAAGTCCGTCAAGACACTTACTCAAGACTCACATCGTAGGCATCCTGAGACGCTTGGTAAATAGCCACAGCAGAAGTACACCCCATAACATCAGCCTGCGTTCTCAACGTCCGACAAAACTCAAGTGCATTAGCACTATCAAGACCTCTCGTGCTATTATCCCAACATTGAAGCGGCGAATAGCTCAAAGCTGCCTCTGCAATCGTCACTCGTTTCCTCTCGCCTCCACTAACACCCCTCACAAAGTCGTCTCCCACGCGAGTATTTTTAGTATGAGAGATACCAAACATGGCCATCGTGACATCTCGTAGGTGCTCTGCATATTCTCGTCGCGAAATACCTTCTGGGATATTCTTCGGGCAGCGAGCTCGCGCGGCGAAGTAGAGTGTGTCGCCTACTGTGAGATGCGCAAAGTGGTGGTCAACTTCGGCTGTGTAAATGGCCTCGCCGCGAAACGCCGAGCGCATTTCTTCGGGTCTGATGCCGGAGTAGTTGATCTCAGAGGTCTTGTCAATGTGGAATCCGTGTGTGTCGCCGGCGATAGTCTTGAGAAATGTCGAACAGCCTGAACCTGGCGGACCAAGTACAGCCAGCATCTCTCCGCTCTGCACAACGCCCTCCAAATCTTGCAAAATATCGACTCTTCTTTGCTTATCATGCAGAAGTTTCTTGACCATGGTACCAGCCTCAAGGAAGATGTTGCCCACACTCTTCTGGAAGTCTGTATCTGATCCAAAGCCAAATACGTTCAAGTTCCGAAAGGCCACACCAGTTGTTCTTGGTGGGTTTCCTTCAGACGTATCAGTCCGTAGGTCATAGAATGCCTTTGCCCATTTTTTCGCATTGAAGCTTGAACTGCTGGGGTTCAATGGGCCGCTTGCTTGGGGGAAGAGAGCTCCTGGTGCAGCACTTGATCGCCTGGTGAGTTCTCGAGCCAGTTGCACGACCTCTTCATTGTGTTGATATTCATCTTCTTCACTCATGGGAACTTCCGTGTTCTTCTCAGTGCAGACGTGCGTTGAGCATGTTGAGCCAATGTCGTTGTGGTAGAATGGCTTGGGGGTACCAGCCCCAGAGCTGAGCTGTGGGCTGGTTGCCATTGTGGATTGTCTTTGAAGATATAGTTCTAGCTGGTGATTGACGACTTATATGAATGATAATGAGGCTCAAATTGAAGATTCAGGACCAACGATGGCTTAGCCTGCGATTGAAGGACTGTCAAAGCTTGAAGAGCATGAGGATGTTTAGGAGAGGAACATTTCAGCAAACTATTGAGTATTTATTCGATGAAATATGAGTCAAAGACAAAGAAAATTAACTTATACAACCCCATAAAGCCCCATGCTGGCTCGTCTAGGCATTCCCACAGTCTGTGGATCATTGAAGCAATTCGGACTTTGAAAGTCCGAAAGTCCAGGTGAGAACCCCAGACTTGGCACGGACTTTCGGACTCTTCCACGTTGGGGTCTCTCGTAAATATACTCAAAGTGGTAAGTGGCGTTCACTCAGGTCATTGTATCCATACAGTCTTCACCAAGAACCTGGGCAAACAACGTCCATTTTGAGTTTACTGCACCCCTGAGGCTTTGCATTGTTCTTCTTCATAGTGTGCTTTTACGTACTGGTTTTCTTCGTATTGTTCTTTACCTGACTGCGGGGGTGGATAAGACCGAATCTCCGCCATCGTCTGATCTTGGGACTCATCATACCAGCTTCATCTCGGACTTTTCTGTCAAATTGATCTTGAGACTCTTCCACTCTCCGACATGTCGTCGTCTTCCAGGGTCACCGGATCGGAACAACTCAATCGTCTTTCTGTAAGCTCCCTTTCTCAACTGCCGAGCTGGGTATGACTCTGAGCCGCATCTAATTATGACTCCAGTGCAAGAGGTGCAAGGAACGTAAAGTCCGATGCAATCGTGTTATGCCACAGTGTGGTCGCTGCAAGCCAAATGATCTAGAATGTGTGTATCCTGTTCGGGTCAAGAGGAGGTCTGCTCGGCCATTGATCGACCCAGCCCTGTGAGTAGTCTTGTTTGTGGCATTGAGTATTGGTCATTGACTCTTTCAGCTCGGCGGACGGCTCCAATGCTGCTCTGTCGACTATCCTTGATCGCCTGCAACGCCTTGAGGCACAGACTGCAGCCGGGTCTTTATCCACCAACGGTCAATCGATACCGACACCCTCTGGCGATGGCTCAGAGGTGTCCTCCTCGCCAGTGGCTTTCAGCACTATTGGTCATGAGTCCAGTGCTCTGACGCCTCATAATTCTGACCGAGAGATGGATGCTATGACTGTTCTGAAGGATGCAGTCGACCAAGTTCAGGAGCTGAGGAAGAGGTCGTTTGGCTCCACGGCCATTACCTGTTCGATAGACATTCCCACAGACTTGGCCAAGACTTGGGTTGCCAGTGCGTCTTCTCCGATGCAATCATTGATGTTGGCTGACGCTGTTAGACTACTTTCAGCACATGCCTGCTTGTATGTTCCTGAGCTTATTGGACAGGCGAACCATCGACTTGATTCCCGACATCATCAATCTACCACACATCCACGTCGATCCGGTCATTCTTGTCATATATTACAGCATAATGTATCATGGCTGCAGTTTGAAAGCAAGTAATGTTGCTTCGACCTCGAGTCTTGGATACATGAACTCGAGCTACCTGGGATGTTTGCGTGCAGTGCCCAGCTGGGAGCGAGAGGCATCAGGGACCATGACGGATTTAATCGCCGCTCTGTTCACAGTACGTCTCCATCGCCACTCATCTCATGTCACCTAACCATCTTTTCTAGAGTCGCGTGGCTGCTGAGTTCTTCGATTACGATCTTGCTTGGAAGATGTTCAAACACGCGTGCGAATATTGCCAGACCCTTAACCTTCACAAACTAGACTCAGATGAGAACAACACGTTTTTTAGTGAGGCCAAATGCGACAATGAGAGGAGAGGGTTCTGGGAAGTCATCCAGATTGATCTCTTCTACCGGCTCATCCTCAATACCCCTCCAGTCATCACCAACGACATATGGAAAGTTAATTTACCATGGCTGGATCCTGATTCGGACCCTCTACCGCAAGGCATGCAGACGATCGCATTCTTGGCCAGTTCACGAGTCAGTCTTGTAATCGCTCGGTTCTTCGCTATGCTTGACGACCCAGAAAACACCACCAAGCCTGAGATTGTAGCTAAAACGGAAAACCTTTGTCACGAGATGCAACAGATCTTCGCCGAGTGGCAGCTGGTAAGACACGATGACACCATTGCAAGCGCCTCCACTGACTCTCAATAGATGGAATGGCTGGAAGGTGCCCAAGATAACGAACAAGATATCTGGGTAGCAGCCGATGTCATCTTAACAGGCTACACTTCCATCATCTACATGTTTCGCAAGATGGCTCTCCTCAACTCAACTTCTCCAAGACCCCCAACAACAGATTTGGACATCCCAGACTCTCCCATCGTGGAAGACGCAGCTCGCCGTCTTATCGCTGCCCTCAATCGGTTATTGGTGATATACCCTTACGGCGTAACAATGACAGCATTGTTTGGCGCATATCGATGCTTCGTCGCGTTTGCTTACCTAGCTAATACGATACTGCGAGCTGAAGATCCTCGCTCCTATATGGCAGATATCAAAGCCCTTGAACGGTTGAGCGACCAATCGACTTTACTGTGTAGAGGTAATAGAGACGTTATGCCTTTGGTGAAGGCTATGCAAAGCATTAATGAGGAGATACGGAAGAAACTGGGAAAACAAACCCCGAGGGGATGAATCTTTCCATGTACGATGAAATTATGTCATATAAAATATTCAGGAGCGAATGAAAAGTCTTTGGATTAATGATAATAATAAAGATATTGATACTAATCCCCTAGCATCATGGCAAAAACATGGCCAACCTTTCTTTCACCAAAGCTCAATAATCAGCCGGCCATGTATCAGATAACCAGTCAATCGACTCCCTTATTCAACAAAGTCAGGAAACTCTCCCCTTTCAGCAAGACTCTTCGCACTCTGATAAGCAGTGGATTCAATATCCTCCCACTTGGCAGTCGGACCATTGACATAGAGACTCGCGTTCGCTCGGTGATTCACGCATGGCTTATCCTGAACGTGAACCCATTCTTTCTTGACCTGTTGGATCTGATTGCAGTTGGCTGTTTTCTGCTGGCGGCGAGAGTGGCAGGGCTCTTTGATGGCTAGAGTCCAGCAGTTGCATTTCCAGAGATAGATGCTCCAGTTGCACATTTTAGATCAGGGAGTTGAAGATTGATGAGATGGTTGGTTTTGGATATGCTAAAGCGAGGATGATTCTCTGATGAGACGAGGGAGTTAGTTTGGGGGAAATGGGACGAGTGGTTTCCAAATCATGGGATGATTGGTCTCGGGGTGTTGAGATGAATACTCTCAAGATGTGAAGGGAGGAAGGCGAGGAATAGAGATGAGGAAGCGAGTAGCCTTACCAAGATCAGATTCGTTGGAAGTGAAAGAGACGTTGGGTCTCGTCTGAACTCTTCTTAAGGAACCTCAGGTGAAATTCAAAAGCTTCGAGCCACTAGATTGCCTTGGAATGTAGAGACGAATGGTTTAGGTTTGCTGGGGTGAGGATAGGGATGAGATGTTGAGTATCTTGTGAGTTGAGTTGGGTTGAGACGAGATTTGTTCATGTAAATTTTAATTTACTATGAAATGATAACAACAGAGGTCCAATCCAGCAACCAGATCAACACATACTTATAACCCCAAACAGAGCCTCAAGTGTATGCTCTCTTCCTTCCACTCCTTGTTGATAATTACTAAATGTTATGATTTGCCAGTTGGCACATGATAAGCATGCAAATTTGCCATATTCATTTTCAAGCTGCCCTCTCGTACTCTGACCCATCATACCATACTGAAGTTCCGAGTGCGACGGTGTGTGTGCTGCTCTAGCATACTGGTCGTGTCGTGTAATTCAATATCATGGTCCTGGGCTCTATCTCCATCTTGAGCTTCAGGCTCCGTGTAGGCATCAGCAATTACGTCAGCAAGAGCTCGATAGCCTTGAGAAACCTTCCTGACAATCTCATAAGTCCTAAAGCAATATTCCTGTGCTTCTAAGAGCATGTCTTCAACGTGATTGCGTTTCTTAATTCAAATTGATAATAGTTTAGATATCCGTATCCCCTGATGGATGGGCTCCCATGTGAAGTTATCATGATAGTCAGACACCATGATTGAAACTCAAAACCCATCAAGCTTAGTGATACGTCGGTGAAGTAGTTATAGGAACATTGTGTATGTATAGTTGTTTGTTAGTTGATTCTTTTGTACAAAGTGCAAAGTCCTAAAGTGACTGAATGGTTGGTTGTGAGGTGTAACGGCATAGTCCACGGAACTCCAACACCAAACCCAAAAATAATATCATTTCCTTACACTAAGGACGGTATCACAGCTTCTGTAGTAGCATGCGTATAGTTGGACATATTCATGAGCTTGCATTGTGTTATCGTGGCATGCGACATTCAGCTCCTGGACGGTTGCCTTTTTTCGAACTGCTTACCCTAAACTCCCTCCTGATCTGGAATCATTCTCGTCTCAACACCGTCTCGATAATGCTCATGGACAAAGATGAACGTAGTATTAAAATTAGTGTTTTCATCTTCAAACGTCGTCTAGATTCAGTTTCATATTAAACCGAGTTCTAATGTTAGATCAAGTACCCGCTCAAGAGCCAAGCGGACGAGTGACAGCCTCCCTATTTCGGCTTTCAGGGGCTTCCACCCCCTGCAGCCACTGAGTGGAGAGCAGCCCACCTTGAACCGTGCCTCGGATCGGTGGGAGCGGTCCCTTTTTCTCAACACCACTAGCTCCATTGGATCTTACCTACGCACCCCACGAAGGGCCACGACTGCATCAATTTCTCTACACGTGCGACTTGCTTTTATCTCTTCTCACGCTCGCTTTTTCGCTTCAATTCAATTCAGTCACTTTGCTGCAATTGCTCTTCTTCTATGTACTCCGCCATGCGCTAAGCAGTTCGTCGCATTGACCCAGGACCACCGCCATCATGGGTCCTCTAGCTTTCTTGAGCAGTCTCTACGACCATGATACTCTCGACACACGATTCACCACCGCCTCTTCCACTCCCTATCAGAATGTTATCGAAGCGCGATTAGATCCGAGCATAAAGAAGGACTCTGCAGCGAAGGAGAGGAGCAGAGCGCAGCCGTCAAAATGGAAGACGCCCGAGTTCTTCCTTTACTATGCCGTCTTTGCTGTGGCCATTCCTTACATGTTCTGGATCACATACGATGTCTCTCGAGGTACATCTCTACCGCTAATCTTATGCGACTCCAAGCTAACAAAGACCAGAAACTGATCCTCGATATCCCAAATTTAAGCGATGGCTATCCCCGGGTTGGATTCCTGGACGGCAGATCGACGTTTCTGATGCGCAATATGGTGTTTTCCGCGAGAACATGCCTTACATGGGCTCTCTTCTTCTTTTCCACCCGCTGTTGAGAAAGCTTTGGAACAAGTACAAGCCACTGCCCGAGCGAAGTCAGGGAGGACGCAACCGATTAGACCAGCGAGCATCATTCGATTTCTTATTCGCATTCATATTCTTGTTCGCTCTGCACGGACTTTCTGCGTTCAAGATCTTCTTCATCCTCTGGACCAATTTCCAGCTTGCGACCAAGCTTCCTCGACGATATGTTCCGGCCGCTACTTGGATCTTCAACATTGCAATCCTGTTCGCCAACGAATTGACCGAAGGATGGCGGTTCCGAGTTCTATTTAGCTTCATTTCACCCCCACAAATGGGCCTGTATAAGAACAAGATGAGGCTCTTGAACTCGGATTTGATGAACTTGGGAGCTCGCATGGATAGCACATTCCAAGGAATCTTAGCACGCTGGGAGGTTCTCTTCAACATCACCATTTTACGTCTTATCAGTTTCAACTTGGACTACTACTGGAGTATTGATCGTGGCAACTCTAATGCGCTCGAGGTAAGTCACCATGTTGCTTAGGAGTTGGGAATTATTTCTGATCATGCTCTGATGCTTATAGAAGAAGCAATTGGACCCAGCAAACCTCTCCGAAAGAGATCGTGTCAGCATCTCTGCTGAACCCCGAGACTTTACTTTCCGCAACTATGTGGCATATGCTATCTATGCGCCGCTCTACTTGACGGGACCCATCCTCACATTCAACGACTACATCTCACAGTCGAAGTACCGAGCTGCCAGCATCGAAACAAGCCGAACAATCCGATATGGTATCCGCTTCCTTTTGGTCCTGCTCTCAATGGAGGTCATTCTACACTTTGACTGGGTTGGTGCAATCAGCAAGGGAAAGCCTGATTGGAGTTCGTACACGGCAGCACAATTGTCAATGCTGTCCTTCATGAACCTCCATATCATCTGGTTGAAGCTTTTGATCCCTTGGCGTATGTTCCGACTTTGGTCATTGGTTGATGGGATTGATCCGCCTGAAAACATGGTTCGTTGTGTGAGCAACAACTACAGCACACAGCTTTTCTGGAGAGCATGGCACCGTTCGTATAACCGCTGGTTGATCAGGTACATCTACGTTCCTTTGGGTGGCTCATCGTTCCGTAACTGGCGGTCTACTGTGCGGTCCATTGTGACATTCCTGCTTGTATTCACGTTCGTGGCACTTTGGCACGACATTCAGCTCCGCCTGCTGATCTGGGGCTGGCTGATTGTTCTTTTCATGATACCTGAGTGGACTGCGGCGGCAATGTTTCCCAAGAGCAAGTGGGAGGACCGACCGACAGCATACCGCATGCTCTGCTGTGTAGGCAGCGTGGGCAACGTGCTCATGATGATTTCAGCCAACTTGGTTGGCTTCGCTGTTGGGCTGGACGGTTTGCAGAGCATCATCCATAGCATTTTGCATGACTGGTCAGGTATGTGGCACGTCGAGACTCTGTGGAAGCACATCACTAACACAAACACAAACAGGGCTTATTTTCCTTGTTACAGCGTGCTCTTGTTTGTTCGTCGGCATTCAGGTCATGTTTGAGATTCGTGAGTCAGAGAAGCGACGTGGGATTTTGGTAAAGTGCTAGACGGAGATTTTCTTAGAGGTAACGGCGTGACGGATGCATGGGCGTTGTACATATACTGTGATACTATTACTAGCATAAGGCTCAAAGACAGTGAATCATTTGCATGGCTATGAGCAAGAAAACATGAGGCTCAAAATACTGCTTAGACCGGAGCTGCTCATGCACAATTGGAAAGGTGTCTTGTGTATTTTGTGAGGGTTTCATTATTGCCATTAACTATTAATAATTAACACCGTTTTGTAATATCTTGCGTTCTGGTTAAGTGTATCCTTGATGATCGCTTTGCTTGATTGAGAAATGCCCACACATGACGCCCTACGTTGCTCTCCAACACTCCGTGTTCCCGACAATTATGATAGGCAAGCTTAATACACCCTGTCCTGTGCTTCGGGATGGTTTCCGATAGCGTATTTGTTGCCAGAAGAAGCCAGCTCAATGTCATTGGTGTCGGCAGGCTGCTGTGCAAACTTGCCATCCATACCAAGCTTCGTCTCCGTCAGCCACCGTCGAACCCAGATGACGCCCCAGACAATGCAAAAGATGATGACGATTCCGACCGCAATTCCGAGAATGTATCCCGCAACAATGCCTCGTCCGCCCACCTCGCTATAGTCTAGGAAGTTGTATACGTAGAAACCTTGAGTCGCGCGGGTGAGGTACGCAAGGGCAAGGTACAGCGCAAGAATGAGGATCAGCCACGCAATGTGTATCCATTTAGGGGGGTTCGTTCGGGGAATGACGATTTCGAAGAGCGCAAACAGGCTGTTCAAGCCGTGCTGGCTGATGTTACTCCAGGCGTTGAACTTGACAGGAAACCAAGGCCCTTCGTACAGAACCACCCAGTATACTATCGTTACGAGGAACGGATACGTGACGATGGTCGAGTAGAACAGCGCGTGAAGCGCCTGCAGCGGTCGCGGGAGCTTATCGAGCAACGCTCGGCCTCGAAGAGCGTACGTGGCGGTATGAACAGCCGCGACAGCAAAGTAGAAAGCGATGCCCCAGTACGTCAAGATGGTGAAGTAGCTGAAGGACCTGCGGACGTCCCTACAGCCGCCGAGTTCGCCGTGCGTGCATTCCCAACCGATGATGAAGAATCGCGTAACGAAAGCGTATAAGCTGATGACAGCACGGAAAGCGAAGAGAAGCCAGGGGCTCAGGAGCCAGGATGTTTCGAAGCGATTGGAAGGATCCCAGAGATCGTGGCCGAACCTAAAGGGGTTCCTGATGGCCATTCTTTGATTATTATTATTTCGGTGTAGGGAGAAGCGAATGACGATTAGGTACGTTGTGTTGGGTGTAGGACCCTGCACGCAGTTCAGCTGGAGCTGAGGTGACAATATTTTTCCCAGGCCCAAGGGATGTGGCCTATGGCGACAAGGAGGTTTAGCCTGATCGGGCAGTTATCGCCATGAGAAGCTTCACTTGGGTCTTGGGGAAACTCATATAAAATTGCACTTGAGAATCTTGCAGATATCGCCAATCTTAAATCTTAACTTTGTTATTACTCCGTGAGTGCACTCTCCGAGATATTCGGAGGTTATGTCGTATCTCGTGCCATGTTCGTCTGCTGATGGAAGCCATGGCGCAGCTCTAGTTAAGCATGTGGCTTGGCTTCTAAGACACTCCAGACTTTTATAAGGGTTAAGCGATTTTATGAAAGGATTAGTGAAGATTAGAAGAATGTGCCTAAAATAGGTCCACGTTGTGTTGTATGTGCTCTTGTGATTTGCCGTTAGAATGTCTCTTGTGGCGTTTTCATCTGGAAATGGGGACAGATGTCTTTCAGCAGTCTCAAGACTCCAAGCATGCTCCATGATTCAGTCACGGAAGCATACATCCATCTGTCACACAGTCACAGATTCAATTCAGCCTGTAATCTCGTATATTATTTATCAGAGATGAGATGAAGTTGTATACTGTAAACGGAAGCTCCCGTCAGATCAACGGCCTGACAACGGGCAAAGCCATTAGCGCTTGCTACTGAACTCTATTAAACTGCCGATAACAGGAAGTTCCATGAATTGGGAGTGGAGGTTAATTGGTCTTGTATATCTGACACGAGGCCATGAGGGTCATGCCCCTGAACAAGCATAGCCCAAGAAATTCTCCTTCGAGTTATTACCGTTGGAGAAACTCGACTGGAATGTCGGTCAGCGATTGAGTTTTTTTGAGTTTGATATTGAGTGGGCAGCAATTCCCGAAGGTCTCCAGCTGAATGGAATTGCTTCTTCCCGGATGCTGGTCCAGTTGATGAGCCGTGCGTTCTTAGGACCCTTGCCTGTCTAGCCTGTGCAGCCTTGGTAGGGTTGTGTCTCTTTATGGCTGAGTCCTGTGAACCCTTGGCATTCCTCAGGTCGACTGTACCTTCGATAGCTGCAATTCTCTCCAGAGGAGACACCCAATGGCGATATCATAGATCGAATCGCAAGACCTCTGAGGCGCTGTATCCACCAAATCACTCAACTTTTACCAAGTTCCCCCCGTCTAGAGTCGAGTTATTGGCTGAGGGGCCCGACCAACGTAACACGCAACATGGGGCCTCAGATGCGTGCCCCTGAACTAGAATCGTCCTGGACAGGTAAACCGTGTTGCAGCCTCCGTTAGTATCGTGACTTTAACGAGGCAATTTCAATGTCTGCAATTGTCAGGCGCTTTACATCGGTAGACCAGAAAATTAGCCTTCTGATCGGCTTGGCGGGATGGCGACATTGTCGATAGGGCGAAGCGCGGTAAGCTACGAATGTATTATCGAGGTATGCAAATGGGTCTCATTGTCTTGACGTTTTACAAGTGATTGGCCTGTCTTTGTTCTGCTCTCAGTGCTCTGTATGTATGTATGTATGTCGCCGCGTGGCTATTATAAGCCACCCGTTGAAAGGGCCACGCCAGCTTCTGCAAGCCGAAAAGGCTAACAAGGGAAAGTGGGAGGTTTCGAGGTCTAGAACTATTGATCGGCGCTGATTTTGGGCTTGCTACGATTTCCGTGTTGATCAGGTTTGCCCAATGCACCGAACGTTGTTCCTGTAGGGCTGCAAATTGAAAACAGAGCCTTGCTGCCAACAACTCCGTGTATTTCCCTAATATCTCCCTCTTTGCGCCTTTAATAATACATGAGTAAGGGACCTCATTTCTTGTCATGATTGCAAATGCCATGGATCTTTAGGTACTTATCATGTGGCAACAGCGTTAACCACTACGAGCGTTAGCCAGGTACATGTAAAGTCTATCGTCTATTCCGCGGATTTCATCGAGGCTTTCAGCCGCCCACTTCGGGCTTGAACTAGCCACAGGGGATAACGTGTTCACCGTGTTCAACCTCTTTGCCTCGAGTGATTGGGTCATCGACAATTAATAGATTCAACGCAATTAATGTTTCCCATCGGCGAATCTTCCAATTGCAAAATCTCATATCAAAAATATCCAGTCAATCCACTCAGAGCCCAACTGCAGCCCAGTCCAGTTGAGCCCCTACTGTTGCAGTGGGCCAATCCCGGTGCCTTCTTTTCAGGGGGCGTCTAGGGCGTCAAGGCCTGGCCAGGAACTGCCAGGGGGCGGCGCGATGGTACCTGGACTTTAGCGGCTGCTAGTGGTTGCGCTGTTCGCCAAGAGCATCCGGCCCCGTTGTTGATGGGTGGCTGCTGCTGGCGTGGTTCAGAGTCAGGGGAGGCCCAGAGACACGGGAACAGCACAAGACGAGACAAGCAGAGCAAGACAAGACTCCTAGAATTTGTTACTGGTCACAGGCTAATGATGGAGAAGGAGGCGAAGCCGAGACAGAATGGTAACCTACGTACCTAAGCAGCTAAGGTAGGCAGCTAGGTGAGGAAGGTAGCTTCAGTGGGTGAACCACTGATGAGGAGGACATATCGCATCGACCGATTCACGATTCTCCCTCATCTCGACTTTGGGCAGATAATTAATTAATTACATTACCTTCCGACAACGTCTATCCTCGCTGTAACTAGCGGACCCTTCAGCGCTTCCATTCTTTTTGTGGACTCTACAGTACGCCTACCCCGGATTGTCAACCCGAACCCCCCTCCACAGCCAACAGCAACAATTACGCTTGGCTCTGGGCGGCCTTTTGTAGGTAGCTTTTATGTCCCAGTCCCTGATCTGATCAGCTGATGATCTCTCCCCTTTGAAGACCTGCGCTACAGATAGAGCTGCGACCTCTTTCCAGCTCCCACTCTCTCCCGCAGATCTCTAACTTGCTTAGTTTTGCGATTCAACGTTCAACGTCCATCTCGCTCGACTAACAACCGTTGTATCGTTATTGTTACACCATCCGACTCGACTTCAAACACCGTGACTCATATTTTCCATATATTTTTTTTTTTGGTGCCATGGCTGTCGCTGTCGCCTGAATTACGGCTCTAGGCGGCGCTTCCACGATGCGATAGATTCAGCCCCCTCCTTTGTCTCCAACTACTTCCACTCGTTCCTCGATATCTCACGCTGCACCACATCGTCTTACGCGCATATTCGCCCAACCTCATTCTCGATTCGAGTCGCACCGACGTTTCCAACGCCTTCTCCTTGGCTACGCGCCTTTGTGCTTCCCATAAAAATCCCCTTTAGGAGGCTTGCCTGTAACCACTCACATCCGCCGCCTCCATGATGACCTCGGCCATTAGGCCTTCGTCACAAGTGTCTATTTCGGGCAGTGGCACCACTACCACCATGGCCGCCAGCCAGCTTCAACCGTTAACGTATGACGGGGGTGAGCTACGAATCGTCCTTGTGCCAACATCCGAAGATGGAAACGACGCTCCAGAACATGACATTGGAGGATCAGAGGTCGACCGCCGTTTTTCGTCCGACAGTTATAGATCATATAGAGCGCCGAACCAATCCATTCCGACACATCCTATCCCGTCCTTACAGGATGCCTTCGCCGAATCTCTGGACGAAGTCACATCCGAGACCGAAGGACCCGGTAAACCTAAATTGCGAGAACTCGATGCACAAGGTCGTCGGGGAAGATTATTAGAACAGGCTGCTGAGGACGAACCATTCGACACATTATGGCGTTATCGACCTGGACAGCAACAGCATGAGATGTACAAACTCATCTCACAGATTACATTTGGTGTATACCTCTTGCTCAATAGTTTGGCTGCCGATAATAGTCAAGTCGTGACTATTCTTCAAGGTCACATTGATGAGGTTGATGAGTTTCTCGAGGTGATGCTCGAAGACTTTGCGCAGGCTCACAAGGATCTCACGGAGCGCATCGCTCTTCTTCAGCTTCCCATGGCCAACAGACAAGCCTTCGAAAACATGCTTGAAGATCGGGCCTTCAGGGCAAAGATTCTTGCTGGGAATGAGAGAATCGACCATATCCTGGCACGAACAAATGCTGCCATGAAGCAATGGGACGACGATATTGATGCCGGACTTCGGTCTAGTGAAGCTTTTATGGAATGGCTCAATGAACACAAGAATATTAAATGGCCAGAGTCCGAGCCTGATCTGGACAGTATTTACCGGGCTATGAAGGGCAACGCTGATGGCTGGCTCAACACTTTCGATGACTTGAACAATCAGGCACAGGATCTGAACGGATTGGTTATTAAACTCATGACTATCGTGGCTGAAATGGAGAAGACGGCTGGCGAGGTCAGCCGCAAGACCTGGGTAAGTTGGTTTCGGCCTTGCTTCTTTCCTGTGCTAACGTGTTGAAAGGCAACTATCCCTCCGTTCACTATCCCCGTCAACGAGCCAAAGTCTGAAGAGTCTGCTCAAATCTCCTCTCCATCGACAAGATCCAATACGAAATCACTTACGCCCGTGGCCAGCATTCGTAGTGGTGAGAGTCATCGTGCATCTCAAATGACGCAAGGCGATCCTGAAGTGAATACTCTCAGTGATTTCCCTCTTCCTGGAGGCACACCCCTACTACCACCCACGACATACCAACGCGCGAGCTTTAAACCTTCCCCGAATCTGAGCACCTCGACTTCTTCACCTAGGCCTAATATCAGCGCAAGCGTGTCGCCCTCATCTTCTGGGCCCAACCTCAGTTCTACATCCCCTTCATCTGGCGCGACTACTCCCAGGGCGTCTGTTGCAGGTGATACAAAACAGCCAGAGAGTGATGAACCCGATAACAGTGATGCAAATAGCGGGTTCGACGATGGGCCTTTATATATCCTTCAGCCCAAGGTCTACACTCCAAAATCCGCCGCGGCTCCTGTGGCTCCAGGTCCCGAAACGCCTCGTTTCGAAGAAAAGAGCCAAAGACGAACTATAACACCTTCTACTATACACATTCCTGCTCCCGAAGAGGTTGAGGAACAGACTCATAGACGAACGCTCACCCAGACTGTTCAGGATGCAATGGGACTGCAGAAGCGGACCTCATTGCGGCAACGAGTCTCATTGAAAAAGAACCCGCCTGAATCGATTCACATCCCTCCACGCACCTACGCCGAGCCACCACCTAGCCGCCCATCTCCCTCTAATACCGCACCCCGTACGGCTAGATCTCATGCGCCCGATTACACCCTTGGCTCTGATCTTGAAGTACAGCAACCTCATCGACTTCCCAGGGCGATCTCACATGCAGACTTCTCATCAACTCAACCCCATGTCCCGGTGATGCCTTCACCTCACTCTGAGCATCACCAATTCTATCATAATACGATCCCTGTCCGTGCATCGCCTCACTCTCCCCTACAGCAGAGACCTCATACTGCCGGCCCAGCAGATGTCCAATATCGCCCCTCAGGATACTTCCAAGGTCATCAACGTAACCAGCCTTCCCGGATGGGTGGTATGAGTACTCTCAGCAGCGTTACAACAGCGACCTACGATGATGCCGCCACTGTCACTTCACGAGCTACTACCCAGGCCGGAGGAAAGCGAGTTAAGAAGAAGAAGAGTGCATTTGGATGGCTTAAGAAGGCATTCAGTCTCGATGAGGACGAAAAGGCAGATTACGAGGCACGCAAGGCCATGCAGTACCAAAACCAATACAATAACCAGTATTACGAGGGACATAGTCCCAAGTTTTTGGATGGAAAGAGAATTCGGTAATGTGGGCAAATGAGGGATTCTGGATAATTGAGCTTTTGACGCGGTTGAATACTCGATCAAAAGTGTCTCCTATTTCACGCAAACTTCATTTGCGAATTGATACCCGGCGACGACGCTCGCCTGATTTTGCGCATAAGCGTTCCTCGCTCATTTACTTTGTCACTTGGGTGCTCTCAGCATTACAGCACAGCATCTGCACATCTGTTGGAAATATCATTGATGGCATCACATTCCTACGAAAATTTTCTTTATACTTGGCATGCCAGATTCTTCGGCCAGCGATGAAGGCGTTATCTGGTTTGGGCACTACGGTTAGGAAGATGCTTAATCTATCTTGCATCTTCATGTTTTTTAGGACGGATTTGGCGAATGCCATTTGATGGAAGGGACGAAGTTGGATGTTGCTGAAGGATCTATAAAAGAGTTAAAGCCTGAAATGTCACGATCATGGCATTATCAGTATATTACAAATTTACGTATCAATGACCACAGATCAGTCTCTGATAATCAATGCTTGGAAGTGAAATATTTGCTGTAAGCATGTGTGGTCCGGTGAAGATGGCTCATATATTTACCCTGCTATGGTAGGATTGAACTCGTATACTCATATGCTTGTAATAATCTATGCCTCTAAATGCAGACCAGAGCAATATCATTCAGCGAGTCTCTTGACCAGCTATGCAATATGTTCTTCACCAAACCCATAGCTCTTAACGCGACTAAAGAAGAATGGCTTGTCATTCTTCAAGCCAAACTCGCCCCAGTCATCCGTCAACTTATTGTAGCTATAGAAGCCACGCCAGATAAGTTTGTTGTTACGGGACCCCTTGCCAGCACTTCGCATAGAGAGATCCATGCGGTACATGTACTTGGATCCTACGCCCTCTGTCTCAATGAAGACATCTCCCTCTGGATCACGGTCACGATCATGCCTGCCAGTAGCTGGACCGGGCCGGTCTGTGTCAGAGCCTTCATCACGGTCAGCGGCGGTGGAAAGGCGCCAGCGACCCCGGAGAGCGAGTGCCATGACGGCGGAGGGGAGATGGGGCTGTGCAACGCCGCGGTGGACGTTGAGTTCTTCGCGAGTCAGGTGGTGCACGACATCTGAGGGTTCGGCAGTGCTGAGAAGGCTGATGAGTGTGCCGTCACGGAAGAAACGGAGGTATCGATAGTAAGTAACAATATGAATGGGACTGCCCCACGTAGGCTGATTAGTAGAGGCTTGTCCAGTGCGTACATAGTTGACTGTGGAGATGTAGCAACCATTGAAACGAATTCGCGGTCGTGAGCGCAACAGCTGCACCCAGGTTGGGTACACAGAGGGTATAAGAGACTCCGTAAAAGCAATATTGGCATCGCTTCTGCGCTGCGCAAGCTCAGAGGGGCTGATTACAAAACCATCCTGAATCTCAGGACCTTCTTGTTCCTCCTCTGGCAGGTCGTCCCACTCAACGCCCTTTTCGAAACGGTATATCTGCGAGCTGAAGCCGACTTCTGAACCAAGAGCTACACGGCGCCAGATGCGCTGCTCTGACGCAACGAGGTATGCGAGACGCTTGCACACGCGAGACAAACGGGCGAAGTCTCCGAGATCTGCGATTGCAACGTCGCGGAGGATGTGAATGAGGATCTCATCGGGAAGATCGGCAATAGGACATGGTGGCTCGGGCATACCCTCGATGGGAGGAGGGGCAGGCTCGATTTTCAACCCGGAGAAGCTAGCTATGAGTTCGCCTATGGGTAGAGGCTTTGCTTCTACAGCTTCTTCTGGTTTAGGAGGTTGAGGAGCCTCTGGTGCTGATGCTTTGGTAGCTGTTGGCGACGCGGGCCGCGGAGCTGCTTTTTGGGGGAAGTGCTTCTCGCGATATCTCCGATCGACACCATTGTCAAGCTGTAGGCAAGTCAGTAGATTTTCTAACGAGCTGGATTGAAATCACATACTCTGTAAGCCTTGCGGTAAAGCTTGAGACTATCACCCATATTACCCTGTTCCTCCTTATGCATCGCCTCCTCAAAATGGTCCAGAGCAGAAACGAGTTTCTTTCCCTTTCGATCATGATGAATATCCTGCGGTGCTTGAGCTACAAGTTCATCTTGATCGAAAGCACGGCTTTGCACATAATCATCGTCACCGTCATCCGCTGGCGCAGGTACGTGCTTATGTGGCAACGATGAGATAGGACCATGATGAGGTCGTCTCGACGGTCCAGCCGGAGCCTCAGCAGTTTCCGGGTGTTCATTCCTCGTTCTTAGATCTGAGATCCATTTCTGTCGGAAAGACTCGAGTTCCGAGTCGAGCTCGTTTGTGTTTGATGTCATGATGCTCCTCTTGTCCGTTATGTCCGAAGTTTATCTTAGAAGCGATAGGTTATTTATTACAATAAATTCATTATCACGTTAAAGACTATAAAGAGTAATTGTTCGCCGATTGAGTCAAGGTGAGAATGAGGGAGATTGATTATGAGCAGGGGTTGGATTTGAAGGTGGTCGATGATAAGTCGTGATGGATGATGCAAAGAGCACGAATAGAATACTGTGGTTCGCCGGCCGAGTCATAATGGGCGATCGATTACGGTGGATGGATTCGGTTAGTGTGGTCAAGAGACGGTGAATGGGCATTACAAATCCAAACGGTTGATCAACACATAACGATGTTTAGGGCTGTTTAAAAGTGAATCTAGGAAAACCACCAGGCTTTCCACTTATCCAAACCATTTAAAGTATATATGTATAGAATCGGGGCGTTGTGGTAAGAGTGGCAGTTAAGTATCATACAAAAATGCTATTTTGATGCTTATTTGCATACCCTATACCTGAGCGTGTTCTTGTTTGCGCTCACGTCTTTCCTCTGTGCTAGCTTAAGCTTATAGTACCTAGCTACTGATTTTTAAACTTGATATATGATTTGACCTTAAGTAGAATGAGAATGTGGTCAACATTATATACTTACTGCTAGTATTAAAGCGTTGAGTTGACAAGAACGAGATCGCTTCGAGCTATCAATCAGCCCACGATAGCATGAAGTTAATAGACATACATCCTCAACTCTGAGAAACTGGTCGATCAAGAAATCTCGATCCGCTCTAGGGGGACATCAGGCATTGATTGGTGTTATTACCCCCTTTCTTGGAATTTATCGTGAATTTCGAGATGATCGCTTTGTAATCCCCAGTCTTCAGCGTCATCGAGCGTCATGCCAACGTTGTATTGTAGACGATATAAGAGCTCGCAGTGGGCACATGAAAAGAGATAACTCGCCATTCAAAGAAACTTACTATAACGATTATCGAAATGGACCGTGAATTTTATACAGTCTCTCTCGACAATGGTGTCAGCATTGCTTACACTGATACCAAGCCTGATGGGAATGAGAAAGGCGTAGTGGTCTTGATTCATGGATTCCCTCAGACTTCGTATCAGTTTCGAAAAGTCATTGGTCCTATCTCCTCAGCTGGGTAAGCTTTATCGACCAACAACATGCCAAATACTCATGCCTCTCAGATATCGTGTGATCACCCCAGATTACCGTGGAGCTGGATACTCGCACAGAACTCAGACAGGCTTCACCAAGACAGCCATGGCATCCGATATCCTGAAACTCCTTGACCATCTCTCTATCAAAGATCCGGCCCACATCGTTGGTCATGACATCGGCGGTATGATAGCATATACCTTTGCTTCACGATATTCCGATCGCACAGCATCTGTCATCTGGGGAGAATGTCCCCTCCCAGGAACTCAAGCTCACGAGGATACCTGGAAAATACACGGCGTCCAGCACTTCCACTTCTGGTTCCACCAAGTTCTCGATCTCCCCGAAGCTCTCGTCTCAGGTAGAGAGGAGATCTACCTCGGCCACTTCTACGACAAATACTCGTACAACTCATCAGCAATTACCCAAGAAGACTTGAATTACTATGCCAAGATGTTTAGTCGTCCGGGTGCTCTACGCTGCGGTTTCAATATATATAGAGAGTTTGGGAAAGATTCGGAGGAGAATCGTGAGTGGGTTGCCAAGTATGGGAAATGTAAAGTGAGGGCGTTGGGTCTTAATGGCGGGATGAACCAGTTCAGTGAGATGGCTGAGCAGATGATGGGAGAAGTTCATGAAAAGGGGACTTTTAGTGTTGCTTCGGTGCCTGAGAGTGGACATTGGATTGCAGAGGAGAATCCTGAAGGGTTTGTGAAGGTGGTGCTTGAGTTTGTTGGCAAGGAGTAGACAATCGGGTGAGAGATTGATAATGAGAGATTGATAATCTTATCATAACGATCAGCAGCCAAGTGTGCTTAACGTTATACTCCACAAGATCTTCTGCTTGGCTTTAGAAAATACCATCGTAACAATTTAGAATTTCAGTAGATAGTAGCATGATATTTCTTATATCAAGGGATCTGAGATTCGATTTATTCATCATTTTGTCAGTTACAATACGCATTCTTGATCCCTGAACCACTGACATAGCTCACTGAAGCTCTAGCAACCCTTTTGTCCAAAAGATATGCATCGAGCCAATCAAAACCCTCCGTGACATCATGCTACGGAAATCTGCGGCTCACACAAAGCCCAATGACCGCATACCCACGGTACGTACCTCACAGGGCGCAAACCGTTTTTTTGATGCACCAATCCCCGATGCTCCGACCCCGGGCTTATTAGCAAAACAATGGGAGGCGATACCGCCATAAGCTTTTTGTTTATTTGCTTGGTAAGAAGTGAATGCGATAAGATCATTAAAGAGCAAGCTATATGAAATATTCATGAAATAAGGAGAGAACATCGTTGATTGACTTATCCTCTTTCTGGGTCGCACTATCAAAGCGCAATTTGATCGAGTGCGGTACTAGCCGACCGACCGACAGACCGAATCGTTTTCTCCTACTCCGGCCGGCCTCGGGGATTTCGTCCGGGGAGTCTGTCTTTTTCTTTTCAATTCCACAGCAAAAGACACCTTTTATCAGTCAACTTTCGGCATTCAACCTCCAGTGCGGAACTCTAAAAAAAAAAAAATGTCAACATCGCAAACATAACGTCTCATCGATTGGTTTGTTCTGGTCCAAAAGGGTGCTTTTTTCTCTACCATTAGATCGCTCGCCACTACTGCGAAACCTCTCCACCAAAAAACGCTACCATCGAGTCATCGTCATCGACACCTCAGCTTGCCTTTTCCTTGTCTCGACAACCTACCTTACACATATCTACTGCTCCTTCTCCCTCCCTGAGACTTCAGTACTCTTCTTTTTCATCCGACGTTGATCTGATTCTCTCGCCAATTGCTCGACCATGAACTGAGGAGAATACGTATATACTCGACTTACCCCAATAATGGCCACTGTCGGCACAAATCGCCCCAGTGGCTACGACCACCACCACAATCACAATCACCACCAGAACCCCCTCCAAGCCGATGACGAGTTTTCGCTACGACATATGATGGATGCCGAACCAACGGGCCCCAACGACGGGAGGGATATTCTCAGTGGGAGTAAATCAATACCAGCGGCGGGAGCTGGGGGTAGCAATAATGGAGTTGTTGATATCACAGCGACGCAGAAGATGGTGTCGGCCATGTCGGGCAGTTTATTAACATCATTACTTGGTAGGTATCTCTCTTCATCCTCCATCAGACTTATGCTAACCAGTGTTGCACAGTTACGCCCCTCGATGTCGTTCGCGTGCGACTTCAGTCGCAAAAGGCTCCTCGATCGACCGTAGATTTCTCTAAACTCGCAATCACTACCACCTCGCTCTCCCCCGCCCAAACCGCCGAACTCGGTATCACATCCTGCTGCCGCGAGGTCTTCTTCTCTGGTGGCAACGCCGAATTCTGTCTCGCTGCGCCTAGGATAGACGGTATCGTCGCGCCTCCAGCACCCGCCGAATGTGCCGTTGAAGAGGTACAGCGCCGAACCTTTAGCTCTACTTTTGACGGTCTGCGAAAGATTGCCCGCAATGAGGGCGTTACGACTCTCTGGCGAGGACTATCGCCCACGCTTGTCATGGCGGTCCCCTCGAATATTATTTACTTTACCGGTTACGATTATTTGCGATTTAACCCGAAGAGTCCATTTTCGCATTTCTCTGATACCTCGGCACCTCTGACTGCCGGCTCAGCTGCCCGTGTGCTAGCAGCCACTGCTGTGAGCCCGATCGAACTTGTCAAGACGCGAATGCAGGCCGCTCATGGCGCATCGACGACAAATCACCTTATGGAGGCTTTCGAGAGTGTGAAGGAGATGGTGGGAACACATGGATACACTGCATTATGGAGAGGCTTGACATTGACCCTGTGGCGAGATGTTCCTTTCTCAGGTCTTTACTGGTGGGGATACGAGTCGATACGATCACGACTGACAGATTATCGTGAGCAACGCCATGGTCACTCATTGCCATTGGAGGAGGACCTGTCCGAAGCAAGGAGACGGTCCCAAGTTCAGGAGAACCACACCGAAACCTTCGTGGATGCCTTCACAGCTGGTGCTCTATCGGGAGCTTTCGCCTCATTTGTCACAACCCCTTTTGACGTCGGAAAGACACGAACACAGATCTACCAAGACAGTTCCAAAAAGGCCAAACATAGCAGCGCCAGCGCAGTAGCAGCCCCCGAGGAGCGCAGTATGGTACGCCTCCTCTGGCACATCTTTAAGACCGAAGGAGCCTCAGGACTATGGAAGGGATGGATCCCACGAACCCTCAAGGTTGCTCCAGCATGCGCCATCATGATCAGCAGCTACGAGGTGGGCAAGCGAGCGTTCCGCGGAGTTAACGAGCGACATCTTCACAGCTCCAACGACCGTTCGTGATGAAAACGAACAGTATGAACAGGATGGAAAAAGGAAATACCCCCAAAACGACGGAGAGGAAATAGATGAATTTGGCGTTATAGGGGAGGAGGTGAAACAAGAACTCTTCTCCTTGGAACTGGCAATTGCTGTTGCGATTGGTTTTCTCGGTTTCTTGATGATAGACGGAGCACTGTACCAAATATGAGCGATAGATAATAATTGTAAAATATATGTAAGATCAGATATGTTAGCACTATGAGTTGTCCCTATTTCGGCGTGACTGTTCATAGTATAGTGCCACAAAGTCCTCCAGGTGACTTCCGATTCTATGAAAACGTTAGATGTAAGATATGAAGAAGTATATGAGGATCATCGACATGGAATTGATTTCTTGCGAGTTTTAATTTCTAGGCATCTGAGCCCAGAGTTGGGCAATATTCAGTTATCGAGGCCGCCATTCACAACGAAAAGTGGGACTTTGAAGACTTCAATCTTCAACATTTGGGTCTCAATATCATCGGACTTGAACGAATAACTGCTTAAGTATAATAGTGATCAATTTGAAATTTCGAGGTACGACTAAATAAGATAATACCTTCACCATTCAGTCCTCAGGCCGTCACGCTTAACAACACTTTGAACTCATCAAATTCTTCACATACCATCCACAAACTCACTAACACTCGTCATAGTAATCATGTACACACTCAACTGCGCCGACGGCCTCTCCCTCGGCAGAGATGTATACGCCCTCGACATATACAGGACATCCGTTGGTCTCGCTTCTATCTCATCAGACCAGTTTCTCTCTGTTCTCGACCCGACTCGTCTCTCTGCAGGTCCTCAGCGTCGTCTGCCCACTCAGCACGGCAACTTGACCACATTGCAAGTGTTTGATAGCAATGCTTCGATTGTGTGTACTGCTGGTGAGAACGGAACTGTTGGTGTGTGGGATTTGAGACAGGGTGCGAATGTTGTGCAGTTTCAAGGTGAGTGACGGATTTAAATAAAGTAATTGGCAGGAGAGTTGCTGATTGTGAGTGTAGCAAGCCAAGCTCCTATTCTATCTATGGCTTGTAGTCTTGACACACAGACTATTGCCGTAGGAACAGAACTCCAAAACCACACAGCATCCATCCATCTCTGGTAAGCACCCTCCCTTCTACGCCAAGTTCCTCTCTAACAACCCCAGGGACGTCCGCTCAACACCATCATCCAAAGCACACTACCAAGAAGTCCACAGTGACGACGTAACAGACCTATCCTTCAACCCCTCCAACCCAGCTCTTCTCCTCTCCGGCTCAACAGACGGTCTCGTCAACGTGTACGACACCCGGGTTGCAGATGAGGACGATCTCACAGTACAGACCTGCAACGTCGACGCTTCTATTCACCGCGCCGCATGGCTTTCAGCGACAGAAGTAGCTGCTCTCTCCCACGATGAGCGCTGTGCTCTCTACGATGTCAGCGAGGAGCACGCAAACGGCGATGCCGTACAGGACTTTGGCGATATGAGATCTGTTCTGGGATGTCAGTACGTCGCTGATATTACGCCCAAGATGGATGGTAGCGGAGCTATTCTCGGTGTTGGAGCTCAAGAGTAAGACTACACTCACCCTTTTTGTGAAATTGATGTTAACGTTGTGTAGTAAACAAGGATTTGAGCTTGTCTTCCTTGCTAAGAACCCCAATGGCGAGGGATGGGCGCTGGATCGGGAGAACAGTGTTGGCTTGCCTGGTGCTCATGGGGAGGAGATTGTGAGGTCTTTCTGTTTCTTTGACGAGGCCCATGTGGTGTATACTGCTGGTGAAGATGGGAATGTGAAGGCTTGGAGACCCAACTAAGGAGAGAAGCTGAAGATAAAACGAATAAACAATGGAGCGATCAACGTATGCGCTATGGCTGTGCTTCTGACATATCCTGGCTGAGGTAAGTGGATTGGGAAATCATAGGTTTGTCCCAGTTTGTTCATGTGGG